>NC_143581.1:223347450-223692637 GCF_048544385.1 Mastigoproctus giganteus | reverse complement strand
AAATATAGAGAAAGCATAAAGTTTTGCACAAAAATTTGAATAAAATAAAGCAAATTACAATATTTAATGTTTTGTTTTGCAATTTAAGTTTGTTTCCATAGTTTATTCACCACATTGGTATGTTTCAATGTTTATTACCCCCCCCCCCCACACACACACACGCACACTCTCCCATCTCTCATGGCACAAACATTTTTGAGATGTTTGGCCTCCCTTAATGTTTAGTGAAAAGTATTAGGGCTCACAGTTACTGTAATAATTTCTAATTACATGTGAGAGTTGCCATATCTGGAATCACTGTTGTGTAGATGCTGTCCATAAGAAAACTTCAAAAGAAAACAACAAATGGAAATAAGATAATATAAATGTGACAGCCATGCATTGGACTTTTTATGTCCATTCCATCAGTCTTAAAAAGTTTCATTTTCATATTGGCACACATGTTGGCCCAGCAGGGTGGTAATATCCACATCACTTAAAAATGCAAGTTTTATATCTTTAATCTAGGGAGATATATATATATACAGGGTGTTTCAGTTAAACGTTTCAGAACTTCTAAGAGGGGTAGGGTACATCCTGACAACTCGAAATCATATAGCAATGTGGGGTCGGAAATGCTTTCCTGAAGCGGTGTTGTACACAGAAGCACCATAAAGAAAAGAGACCGTAAGTGAGAAATCGTTTTAATAATACATGAAAAGAAGAAAAAGGTACATGGATTAAAGTAAGTGTTCGAAGTTTCTTCAACCTCGTATTGCTTTCGCACAGTGGTACCTTGGAAAATGTGCTACAAATCCCCTTTTTCCTGCTGAAGTGTTGTTTTCCGATGAGGCATCCTTCACAAGGGAAGGAATTTTCAACACGCATAACGACCATATCTGGGCGGTCGAGAACCCGCATGCAATACGACGTCGTGCAGCACAGATTCGATTTTCGGTCAATGTATGGGCCGGTATTATGGGAGATCACCTCATCGGCCCTTACCTGTTACCGTGTCGTCTAACCGGACCTATCTACTTGATCTTTCTGCAGCAAGTATTGCCACAACTTTTGAGAGATGAACAGATTTCTGCATCGACGCAACAGACAATGTGGTTCCAACACGATGGAGCCCCTGCCCATTATAGCGGAGATGTTCGTAACTACCTGGATGTCACATTTGGTCAACAGTGGATCGGACGTGGTGGTGGTCCCGTGCGTTGGCCTGCTCGGTCACCCGACCTATCATGTCTTGATTTTTATTTCTGGGGTCATATGAAATCGCTAGTTTATGACACCCCTGTTGACAATGCTGAGGAGCTGGTTGCAAGAATCACAGCAGCTGCCGAAGAAATTCGAAATTCGCCTGGAGTATTCCAGAATGTTCGGATGTCCATGCGTCGGAGATGTGAGGCGTGCATTGTAGCCCGTGGAAGAAACTTCGAACACTTACTTTAATCCATGTACCTTTTGCTTCTTTTCATGTATTATTAAAACGATTTCTCACTTACGGTCTCTTTTCTTTATGGTGCTTCTGTGTACTACACCGCTTCAGGAAAGCATTTCCGACCCCACATTGCTATATGATTTCGAGTTGTCAGGATGTACCCTACCCCTCTTAGAAGTTCTGAAACGTTTAACTGAAACACCCTGTATATATATATATATATATATATACAGGAACTCCCTGACTTACGTAAGACGAATCATATGAGAAAGCTCATATGGTTCGTCTTTTTCAAATCCTTCGAAGCCTTTTACATGCTGTGGGCATATTTTCTTCCGTGAGCCATTTAAATAGCTTTTAGTAATTTCCTCCCAGGCCTTATTAATGTTTAAGATGGTGTGGTAAATGTTGTAAGATTTCCAAAGGTCTCTTAACGTAAAATTTTTCTCACCGTCTACTGCAGACAATGCCTGAGCAAAATTTGTGCCTAAATAGTATGCTTTTAAATTTAAAATAACACCCTGATCCATAGATTGGATGAGTGAAGTCATGTTTGGTGGTAGAAATATGACTCTCGCGTTCGAATTGAAATCATCTAGATGCGTAGGATATCCAGGAGTATTATCTAATAGAAGGAAAATCTTGAAAGGAACGTCATTGTCTTTACAATATTTTTCAATCTCAGAAATGAAGCAGCATTTAAACCAATCCTCAAAGAGAGATATTATGAAGCAGCATTTAAACCAATCCTCAAAGAGAGATATTATTATCCACTCTCTCTGTTAAACCAATCCTCAAAGAGAGATATTTTTATCCATGCTCTCTGTTTCGATGGGAAATGCATGGTTAGGGTGGCTTTATTGATGCCCTTAAATGCACAAGGATTTCCAGAATGGTACACAAGCAGTGGTTTTAATCTGTAATATCCCGCTGCATTAGCCCCAAGCAAGAGCATGGTCCTATCTTTTGATGCCTTGAAAACTGGCATTGTATTTTCCTCTTTGGCAATGTATTCTCGATCCGGCATTTTTTTCCAATACAGAGTAGTCTCGTCAATGCTAAAAATTTGCTGCATTGAATAGCTGCCTTCATCGATAATTTTTTTCCAACACATCACAAAATTTCTCTGCAGCTGCAGAGTCAGCACTGGCGATTTCACCGCATACTTTAATGTTGTGGAAACCAGTGCGATGCTTGAACCTATTAAACCATCCATTGCTTGCCATGAACTTCGGTTGGGGTTCGCCATACTTATCCTTAACATCTTTATAAATACTTGTTCCTTTTGCTTGAATGGTCATTAGACTCAGTCACTCGCTTCTGAATCTGATTTTCGATACATATTATTAACAGCTGTTCCATCTTCGATATAGCACCCGAACGCTGTTTTGTGATCACTGTTGATCTTAAGTGCATTGATCCTTTAATGTGTTCCTTTATACACGCACTGTCCTTTAAAATAGCATTCACTGTTGAAGCAGCGAGACCTAATTCTCTTGCAATAGATGACAAACTTTGTCCTGCTTCGTACTTCTTAATTAGGCACCTCCGTAGCCAGGTGGGCAAGAGCAGCAGTGCGTAGCACACGCTTCTTGATTAGACTGGGGTTCGAGCCCATGACCACCAAATACGGAGAATGTGGAAAGGTCAGGGAATGACCACCGCATATCCCCGGAGCAATATGGCCTTAGTTGCTAATGCTCCTAAAAACCAAATAACAAACAAACTTCTTAATTAATCATCTTCATTTCTAAATCAATTTTGTTTCATTTCCTGGCACTGCCAGCACTTGCACTTTTGTTGGTCGCTTTCCCTTCATCATTGTAATACATAAATAGGAATGAAGAGAAGTTTCTGAAAATTTGTATTATATATGATTGAAGATTTTAGTGAAGGGGAACACATTTCACCATAATAGCGTAAAAACCCACACAATTGCAGTTATCAATTTTATCACAAATGCAATAAGATCAAGTTTACTACCCGTTTATAATAAGATGCACAAACAGAAAAACCCAATAAACCGGAAAGTGCAAATTGTTTTATGGTGGTCGTGACCTCTAAAAAAATTGCTTTAGAAAAATATCACAAAAGCATTCAAAATTGATTCTTATAACAGGAACATATGTTAACAACGATAGGATAGTGCAATTTCCATTATAAATATGAAAATAGAGAGATAAATAGCTTAGTAATGTAGTGAAATTTTCAACTTCCAAGGACTTGGAACGAATTACAAAAAAAAACTGTGTTATTGGGTTCACATTACAGTATTTTCATGATACCTCCATTTATTCCTACAGGATGCAAAATACGTTTCCACGATTTTTTTAAGTTTGCACGGGCCGGGAAAAACTTACGTAAAGTTGAATTTCCCTAAGTCGAATATTACATAAGTTGGGGAGTTCCTGTATATATGAACATGCTAAACATTCCCATAATGGTGTTCTCAGCAGGGAAGGGTATTATTATTAGTAGTATTATTATGATTTGCATCCACCATTACAGTTCAATTCAAAGTTACCCTCACATGTTTTCATTGATATAAAGTGCCCTGGTAGCCATGTTAGCAAGAGCACAAGGCTGTACTGAGTGGAGTGCGCAGGGTTCAAGACCAGCTTATCTGTAGTCGTGGATTTCCTCCTCAGTATCTTGAGTTAGTCAGTCTCAAAGCTGAGTGCTATAGCAAGTCAAATCCAAGGATCCTGACTAGAAATGCATTCGAATAAATAAATAAATTGATATAAGAATTATCTAAATCCAATATGCAGATGCTGTCCTGTTGACTGTTTCAGAAGTGTGATAGATATTTTCATTTAAAAACATGATTTGAACAACTGCAGATTAATCTGCTATGAAATTGAAATGATGAGACTTCCTGCACAGTTTGAAGAATTTATCCCCTTATATGCATATAAATTCGCTTATTGTGCAAATTTTATGTATAGAACACTTCAGAACTTCTACAACCAGGGCTCAACAAATTTGTTTCGAATGTGTTCATTACCTGCAAAACTTAAGCATCAGAATTAAAAAAAGGAAAATGAAGGCCATAAAAAAAAAAAAAAAACTTCTGGTACAGAAGATCCTTGAAACAAAAGAGCAAACTTGTTTTCAACTTTCTTGCAATAACCATTCATTTACCAGCCTCCAGTTATGTGAGTAGCATACTTGACCACTAATATGCAAAATACATATCAATGGTCAAGTAAAAAAATAAACTTGATTTATTTTACTTAAGTAAAGTAAATCAGTCCCTTCTATTTCACACATCATATTTATTTAACTCAGTATAAAATGTTGGATCACTGAAATTTTAGATATAAACTGTGAAATTCTTACATCATTATTTATTTATTATTATTTTTTTTTTTTGCTCAAGCAGGCATATCAACGAATTTTATACAAGCATGCACAGTGCATAAAATTCACCAACAGTGAACATACTTGTCTGATTTATATCTGCATATGTATACACTTCTAGTTCTGAAATAATCCACATCAAAGGTCTGAACTGTACTGCAGGATTATAAAATTCACTTTAATAGACATTTTAATTTTTTGCTGTATTTTATGCACAGGAAAAGCATATAAATTCATGTGAAATATCATAAATTCATCTAAGTAGCTTTGCTCTCCATTTCTATTCATCTGATATAATGAGGAGTAGATAATACACAGATGCACTAATCCAATGCATCTGCTGCACTGACATTCAAAATAATTGGGAAAAAGTTTCAGCATCTATTGCACCATTCACAATGCACTTGTTCGTTGGTTATTCTAGTTTTGTAAATGCTATGTACAAATACTTCATCATTTTGAATTTCAAAGAAAATATTACCAGAAAAAATATTCTACTTTGATTATACAATTGATGATTAATTCTATTAATGCGTGCTATAAACAGCATGTATTTTTATTTAGCAAAAAAAAAAGGAAAAAAATAAGTAAAGAAAAATCGCAACAAATCTGATTAAAATTCCTAATACCATTAATCAAATGTATTATGTAATCAAAGCAGAGTATTTCTTCATGTAACATTTTATTTTTCACACTATCATAACAAAAGCAGAATCTAATTGGTTGTAGAGCTGCTTTTTTTTTTTTTTTTTTTTGTTTCATACAGTTCTTTAAACCAATAAGAGTTGTGCTGTAGCAGAGTACTGACAATGACTTAAAACTCATCCTCAATTGTGACCCTGGAAACTTAATCCAACCTTCAATATGCACAACTATCTGCAATAAACCTGTACAAAATTTTTGTATAGTAAAGTTTATACTATTCAGAGCTATGTATAATTTTGAATAGTACAAGGTTTCTTAGCTTTGCTTTATTGTATTACCCTGAATTGAGTAAATGTTGCTATTATTGTTTCTTTCTTTTAAATTATTAAATTGGGAGACTGCTCTGTCATATGTATTTAGCAGTCAGCAGAATTATTATTAATTAGCTATTACTGTATTTTAATACTCAAAATATAAAACTACTCTCCTTGAATCGACTCATATGAACTGAATTTTGAGTGAGTTTTACTCAGGAGGAGGGAGGGTAGGGAAGATGCAGGCTTAAAAAGATATTTATAAGCATTTGGTGGGTGATATAACAATTTGCCACTCCACTTCAGAAGACTGTGGGGACAATATGGATGCACCACTTTTAAATAAATAATATTACCAAAAGGCTGGTTCAATTATTTATTTAAATATGAGACACTGTGGCAGTTGAAATTCTGCTGGTTACTAAATACATAGAACAGGATAATGCTAAATTTATTGATATATTTCATATAGCTATTGCTGTACATTATGCATTATATACATACACATAAATATATATATATATATATATATTGTTGTACTTTACAAGCATCAGAAACTTTTCAGTTCATTTAAAATATTTCACCTTCAGTTATTCAGATATCTTCCAATCTGGTAGCTAGTAGTTTTCAGCTGTGCTACTTTCTTCATTCATTAGGCAAAAGAACACTATTGGCCTTCAATTTCATTTCATGTAATAAGATTATGGTTGATTTGTGACCTCAAAAAATATATTCTATTTTTGAATACCTTGATACATATAAATCAAATCGTGTCCTTTACTTTGTCATATTTTTTGTTGTTTTGTTCTTTTCTATTATAGGTTATAATTTCCTCTAATACACTTGTAGGATATACCATTTTTCAGTAGACAGCATGAATTCCTTGCTGCTATATACTGGAATTATTTCCTCAGCAAATGATATAATACCATTGCAGAAAATGTTTTAATTTTTTGTAACAGTGGTCTAGGATAAGACTATTGTTATAATCGATTCTTTGATCTTTAATTTATTAGGCTGCAGCTGGCAATAATATGCATTTCATTAAATTTATTCATTATTCATTGAATAATGTGAATTCACTGGTTATTCTTTATTCATTGAATAATATGAATCCACTGAATTTATTCATTATTTATTGAATAATATGGATTTATTGAATATGCATTCATTGAAATAAAAGCTGCATATTTTAGTTTTTTAATTCAATATTATAAGCAATTTAAAAAATATCGCGTCCGCTGTATTAAACCTCCTTTAGCATTTGCCTTCATCTCCTTCACAGTCACAAACCTACAGTCCCAGACAAGTCTGGGAAGGCATGGTGCAAACAGACAGAAGAATTCAAGTAAACCTCGTTCCCAGGGTAACCCATCAACGCCATTAACATCCCCTAACGGTCGTGGTGGACACAGTGGCCCTGGCGCCTTTACAAGGTGAGGGCACAGTCTGTGTGTCCTGCATGTCTACTCAGTGTATCTTCTTTGAAGGTGGGAAATGGAATTATTTCTGCACCTTGTTTTTCTTAACACGTGCTGGTGTTCTGGAACGCTCATGTGACGTAACCATGTTTTTGTGAAGCCTGAGATATCGTCAAGTGTTCTTTAGTACACCTATTGCACATTTTAACTTTGTTGTAATTGTATTACTTTAAAACATTTAACTTTAAAAAGAAATTAAATATTTTTGTGCTGTATTGATTTAGTTGCTCTTAACTGTGCCAAATTTGATATGTGTTGTTAAATTGAAAATTTAAAATGAATATTAAACTTAAAGATTGATATATTATCTAATTTGTGTTTTAATAAGTTTTGAAATTTTAAATGTGATATATGATAACACAAAAGTAAAGGTGTATGTGAGGCAAAATTAAACTTTCTCTTAAATTAATAGTAATATATACTTAAATTAGAAGGGTTGCTTGAGCTGTATTTGTTGTGTGTGTTTGTGAAGGGTACTGCACTGGGTAAACTGCCAGTTTATTGTATGGATGTTGGCTCGTGTATTGGCACCTATCACTCGACACCATGGTCTTTTAACAAGCTTCGTCCTCAGTGTGCACCGTTCTTTGATCACACTCTTCTCCCTTTGCCGTCTCTTTCCAGTCCCATATCTGGCACCCCGCAGGGCCAACGGATGCCCGCGCCCAACATGTATGCTGGCTTACACCTTGCCTATGAAGTGAAAAAGCTCATGTATGCCTCTCTTCTTTCACTTTCTACCTTCTGTTTTTTTTTTTTTTTTTTTTTCATTTCTTCTGCTATGAGCGCCCTCTAATGTAACATATAAAACAAGTTTCCTTAAACAGAGAGAAAGAGATAAATGTCAAGAAGAATGATTTTAAAAACAAAATTATTTTAAAATATTGATCATTTTAATAAATTTTATTTATGCATAATTAACACAAAACTGCCAATAACATAAGAATTATGATACATGAAAGGGCGTTCAAGTAATGTCAATATTTAATTCTCCATTTCATGGTTCTAGTCCTTGGTGGAATTTCATGCATGTTTCCTTATATATTATATAATTTTTTTTTTTTTTTTTGCATTTTTTCAATTATTACCCTCAGCCTAAGCTAGCGCAATTTGTATTCCATTTGTTTTGTTTATATTATTATTATAGAAATAGTTGTTAATTATGCAATATAGTAATAGTGGGTGGTAGATGTAAAGATTCTGCCATTGTAATTGCTGAATTCTCCAAAATTCCTTGTGCATGAAGCATGATGCATGGCATGATTGGAAAAAGAATATGGCTGCCTGAAATTTTGCCACCCACTTGTTGATTATGAAGTAATTTAAGCTATCTGTCATTTTAAGATTAGCACTAGAAAATGATTCATATATTTTTTATTCAAAGAAGTTATTGTTGTGTATATACAATTAACTGATTAATTTGAACATTTTTGTAATTGGAAAATCAATTTCTGTGTTTGTAAGAATGTAAATTTTAACTTGTTGTTTGAAATATTTAAATGCTGTTTTTCTGAAAATATAAACTACAGTAGAGATTCGATTATCCTTTATTACATTAAGATTGGCAGGATATTTATCTAACTTCTTTCACTGTTCACTCTTCCGAAAAGTTTCAGTGAACCGAAACCACATTGATAAAGGCATATTATTGTTTACTAAATCTGCAAAAAATAGTTGTTACTGTTCAAGAAAGAGAAGGAGCCATAATAACTTCAGGCCTGTGGAAGGCATTAATTGTAGATATTAGCACGATATCAACCCATTTGTTTCAGTCTGCACAACTTCATTTGCAAATATTAGTTTACAAATGAAGAAATATAAAAGTCTTCATAGCATAAATCATCTCTCTGAGTTTTCTTGATATTAATTAAGAATTAACAGCACCTGCCTTTTTTTGAGAAACATATTGTGTATTTATAATGTGGTTCCATTACTCTTTACAAATATTAAGTAAAGCTGAAATTTCAAAGAAACTAGCTGATAGTATAGGGATAATTCTCAAGAAAAAGATCCCTTAAATGCTTGTGGTCTGTAGAAGGCATTACCTGTAGCTGTTGGCATAATTTCCATTTATCTGATGGAAAAACAAGGTCTTTTAACAAATTAAAGCTTTAGATGTCTTCTGGTAATTGCATAAGACTTTCAATTGTGGTTTAATTACCATTATAAAGCTCCTTCTGTTTGGAACTGTCATTGTACGAAAAGTTGGCTTATCTGATTGTCCATTGTTATATTGAAACTGGGTAATCATATTTGTCACATCACATTAAGATGTGATGAGGTAAAGGAGATAAAGGAAAATACTTTTTGAACAGAAAGTTCCACTTATTCATAGTGACAGTAACATTGCCCTGTGAGAATCTCATCTCATTACACAGCTATAACTGTTGTATTCAATAGCTGTAACTGTTGCATTATTTGCAGTATAATATTCATAGGTTATTACAGTTTGTTACATAAGGAGTTTTCATTATGCTGATAGTGTTGATGTTCCAAAGTGAAAATAGTTGTTTTGCTATAATACATTTAAATCAGAATTTCTTTATTTTTTCTACTTTGTTGATAAAAGATGTCTTTCTTTAATGTGTGTAAAGGAGATAGGGTTGGCAGCATATTCACATGTATTGCATTTCCAATTTCAAAATGGTAGTATGCATTATGTTGTGCACCAATAGATGTGAAATGTTTTGTGTTGACAGATGAAGACTGAATAACCCATCAAACGTTCACTGTAGAATGATGCATGTGCTTTTTTGTGATGGTATAATAACAACAAGATTACGATGACTGAGGAAGCAAAAGAGAAAACATCCACAAAATATATGATTTTTAGACTCTGTTAGTAATAAATAGGTTTCAAACTTTGCACTGGTTTAGTACTTTCATTTTAAGTATTTTGACTAAGTTAACCTGTGTAGTGTGCCATTCAAACATTATATTAGCCATAAGGAGCTTTGACTCAACAGTGCCATGATAGCTGATAGATAAGATGAAGGATGTGCTCTGTACTGGTCCACTACGAAAGCAGGATGTTGAAACTTTCTTGCATTTCTGATGGAATTAAAGAGAGTTGCAACATCCAGGCATCACTTCCCACCTAAAACCAAATGAGTTAGCAAGGAGTGGTGCATTCTTTATCGAAGTCCAGAAAGTTTTCAGTGGCACCGCATGTGAAAAGTTTTATTGACTGTTTGCTGGGACATGAATGTCTCATAGGGACAGTTTTCCTATCAGCAGGCCTACAGTAAACAGTGTTTTGCCAGTTTCAGAAGAATAGCCTGATGCCAACCATCAGAAGTGGATTGCTGTCACCATGCCTTGGACCAGGCAATTATCACTTGAACATCACATACAAAAGTAGTTCAATGACCAACCAAATAAATTGGTGATTTCCAACTTCAGTTGGCTGTAGGAAATTGTTCCACTGTTCTTCATCACTCAGATGTAATTAGATGGCTGTACTCTAGTACAAGCAGCATGCAGTATCTCCCTGATTTCTTTATTCTTACATTTACTCACAGTTGGTGTCAATCAAGAAAACCATCTTAAAGAAACTAATTTTTCATCCTTGTAATGTACATGAGAATTTCAGGTTACTTAAATCCCTCTAGAAAAAACTATCTTATCTTAACTTGTACACATGTATTTGATTTGTAATATACAAAACTTCTGCCACTGATAATATCAAATTTATAATTTTATTGACATCATATATTAGTTAATGTGGGAACCAGTGACTCAGACTGATACTACAGGCAACTTAAGCAGTTTTTTTCTATAATATTAACTCACACCCTAAATGGAACAAACTACTTGTATAGTGTCTGTTAAATGCCCATTTTTGTTTTAATTATAACACTTAATTGAATTGGAAAATGTGAATATTCATTAGGATTTACATAATTTGCCCTATTCCTCGTTTCTTGCAATTTCTTGAGCTTTATCTATTTTTCCCCCCACTCATTCTTCTGCTATATTCTTGCTTCTGTCAGTTCTCTGGTTGTTCATCCTGCAAATTAATATTGGTCTGCCATTTTGCAGATAGCTTCAGGATGAAACTATCTGCAGAATGACAGATAATAAATTAAGGATCCTTTCCTTAATTTATCCATCCATATCCACCTGTCAGGAAACCTTTATTTTTTAGTGTCTATATACACACCCAGAATTAAACAACTTATTTACATAGCATCCATTAAACACCATCTAAGCAACCAACCTCTTATGGTTTATAGTAAATGAAAATGAAAAAAATTAAAAAATTTTTCAACTTTTGAAAAAAATATATTCTACTTGGAAGGATTTGATCAAATTTAGAAAAATGAAAGCAAAATCAAGAAACTGTATATGTATATCAGACATCATGCAAGTTATGAAAGATTAATGAATTGCTGTTTAAATATTGTATTTGGTTATTGTGATGAATTTTAACCACTTGCAGTTTGATTAACAAAAGTTTGGGAACTGATATTCAACAAATTAGGCACATGCTACATACAGTTTGATCAGCAGCATGGATGAAGAAATCAACCATACTATTGATCATCTTAATGGTGAATCATCGGCAGCAGTGTATGCAAGTTATGAAGGATTAATGAATTTATATTTAAACCTTTATTTGTTCACGATTCAAATCACTTATAATTTGATTTTAAGTTCAGGCACTGTGAGAATGAGCAAATCAGGCAGATATTTCATGCAAAAAATTTGGTCAGTAGTATGGCTGAAAAAGGACTGTGGCAAAGTTTCTTACAATCAGCTAAGATTGACAGTCTGCAAAAAATTTTTTCCCAGTGGTATCTTAATGGTGAATCATTGGAAGCAGTGTACTGAGAGGAGTAACTGTGTAGAAAAATAGTGCAAGTATTACTTATATTGTAAAACAATAAAGTATGTTTACCCAAACAGTTGTTTTCATTTGATTCACTTTGTATAATAGTGAGTAAATGTTGAAATTAAAGAAAACAAATTGTAGTCTATGAGAAAATAAAACTGAAATTATTAATAATGCAGCTAAAGATCAAAGATTGTTATTCTTTCAATATTAGCAGAGAAATCCGAATGGTTCACACTTCCTTTAATTATATATACATTCTAAAGGTGCTGATATTTTTGTTCAATAAATTCAAATAATGGATCATTAGGACATGTGTAGATCTGGTTTTGCTTTGGTAATCAGGGTGTTTTTTTGCGATGTGAACAGTGTACTCTTAAAAAGATTTTAATGTTTTTAGAATCCAGATTTTTATATTTTGTTATATTTGTCTCTCTTTTTTTATTTTCTTATTGCAGATTAAAATGCTGGTACAGCTGTTGAAACCATTAAGTTCATTAAAAATTCCTTTTCATATGTGACAAAAGCATGATTCTCCTTATAACATAGCCCATAATTTGTTCTACAAAAATCTTTGTTTTGAAAGAATTTTTTTTTAAATTAAGATTTGGCTGTCTTTCTTTGTATGGTGCCTATTCCTCCTGCCAGCAAGAACAAATAATCGAGTTTCTACTGTATATATTTTTTTAATTATGTAAATTTTTATAAATGCTTTATGTCAATTTAGCCAGTTTAATGATATTTTAAGTTTAAAGCATAAAATAATTTTCTTTAATATCTGATATTTAAAATTAAACAATTAATAAATATTTTTGTAAAATTTAGCTGAGTGTATTGCAATAAATTATTAAATTAATAACAATCAGTAACTATTAAAATTAAATTTTTTTTTAACCTTTGCAAAAGATATATTGTAGAAGATAGTAACTTCAAAAAGCATGTAGCTTTGATAATTGCATTTTTATTTTATCTAATTATTCATATTGTGCATCATTTTAATAAAACCTCTATGTTTAAATATTGGCAATGAACAGTAATGTGGCAGCAGAAATAAATTATCCCAGAGTTTAGATTAGTCCTGCCTTGCAGTTTATCCTCCTCCATACCTGCCTACCTGTTTCATACCAAGATGTAGTTAGTGGTCTTGCCTGCTTGGTTATGGCTATTTTTATGCTTTTTTATTTATCATGTTTTAAAAAATATATGAATGCAACAAAAGTTTTGAATTTACATACTGAACTACTTTTCTCCCCTCTATATTTAATAATAGGCCTACAAGCCGCCCCAGTGGTAACAACGGTGCTGCGAACCAGGATCGGACCTTTCCAGTGGGACTAGCTGATGACCAGTCAAAGGACTTCGACTTTGAAAAAACTGAAATGAAATATGATTCAACAGGAATGTTTCATTGGTGTGCAGCAAAAGCCATTGAAGATTGCATTTTGGTAAGGAGTTAATTCTTTCCGAAGTATTTTTTTTTGTGTATTTTTACATTTCATACCACAAATCTTCTTATTTATTTATTTATATTTTATTTATTCAGTTGATTGCTAGTTACAATTGCCCCTTGTACTGTGCAAGCTAGAGCCGATAAATAAATTACAACTCAGAGAGCACCTCCGTAGCCAGGTGGGAAGGAGCAGCAGTGCGTAGCACATGCTTCTTGATTAGACCGGGGTTCGAGCCCATCACCACCAAATATGGAGGATGCGGAAAGGTCAGGGAATAACCACCACATATCCCGGAGCAATATGGCCTTAGTTGCTAATGCTCCTAAAAACCAAAACAACAACAACAACAACTCAGAGAATAAATTTACAAAAAATTGACAGTTTAAAAATAAAAAAAAATCCTTCGTGCTGGGTATCTCAAAGAGGAGTATCCACAACATGTAAAGCTTACCAAACTTCACATACGAACTGAAAAAGATTGTGTTGCTAAGTAGTCAATCTCCAAAATGACATCTGAAACAACAGCAGAGATTTTGAGAGAGCTGCACAATGGAACCTCCTTCAGTGGTGGGCAGGCAGGCTTCCCAACTCAATTTTTACTTTTACCACATGCAAGAGACTATGGGTTCTAGTTAGTACTGTTGTGCCTCAGTTGTTTGTTGGCAGATTGTCATCCTGTATGTCTTACTTGAGCATAATTTTTCACAGTTTACTTGAAACTGGTTCAGGATTTCCATTGTATTAAGCTGGAACATTCTGTTAAAGCTTTTCAAGAAGATTAGATTGAACCAGAGTGGTTTGATTTGCAGACTGCTTGATTGCCTCAGACTTCGTGGGTGCAAAATGATGCCTGGTAGGACTGCCACATTATATCTTCGCCAGGATATGAATATTTGTCCTGATAACAATAAACTTCCAAGGTGTCCACTCCATATTTGCATACAGAATGCCTCTTGATACAGTGAATGAAAATTGGAAGATCTGGTTAACCACCTAAGGAGCCAATATTCAATGCTTAGGAAGGTTTTGACATAAGTTTCTGGAGCTGATGAACAAATGATCAAAGCATATAAGGCAACTGGAGCAACTGGTGAAAGAATACACCTAACAGTGTATTCTTTCACCAGTGAGCATTATGGACCCCAGTTAATTCCTGTCTTGAATGCCAGATGGTGGCTAAGGTCTTCTTTGTGGTAGTGAAATGCTCCATAAAGGATAACTTGTTGTCCCAGGTAATTCCCAGATCTTTGTGATATTCAACTTTCTGTATGGGTTGACCATTTAAGGGTATGGTGATGTTGTGCTTCTTATGCTTTCTGGAGAAGGACAACTGGGCTGTTTGAAGAGGGTTTATTTCAAGGCCAATCGAACGAAGCCTGGAAGTTGGCCAGGTTAGTTAACTTTTGTGGTTAGTTAAGAACATTTTCATGTCGTCAGCGTAGGTAATGATGTTATTGCAGATTAAGAGGAACAGATCAAGGACTACAGCGAAGTGTCACAAGGAGAACCCCTCCTTGATGAACCCCTCTGTTTAGTGTGTAATCAATGCTAAAATCTTCATGCTTAACAATAATGCAGCTCTCTGTTAGTAATTCCTGCAAGAATGTGGGTAAGTTTCCTGTAATGCGACAGTGAGACTCCAGGGAGTGGAAGAGGGGTTGAATTGCTATCCTTCCATAAGCGGCTTTCTGCTAGACCAAGTGCCTTATGTTGGCTTGATCCCATACACCACAGTTCTCTTCGGCTTGCACTAGGAGCATTCTGTACATCAGCAGTCCAGACCTTATATGCTGAAGCAACTGAAACCTCTTTACAACTATGCAGACAAATGCTTCTGTTAAACTACACAGAAAAAGTCAAAGGGTGACTAGACAACCCTACTCGGAATGGATTTTTCTCACCCAAATGGGAGAACCTTTACCGAGCCTATCCATCTAAAAACCCATCAACAGGGATATGCCTGCATTCCCTGCTCAGTGACTGGCAAATTGACCTTAGCATGATACAGCCTACTACTTCTCATACAGCTTCATCTTGGATGTATCACATACCATTGTGCAACCTTTCACTCACATCATTGGGGAAACACACCTTACCCAGACAGAACATACTGCAAATTCATGCCGCCTTGAGAACCCAACACGCAGAGTATATGCCAATCTACATAGACAGATCTAAAACTGAAGCCCACGTTGGTGCAGCAGCAGTTTTTCCCAACTTACCATAGCCAAGAAACTCCCCATTGAATGCAGCAGCTACACTGCAGAACTCTGTGTTATTTTCATAGCGTTAAATTTCACCTTATCAACAAATGTATTGAACAGTGTGTTATCTGTACAGACTCCATTAGTGCTATCCAAGCTATACAGCAGAATGAAAAACATGATAACCCCTTATTCATACAGATTTAGAATACCATGACTAAGCTAAATAGGAAGAAACAAGAAGTCATCTTTTGTTGGATCCCTGGTCATGTTGGAATTTCTGGAAATGAACATGCTGATCTAGCTGCGAAAACTGCTACAGATCCTATAGATGAACCATTTAGTATACCGATCACAGACTACAAGTCAATTATAAAGAAGTGGTCTTGGAAAATGGCAACACATCTGACAAAATCAAGTTGGGAACAAATTACTCCATATAAAGAAACAACTCCAACCTTGGAAATCCAATATACATGAAAACAGGCATGAAGAAGATGTATTAGCCCAACTATGAATAGGTCATACACATCTAACACATCTTTATTTTCTTTCAGGCACTGATCCACCACTGTGTACAAACTGCAACACTCAGCTCACCATCCAACGTGTATTCACTGATTGTCCCAAATACAATAGTGACCGACGAGCTATGTTTACTTCTTTTTCCAGGACAAACATTCCTTTCAGTATTGCTGACCTCCTGGCAGATACCCCGCACGTGGCCAAAATTATTTCATTCCTTAATAAGTTGCATCCTATGATTTTGGTTTGTAGTCTCTCCAGGTTTTAGGTCTATTGGTTTTGGGAATTGGTTTTGTGTGATATTTTTTCCAGGCTTCAGGGAGAGTGGCTGTTTCAACAATCCTGTTGAAAGTATGAGACAGTAAGTCCAGCAGGTAAGGACTACATATTTTAATGATGAAAACGGGGAATTTATCTGGGCCTGTGGTGCATTTATTTGGTAGGCTTCTGATAACCACTGCAATTTTTTGGCAAGGGATGATAGCTTCTCCAGAGGGGTCGGTCGGTCCTATTGGTTGTTGGGTCTACAGATTGCCTTGTGCTAGATGGTAAGTTACCACAGTCTGCAAAGGTGCGATCCACCCATTCTTTGAAAGCCTCCCAAGTCATATGGAAATAGTTTTTCGAGTTGTTGATAATTCTCTTTGATTTTACAAGTTTTTCGAAGATTATCTTGATATAGGCTTGTCTTCTGATCCTGTTGAACATTGCTCTTTTCATTTTGAACAAGGTGTATGACTGCAGGGTTTGTGTTTTTCGCCATTCTCGATAGGCTTTTTGCTTGTCATTTAATATGGTTTCATTTGGCTGGAGAACCAGAGCCTGGACTATTTGCAGATTTTTATCTTTCTTGCCACCCCTAACCCGGCGATGGTCCATAGGTGATCTGCTATGCAGTCTGTTGCTTGAGAAGGAGGAAGTTTATAGATTGCATTCCAGTCTATTGCTCTAAGTTTCTTGAGAATTATGCCTTCCTGTATGAACTTGGGAGAGAAGATGTGTTTTGTGGTTGTCTTCTTGTTTTATTCCTGGTTAGTATTCTTAGGTGGTTAGCAAAATTCAATGGTCAAAGGATAGTGATCCGAATTAAAACTTCAAAAATTCTGCAAGAGGGTAGCGTAACCTATATTCAAGTAGATTAGCTCCAGTTTTTGATTCTGTCTTGTTGATGGGGTCTGCAGGGGAACATTTTTGATTCCAGTTTTGCTCTGCATACCATAGGAGGGGCATATTAAAGTCCCCTTTGATAGTGGGGAGATTTTATTTTAAGTGCAGGGTCAACCATGCATGTAGCTCTGTTCTAGATTCCTTATTATGCTCTGGTGGTAGATAGATTAAGCAGACTTGGATGCTTAAAACATTATTGTGATAAGTGACACTCATACCTTCAAAGTTGGTAGAGTCACTTCTGATGGCATTTGTGATGTGTAGACTTTTATGGGAAACGATAATCACACTACCCCCTCATTTATGGGCACGCTCATTTGAGGTAATATGGTAGGCGAATTTCCCACTAAGGAAGTTTAGTTGCTTGTCTGTGGTTAACCAGGTTTGTGTTAGACAAATGTGAAGCCTTCTAGTAACAAGAAGTTCTGAAATGTTTGTAATATATTTGCAATGCTCTGGACGTTTTGGGTGAAGAGGAGGAGGGGGCTCTTCAGTACTCAGACCTTGAGATGCTATAGTAATCGATTGTTATAGTAATTCCTTGGTTGCTATAGTAATCGATTCTTTTTTCCTTGGGCGTAGTTAACAAAGATTTTGACCTTCACACCAAAAAGCCAGATGTTTGAGCAGAGGAGGCTGTTGATGTCCCAATGATTACATGTTATCAGCAATGATGCATAAGTGCTATGCTTGGTCATCATTTGATGAATGTCAACTATGATTCCAGTTTTATCTTTAATGTGGGCTCGAAGGGGAGCTACCATTGTAGTTGGGTCAAGTCTAGTGGCAAAGAGTCTCACTTTTCCTGGTGCTGCTTTTATACATGATTCTGTGTCAGTTCCAATGATGAAATCATTATCTGTTTTTTGGGACTGTGCTTCTTTTGGGCTATTGCTTTGCTTCCTTGGAGTGTCCGTGAGATTCAGTTGGGCAGGTCTGCTCTCCGAAGATTGGGAAGGAGCTTGTGATCTTCTGTGTATGGAATACTTGGGATTAGTGGTGGAATTTGCATCCTGTTTGTTGTTATTAGTGCTAGCGAAATGCAGAAAACATTTTTGTCTTGTTCCAGCATAAGCAGTATTGTTTCTATGTTGCCCTGCAAGTGTTTGACTTACTTGCTCAAGATGCATGTGTGCAGGTGGTGCAACCTGGGTCTGAAGTGTCATACAAGGGGTAATGGTCTTCCCACAAGCTTCGATTACCGATGTGTTGCTCCCTTCAGATAATGTTGTTGTGTGAATACCATGGCAAATGTAATCACAATGCATGGTGTCATCATTCGTGGGGTAGCCTGGATATGGCTGCATAGAGCAAGGTACGAACCCCAATGCCATGGATTGGTTGTAAAGTTCCTATTTGTCTGATCAACAGTTGGGAAGTCTGAGGGGGGTGCCTGTTAGTTCCTTTTCTACCACAGGGTGACTGTGTTGCCTGCTTCCCTTCAGTTTCTGTGTTTCTTCTTATTTTGCCTGGGCAGTCTCTTGACTAATGTGGGCCTGATGTGATGGAGGGAGTTGGTTATCTAGTTGCAGCATGCATTGGCTGCCAGATAGGTCTTACTAACTCCTCCTGTCTTACTAACTTCGTTGGTTCATATCGGGAGTGATATATTTTGTTACAGCTGGTGCAGTTGTCTGTTTTTTGATAGGGTAGGGTTTCTACAGGTAAAAGACTGTTTGTCAAGTATTCATTTTGTTTTGTTTTTTTTTAGGAGCATTAGCAACTAAGGCCATATTGCTCCGGGATATGTGGTCGTCATTCCCTGACCTTTTCCGCATCCTCCGTATTTGGTGGTGACGGGCTCGGACCCTAGTCTAATCAAGAAGCGTGTGCTACGCACTGCTGCTCCTTCCCACCTGGCTACGGAGGCGGCATTTTGTTTGTGTATTTTTCTTGCTAACATCTCCAGCAAGCTCTGCAATTTTGTCATCTGAGCGATCTGATTCTTTAGCATTTCCTGATTGGTGAGAGCAATGTCGGTGATATCCAAAATGTGTTTTATGTCATTTTGCGTGTCAGCAATGTTTTGTTGGAAGATATTGCTGACGATTTTGTGATTATTATTATTATTATTAGCCATATGGTGCAAGGAAGCCTGAGGCTTATGTTGCACAAGCCAAAAAAAAAATTTCTAAATTACCCCGAGAGAGAAAACAAGTCAGAAGTAGAAAGGAATCACCAAGAAAGATAAGAATGATGATGTCCAGCTTGGCACACCCTGGGTGTGCCAAGCCGATACTCACCAGATGTGAGTCCCCGGGGTTAAATCTTCATGGATATCGCAGACCATCGATAAAATCTTGTCCTGATTATTCTTTGTAGGTGGGTCGGGTGCAGTTTTGGCAAGTGATGATACACTCATGACTTCAATGTCAGGCAGCACAGCATTTGATTTTCTAAGTGAGTCACTCACAGGTTCACCTGGCAATGTTGTTGGGAGGTTGTCAATAGTTGATGAAGAGTCATTGCATTCCCATTTTTCTTTATTTTGCAGCATTCCCTGGCTTTGAGCGCATTGTAGCTTGTTTTTCACCTTTTCTGGCAAGCTTGGCATGGTGCTGTTTTAAAGTGTGGCTATTACTTTGAGGAAAGGAGGTTTTTTTTTTTTTTTTTCTTGGAAAGAAAGTGAGTCATCTTACTTGTCTACCTAAGTAGACAGCAATTGCATGTGATAAACCCCAAAGGCACTTATATCATTGTCGGGATAACCCCTTGGGCTTATCCCGACAGTGAAATATCCTGAAAGTTCTTCAAAACTTAATTCTGCTACAAATCAAAACCATTCCTCTTTAATGTGAATCTCTCAGTAGATTTCCCTCGCGTAATTCACTAATATCAATAGACTCAATAACCTATGTTAATGAGCATTTGTCATCAGAGTTTAATCAGCAGCAAATAGCCAAGATGCTAAGCCTAATCTCTGCATTTATGATAACAACAATATGTGATATAATGTATTACCACACGGTCAGGAGAAAGCTAAGCCTAATTAGCATTAGCATTAGCATTAGTAGAGGCATATGATGCAAGAAAGCAAGCTTATTCAGCATCAGCCAAAAAAAAAAAAAAAAAAAAAAAAACCACTCCCATTTCACCCCTCCGTTCGTTCGAAATACCTGTCCAGTTGAGCTTTAAATTTGTTTAGGCTATCAACTTCAACAACAAGTGATGGAAGTCGGTTCCACCAACCAACCACCCGCTGGCCAAAGGCAAATTTCCGCACATCTATCCGACATCCGTCCTTCCTCAATTTGAATTTATGCCCTCTGAGGTGATTATTCTGAGCAAGATGAAGAATCCCATTGGCATTGAGCATGCTCAAACCATTCAAAGCCTTATACACCTCTATCAGATCACCTCGCCGGTGCCTAGTCTCCAGACTCTGCAATTTGCAAAACTTAAGCCTTTCTTCGTAAGAGCAACCCTTTGTTCCATTTACTAATCTTGTTGCCCTTCTCTGTACCCGTTCCAGCAGCTCTACATCCTTCTTGAAATGAGGCCTCCAGACCTGTATACAGTACTCAAGATGTGGCCTAACCATTGCCTTATACAAGGGAATAATCACCTCCTTATCCCTGCTAGAAAAATTCCTGTATATCATTGACAAGACACCATGAGCTACTCTTGCAGCTCGTCTGCACTGCTCAGAGAACTTCATATCTGCCTGCACAATTACCCCCAGGTCCTTTTCATTCTCCACCACTGTCAGTGTAGTACCGCAGAGTTGATACGTTGCTCTGGGGTTACTGTTTCCCATATGTAGTACTTTACATTTGTCAATGTTAAACTTCATTTGCCACCTCTCAGCCCATCTGTTCAGCCTTTCCAGATCCTGTTGCAGCAGCATAGCATCAGTAGTGTCCTTAACGACCCTGCCAACCTTTGTATCATCTGCAAACTTGGACATTAAACTTGATATCCCATCATCAATATCATTCATAAACAC
Source organism: Mastigoproctus giganteus (assembly GCF_048544385.1). Lineage (NCBI taxonomy): Eukaryota > Metazoa > Arthropoda > Arachnida > Uropygi > Thelyphonidae > Mastigoproctus > Mastigoproctus giganteus. The sequence goes on along the minus strand of NC_143581.1, from coordinate 223,671,281 downwards.
CGAAAACAACAACGGACCCAACACTGAACCTTGAGGAACTCCACTAATAACATTAGTCCACATTGAGCAGTGTCCATTGATTCCACTCTCTGTCTTCTGCCACTCAACCATCCCCTTATCCATAGCAGCAATTTGCCTCCAATGCCACACTGCTCCAATTTGTGCAGCAGTCTTCCATGTGCAACAGTATCGAAAGCCTTTCTAAGATCCAAATATATAATATCAAAGTTATTCCCTGCATCCAGTTCTTTTGTGACTACATCATAGTATCCAATCAAATTGGTCAGGCAAGACCTGCCCTTAACAAAACCATGCTGCGTCTGAGCTATAACGGAATTGTTGTCTAGATGATCCTGCAGTGCTTCTTTAACTAGTGCCTCCATTAATTTACCTGGAACAGAAGTTAAACTAACAGGTCTATAATTACTTGTGTCAGCCTTTGATCCTCCTTTGTGAATTGGGGTTACATTTGCACATCTCCAGTCTATGGGTACCTCCCCTGAGTCCAAAGAAGCTCTCATAATTATGGCTAGGGGTTTGCATACTTCCTTTGCTGCCTCCTTTAATATAACTGGATAGATCCCATCCACCCCAGGTGCCTTTTTTATGTTTATCCTCAACAATCTCTCCTCCACTTTCCTCTCAGTTATTACAAAATCATCCAGCTCATTGCCACTGTTTACTTTACCTACATCATTCTCCTTCCTGAATAACTCCTCATGCGTGAATGTAGATGCAAAATACTCGTTTAGATTGTTAGCCACCTGAGCAGGATCCTCAACTGTTGAACCATCAATATCCAGTGGGCCAATCTGATTCATCCCTTTCCTTCTCAAGTTCAAGTATGTAAAGAACTCTTTTCTGTTTTTCTTTGCATCCTTTGCCAAGGATTTTTCATAGTCTGCCTTTGCCTGCCTAATCTCCTTTGTGACTTGGTTACAGACCAACTTATATCTATCATAGGCTTCCATGTCACCCATTAATTTGTATGTATCCCATGCATTTTTCTTCTCTGCCACATGTCTCATTAGTTCATCTGACAACCATTTAGGCCTAAACCTTGAACAATATTTCTTAGTTGGTATGTAAAGCCTGGTAGCCTCCAAGATTAGTTCCTTGAATGCTTCCCATTTTGAGTTTGCTGTTGGTAACATCATCAGTTGGTCCCACTGTACAGAATTTAAATACTGTCTCAGACCATCATAGTCTCCTTTACGAAAACAGAAACCCTTCCCTTTACCTCTGATGGTAGTTACCTCCTTGAGTAAATCCCACTTCAACACACTGTGATCACTGCCACCTAGTGGTTCATTTATCTGCAGGTTCTTAATGCATGAAGAATCACTACTGATAATCAGATCAAGAGTATTGCTCTCTCTTGTTGCCTAATGAGACAAACTTTATAATATGTAAAGGAAATACCTGATAAAATACAGAGAAATTGTATAGGAAGTTAGATAGTGTCCACCTAGCCAAAGTAAAAGCCTTCATTCAGTTTATAATGCAAAGTTTACATTAAAATAATAACTATAGTATAAGCATCAAAATTTCTAGATCATCAATCAGCAGCACCACTAGAAGATTTAGACAGTATAATAAGCTCACAGTTGAACTGTAAGGAAGCTGAATTGGTCATAATATGGTTATTTACAAGTAACCAAGCGGAAATATTGGGCTAAAAGCAGCTCTGTTTTACTATAAAAAGAAATGTTTCACTGTGTAATTTGATAAAATACTTAATTGTAAATATTTCAGGTGCACCAAGGTGGACCTCTACAGGCCACTAGTAAAAAAAATCGTATGTTACATTAACAGGAGGAATTGATAAATAACTTTTGGTGAGCATATATGTAGACAGGAGGCTTCTGTTGGATGATGCCAACCCATAATTGACTCCAGCATTGTGATCTTCTGTTAGGTGATTCTCTCAGAACATCATAGCTGCCAGTTAGAAATGGGGGCTATGCAGGAGCAAGAATTAGGAGAGTTGATTGGGGAGGAGCTTACAGGCTGGTTGTGTATGTGCTTAGGGTGAAGCTTCTGAAAATAAAACTGAAGTCCACACCCCTGGAGATATTGAGTCCAGCCCTCAACTGTTTTTACATCGTGAACTCAGTGATCTGGTAAGAGATTTAAATTAAGGTAATTTAAATTATCAGGTGACACAGAAGCCTGTGGTAGATATAGGCTAGTCTGTAATCAAGTCACAAAGGAGGTTAGGCAATTGAAGACAGATTACAAGAAATCTTTGGCAAAGGATGGAAAGAAAAACAGCAAAGATTTCTTTACTTATATAAACTCTAGAAGGAAGGGGATTAATAAGATTGTCCACTTGATATTCATGGTGCGACTGTTGATGATCCATTTCAGATAGCTGACAAACTGAATGAGTATTTTGCATCTACATTCACACATGAGGTATTCTGTAAGGAAGTTGAAGACAGAAGCTTATCGAACTCTAACAAGGAGCTAAATGATTTTGTAATAACTGAGATTAAAGAGGAGGAGAAATTAGGTAAAAAGGCCTACATGTTCTGGATTCATTATACTATTTTCATTATGTATCACAGAATGAAAAGTAAAATAACGAGTTGTAGTTAAACTAGGTTTAATGTTAAATACATATGATAAACAGTAAAAACGGAATATGTAGATACATACAGTCACCAGTAATACAAAAGCTTTCGGGCTTCATAAAGTCTGAAAGCTTTTGCATTACTGGTTACTGTATGTATCTACATATTCCATTTTTACTGTTTATCATATGTATTTAACATTAAACCTAGTTTAACTGCAACTCGTTATTTCACTTACTGTTCCACTCTGTGCTACATAATGAAAATAGTATAGGAGGAGAAATTGTTGAAGTTAAAGATAAAAAAGACACCTGGGGTGGATGGGAACTATTTAGTTATATTAAAGGAGGCAGCAAAGGAAGTAAGCAAACCCTTAGCCATAATTATGAGAACATCCTTGGACTCAGGGAAGGTCCCATGAACTCGAGATGTGCAAATGTATCTCCAGTTCAAAAAAGGGATGGGGGATCAAAGGATGACATGAGTAATTACAGACCTGTTAGTTTAACTTCTGTTCTGGGGAAAACAATGGAGTCAATGGTTAAAGAAGTAACCATCTAGACAAGGCTGCAATTATAATTCAGAAACAGCATGGGTCACAAAGGAATTTGATGAAAAAAATAATTTTGATATCATATACTTTGATTTTAGGAAAGCTTTTGATACTCTTTTTATAAATAAATGGAAACAGTATGGCATTAATTAAGGGCAAGTTTCTGCTATGTAAAAGGGATGGTTGAGTGAGAGAAGACAGAGAGTGGAAATCAATGGACACTGCTCTTCGTGGACTAATGTTATTAGTGGAGTTTGGGACAACACTGACTAATGTTATTAGTGTGTTGGGCCTCTGTTGTTTTCTACATTTATCAGTGATATTGATGTATATTTTGGAACAGGACCAGGGTATGTCTGCCAGGGGCAAAGGTTGATGACATTGTAGAGCGGATATCGTCTTTTAAGGGCACAAAAGGTGATATAGTTGTACATATTGACACTAATGATATTAAGAGTAGAAGACCGGCAGAATTACTTAACAAGTACAGGTCACTTTTGAAAAACAGCCGTGAATTAGGGTTGAATTTGAAAGTGTCTGCAATTCTGCCCAGACACGATAGGAGGGAGTATATGATGAGAGCCTTGTCGATCAATTCGGCCCTGGAAAGATTGTGCAAGGCTCAAGGGGTAGAATTTTTTTCAGCCTGGACTGTACTTGTTAAGAGAAGGGACTGCTTCTACAGGGATGGGATACACTTCAATAGAAAGGGTGCAAGAAGATTTGCTGATGCTATCGAGGCAGTGTTAGGTAGGTCAGAAAACTGCTAGCTTGGGGGGGATACAAGGCTAATAGATTAACGGTAGCCACTGGCAGAGGTGAAAGTGACTCTTGAACTGCTTCTATTGGAATGAGCGGTGCCTCCGTAACCAGGTGAGAAGGAGCAGCAGTGCGTAGCACACGCTTCTTGATTAGACTGGGGTTCGATCCCGTCACAACCAAATACGGAGGATGCGGAAAGGTCAGGGAATGACCACCGCATATTCCCGGAGCAATATGGCCTTAGTTGCTAATGTTCCTAAAAACCAAAATAACTAACTAACTAACTATTGGAATGAGCAGAAGCCTGGAAAACAAGATGCAGGATATTTCAGAGACTGCTGGGAGTCACTGCGGTACAAGTAAACACATGGGTTGTGTTAGGGTAGCTGAGAAAAAGACAGGTGCATGTATACTTGCATGTACACCAATGCTAGGAGTTTGGTAAATAAATTTGATGAATTTGAGTTATTGCTCAAAGCATCAAAGGCAGATATTGTTAGGATATCAGAGATGTGGTGTCACACAGATATAAGGAATGCAGAACTGGAATTTAGGGAGTACAACGTCTGCAGAAAGGATAGACAAGATAGGAAGGGAGGAGGGGTATGCTATTAATTAAGAAACACATAAAATCCAAGGAAGTGAAGCCAGTCGACATCACTGGACAGTGCAGTGTCGAGTCAGTTTGGTGTGACATAAGCATTGGGAGATCAAAAATGAGAGTAGAAGTGTGTTATAGGCCTAATGACTCTGATGAGTATAATAAGAAACTGTACAGGGAAATAGAGTGTACCAGTAAATCAGAGAGTCTTATAATGGGGATTTTAATTTCCCAGATACTGACTGGAATTTGTGGGTTGGTCACTCACACACTAGCAAGGCTTTTGTGGATTTATTGGATGATTGTTTTCTACATCAGCATGTTCGGAAGGCAACTAGAGGGAGTAATACTCTTGATTTGATTATCAGTAGTGATTCTTCATGCATTAAGAATCTGGAGATAAAGGAACCACTAGGTGGCAGTGATCACAGTGTGCTGAAGTAGGATTAACTCGAAGAGGTAACTACCATCAGGGGGTAAAGGGAAGGGTTATTGCTTTCGTAAAGGCGACTACAATGGTCTGAGACAGTATTTAAATTCTATACAGTGGGACCAACTGATGATGTTACCAACAGCAAATTCAAAATGGGAAGCATTCAAAGAACTTATCTTGGAAGCTACTAGGCTTTACATACCAACTAAGAAATATTGTTCAAGGTTTAGGCCTAAATGGATGTCAGATGAACTAATGAGACATATGGCAGAGAAGAAAAATGCATGGGATACATATAAATTAACACGTGGCATAGAAACCTATGATAGATATAAGTTTATCTGTAACCAAGTTACAAAGGAGGTTAGGCGGGCAAAGGCAGATTATGAGAAATCTTCGGCAAGGGATGCAAAGAAAAACAGCAAAGGGTTCTTTATTTATGTAAACTCTAGAAGGAAGGGGATGAATCAGATTGGTCCACTTGCTATCAATGGTTCAACTGTTGATGATCCTTCTCAGGTTGCTAACAAACTAAATGAATATTTTGCATCTACATTCACACATGAGGAGTTATTCAGCGAGGGGAATGCCAGAGGTGTATTCAACTGTGGCAGTAAGCTAGATAATCTTGTAATAACTGAGAGTAAAGTGGAGGAGAAACTGTTGAAGATAAACACAAGAAAGGCACCAGGGGTGGATGGGATCTATCCAGTTATATTAAAAGAGGCAGCAAAGGAAGTAAGCAAACCCATAGCCATAATTATGAGAGCTTCCTTGGACTAAGGGTTGGTACCAACAGACTGGAGATGTGCAAATATGACCCCAATTCACAAAGGAGGATCAAAGGCTGACACAAGTAATTATAGACCTGTGAGTTTAACTTCTGTTCCAGGAAAATTAATGGAGGCACTGGTTAAAGTAGCACTGCAGGATCATCTAGACAAGACTTCAGTTATAGCTCGGACACAGCATGGTTTTGTTAAGGGAAAGTCTTGCCTGACCAATTTGATTGGATACTATGATGCAGTCACAAAAGAACTGTATGCAGGGAATAACTTTGATATTATATACTTGGATCTTAGAAAGGCTTTTGATACTGTTGCACATGGAAGAGTGCTGCACAAATTGGAGCAGTGTGGCATTGGAGGCAAATTGCTGCTATGGATAAAGGGGTGGTTGAGGGGGAGAAGACAGAGAGTGGTAATCAATGGAAACTGCTCATCATGGACTAATGTTATTAGTGGAGTCCCTCAGGGTTCAGTATTGGGTCCATTATTGTTTTCTGTATTTATAAATAGTATTGATGGTATATCAAGCTTAATGTCCAAGTTTTCAGACGATACAAAGGTTGGCAGGGTTGTTAAGGACACTACAGATGCTATGCTGCTGCAACAGGATCTGGAAAGGTTGAGCAGATGGGCTCAGAGGTGGCAAATGAAGTTTAACATTGACAAATGTATAGTACTACATATGGGAAACAGCAACCCCAGAGCAACATATCAACTCTGTGGTACTACACTGACAGTGATAGAGAATGAAAAGGACCTGGGAGCAATTGTGCAGGCAGATATGAAGTTCTCTGAGCAGTGCAGATGGGCTGCAAGTGTAGCTCATGGTGTCTTATCAATGATATACAGGAATTTTTCTAGCAGGGATAAGGAGGTGATTATTCCCTTGTATAAGGCAATGGTCAGGCCACACCTAGAGTACTATAACAGGTCTGGAGGCCTCATTTCAAGAAGGATGTAGAGCTGCTGGAATGAGTACAGAGAAGGGCAACAAGATTAGTGAATGGAACAAAGGGTTGCTCTTACGAAGAAAGGCTTAAGTTTTGCAAATTACAGTGTCTGGAGACTAGGCACCGGCGAGGTGGTTTCATAGAGGTGTATAAAGCGTTGAATGGTTTGAGCATGCTCAATGCTGATGGGATTCTTCCTCTCGCTCAGAATGATCACCTGAGAGGGCATAAATTCAAATTGAGGAAAGACAGATGTAGGATAGATGTGCGGAAATTTGCCTTTAGCCAGCAGGTAGTTGGTTGGTGGAACAGACTTCCATCCCTTGTTGTGGAAGTTGATAGCCTAAATAAATTTAAGGCTCAGCTGGACAGGTATTTCGAATGAATGGAGGGGTGAAGTGGAAGTTTTTTTTTTTTTTTTTTTTTGGCTGATGCTGCATAAGCTTGCTTTCTTGCATCATATGCCTCTACTAATGCTAATGCTAATATCATCAGGCTTAATGTCCAAGGTTTTCAGAAAAAATGAGCATTGGCATGGTTGTTAATGGCAGTAGGCTACTGCAACAGGATCTAGAAAAAAGTTGGGCAGATTTTCAAAGTGGTGACAATTGAAGTTTAACATTGACAAATGCAAAGTACTGCGTATGGGTAGCAGAAACCCCAGATTAATGTACCAACCATGCGGTGCAACACTTATGGTAGTGGAGAGTGAAAAGGTTCTGGGGGTAATTGTGCAGTTAGGTATGAAGTTTTCTGAGCAGTGCAGACAGTTTTCCAAAGCAGCTGATGGTGTCTTGTCAATGATATAAGCAATTGTGCTGTCAGGGATAAGGAGGTGATTAACCTTTTGTATATGGCAGTGATTCGGCCACACCTTGAGTACTGCATACAGATTTATGGGCCTCATTTTAGGAAGAATGTAGAGCTGTTGAAATGATTACAGAAAAGGCAGCGGGATTGGTGAGGGGGTACAAAGGGTTGCTCTTAACAAGAAAGGCTTAAGTTCTGCAAATTCAGCATCTGGAGACTAGACACTTGCGAGGTGATCTGATATATACAGCGTGGAATGGTTTGAGAACTCCAGTGCTGATGGAATTCTTCCTCTTGCTCAGATTACGCACCTGAGGGAGCATAAATTCAAATTGATTAAAGACAGTTGTAGAACAGATGTGCAGAAATTTGCCTCTAGTCAGTAGGTGGTTGATTGTTGGAACAAACCTCAATCTGTCGTTGTGGAAGTTGAAAACTTAAATACTGGACAAACTGTTGTAGCAAATGGATGGGTGAAATGGGAAGAGGTTTCTTTTTTTTTTTTGGCTGATGTATAAGCTTTTCTATCTTGCATCATATGTCTCTACTAATGCTAATACTAGTGCTAAACCAAATAGAAAAAGAACACATTATTGCTGAAGCAGTACTAGGGTTTTTGAGTCTTCAAGTTAAAAATGTTTTTCCTAATTTTAATATTTGCTAGTAAGGTTGGATCCTGCAGATTCCTCATTTGATCCTGCAAATCTCTTGGAGACAGACAAGCATGAAACATTAGCATTTAGCATTAGCATTAGTGAGGGCACATGATACAAGAAAGCAAGCTTATATAGCATCAGCCAGATGCTATATAAGCTTCGTAAGAGCAACAGAGCGTTGCTCTTACAAAGAAAGGCTTAAGTTTTGCAAATTACAGTGTCTGGAGACTAGGCACCTGTGAGGTGATCTGATTGAGGTATATAAAGCCTTGAATGGTTTGAGCATGCGCAATGTGGATGGGATTCTTCCTCTTGCTCAGAATAATCGCCTGAGAGGGCATAAATTCAAATTGAGCAAAGACGGTTGTAGGATAGATGTGCGGAAGTTTACCTTTAGTAGCCAGCCGGTGGTTGATTGGTGGAACAAACTTCCATGTGTCATAGATGTTGGTAACTTAAATAGATTCAAGGCAGAACTTGACAAACATTTGGATTGAGTAGATGGGTGAAATAAGGGTTTTTTGTTTTTTTTTGGCTGATGCTATATAAGCTTGCTTTCTTGCATCATGTGCCTTTGCTAATGCTAATGCTAATATTCTTTCTCAGAGCCTTAAAACATCACTTAAAAATATAAAAGCTATTCAACTGATTTTAACTTAACTTACAGTCAGAACTGTAAAGTTAACATTGGGAAGATCATGTTGATACCTGATTGTTTTTATGATACTACCATATTTAGTTCTGGTATACTCCTCATTTGCTGGGTTTGTCTGTTAGGCCAATTAGGGGTAAATATCTCTCTCTCTCTCTCTCTCTCTCTCTCTCTCTCTCTCTCTCTCTCTCTAACCTTGATATACCATCACCAATATCATTTATAAATACCGAAAACAACAGTGGTCCCAACACTGAACCCTAGGGGATTCCACTAATAACATTAGTCCACGAAGAGCAGTGGCCGTTAATTACCATTCTCTGTCTTCTTCCACTCAATCTTCCACAGCAATTTGCGCCAATGCCATACTGCTCCAATTTGTACAGCAGTCTTCCATGTGCAATGGTATCAAAAGCCCTCCGAAGATCCAAGTATATGATATCAAAATTATTCTTTGCATCCAGTTCCTTTGTGACAACATCATAGTATCCAATCAAATTGGTCAGACTAGACTTCCCTTTAACAAATGTGTGTGAACTATAACTGAAGGCTTGTCTAGATGATCATGCAACGTTTCTTTGACCAGCGCCTCCATTAATTTTCCCTGAACAGAAGTTAAACTAACAGATCTGTAATTATTTGTATCACCCTTTGATCCTCCTTTGTGAATTGGGTTCACATTTGCACATCTCCATTCCATGGGGACCTCTCCTGCATCTAAGGATGCTCTCATAATTATGGGTAAGGGTTTGCTTACTTGATTTTCCGCCTCCTTTAATATAACTGGATAGATACCATCCACCCCAAGTGCCTTTCTTATGTTTACTTAACAGTTTCTGCTCCACTTTTCTCTCAGTTATTACAAAATCATTTGGCTCACTGCCAGAGTTTAATACACCTCTGGCATTGCTCTCCCTGATTAACTCCTCATGTGTAAATGTAGATGCAAAATATTCATTCAGTTTTCTAGCTACCTGAGCAGGATCATCAACAGTTGAACCATCGATATCAAGTGGACCAATCCGATTCATCCCCTTCCTTCTAGAGTTTACATAAGTAAAAATATCTTTGCCAAACATTTCTCATAATCTGCCTTTGCCTGCCTAACATCCTTTGTGACTTGATTACAGGCCAGTTTATATCTACCATAGGATTCTGTGTCACTTGTATAATTTATATGTATCCCGTGCATTTTTCTTCTCTGCCACACGTCTCATAAGTTCATCTGACATCCATTTAGGCCCAAACCTTGAACAATATTTCTTAGTTAGTATAAAAAGCATAGTAGCTTCCAAGATTAATTTTTTGAATGATACCCATTTAGAATTTGCTGTTAGTAAAATCATCAGTTGGTCCCACTGTATAGAATTTAAAAACTGTGTCAGATCACCATAGTCCTTGAGGTTGTCACAGATATTCTCTCAGATATGCCAGACAAGCTGTACTTGCTACCTGGGGGTCTAAAACGCTGATGGAACTGACATTCGGGTGAAATTCAAGTCAAGTCAAGTACACCCAATTTCGGTGAAGTCCGGACGGTCTGTGACAGCCAAATTCTCTGCTTGCACCTTCACAATGGTGGGGCTATTAGTAATTCTGGGTATAACCCCCATGCGCATGCACACTGTGGGTGACCACCCAGGTGTGAACCAATGCAAGCAGGGGTCAAGGTGTGGCACCCACACCACATGGAGGAATGCTGTCCCTCTGTGTTACCACGCATTACTAGGTGGTAGATGATTCTCAAAACCGGTGCAGTACCACCACTTTGCTTATTGGAGGCTTGAAGTGGTAGAACCGATGTTTAGTCTCTAGAGCTAGGTTCCGGTCATCCCTTCCCTATCTCTTCCATCATGCAGTACGACTGATGACTTTTGAGGTTATGATGAACATCACGGCAAGATCCAATCTTCCTTTCATTTCGAGGGTACAGCTCTAAAATGGTGTTTGCAGGCTGGCCGCTAATTAGTACACTGGACAGAACCTATTGATAACTCTTTAGGAGGCTTCTAGATCAGCTAGTGAATAATCTTGCTACCTCTACTCTGCCAAATAGTGACTGGGTCTGAGTAGTGTGTATGTGAGGGGAATTGTCGAGCCACGTTATGTCAAGGATCTGCGTATATTCTTACCATGGGTACGCCATATCCAAAAATTTCATTATTTCATACAGCATGTCTCCCCCCCACTTTTTCTTACTATTGAATACACCATGAATTGTCAAACTAATAGAGCAAGCTTATCTGCGAAAAGATATAAACCTCCGAAACACTTGCTAGTTCAATTCTCAAAACCTGTGCACCCGAACTTACTCCTGTTCTTTGCCGCCTTTTTTCACTTTCTTATTTCAAAGGTGTTTTTCCATTCTGCTTGGAAATTTGCTCATATCCAGTCAGTTCCTAAAAAGGGTGACAAATCCCTCCCATCCAATTATCGTCCCATTGCAATTACTTCTACTCTTTCTAAAGTAATGGAGAAATCAATTGCCAACTCTTAAACTACCTAGAAACCTTCCGTCTGATCAATGATCACCAGTATGGATTCCATCTGTATCAGTCCACTGATGATATTCTGGCTTATGTTATCCATTTATGGACAAATTCAATGGAAAAGTTAGGTAGAACACCTCAAAGACTTTTGATCATGTTTGGCATAAAGGTCTTCTTAACTAGCTTCCATCTTATGGTTTGCCAACTGTGTTTTGTAATTGGTTACCCAATTTTCTCTCTGATCGCTCACTGAGGGTGATGGTAGATGGCTCTCTGTCTTCTAACTTCTCCACTAATGCTGGTGTTCAGTTCTTTCCCCCACTCTTTTCCTCTTGTATATTAACGACCTTCTTCCATTGACTGGAAATTCTATCCATGGTTTTGCCGATGATAGTACATTGCATTCCACTTTCCATTTTGAAAAACCTTGCCCTGCTCAATCAGCTTCAACTTCTCGAATATCCGCTACCATTCCTTAAATGCCCATCTCCAAGTAATTCTCCAGTGGGGCAAAGACAACTTAGTTGATTTCAATCCTTCTAAAACTGTCTTGTCTTATATCTCGCAAAAATAATTCTTCTGCTCCTATGGTTATGTTTGGTCACACAGATTTCTAGGAAAAATGATATATCTCTTTTGGGGATTACCCTGAATTCCAATCTCTCTTGGCACAAGTACATTACAAATATTGCTTCCTCTGCATCTAAAAAACTTGATTTTCTCTTTCGCTCTTCGCATTACTTTTCTTCCAAACAGCTGTTCACTCTGTATAAATCGCAAATCCACCCTACCATGGAATATTGTTCTCACATCTGGGGCGGTGCCCCCAAAACCTCTCTCAGGCTTCTAGATTCCATTCAGAAGAGGGCAGTTAGGTTAATTAATGACTCCTCTCTAACAGAGTCTCTCAACTCTCTGTCTCATTGATGTACTATTTCTGCTGCATGCCTTTTCTACAGATACTTCCATAGACACAGGCACCGTTCTTCTGAATTGTCTTCTATAATTCCCACTCTCTCTTTCAAAATAGTCCGAACACATGCCGCCTCCAACCAACATCCATTTACTGTCCAACTTCAAACTCACAGAACCAACTTTTCATGTTCCTTGTTTATTCATTCAACTGCCGTTTTCTGGAACAACTTTCCTTCATACGTATTTCCTGAAAATTGCAGTCTACAGAAGTTCAAGTTTAATGTCAACAAATATCTTCTTTCGTCTTCTCAACCTCCAACCCAAGCATGGTACTAAGTACTATAGGTTCTAATACCTCTTGTGTTTGGGGTTTTCATAAAAAAAAAAAAAAAAAAAAAAAGCCACCTTTACGAAAGCAAAAACCTTTCGCTTTATCCCTGATGGTAGTTACCTCTTTGAGTAAATCCCACATCAGCACACTGTGATCACTGTCACCTAGTGATTCCTTTATCTGCAGATTCTTAATGCATGAAGAATCACTACTGATAATCAGATCAAGTGTATTACTCCTTCTAGTTGCCTCCCGAACATGCTGCTATAGAAAACAATCATCCAATAAATCCACAAAAGCCTTGTTAGTGTGTAAGTGACCGACCCACAAGTTCCAGTCAAATCTGGGAAATTAAAATCCCCCATTATAAGAAAATCTGATTTTCTGGCCCACTCTATTTCTCCTTACAGTTGTTCATTATACTCATCCGAATAATTAGGCCTGTAACACACTCCTACTCTCAATTTTGCTTTCCCCGTGCTTTTGTCACACCAATCTGACTAAACATTGCACTGTCCACCCATCTCAACTGGCTGCACAATTTCATAGATTTTTTGTTTTTTAACTAATAACATAACCTCTCTTCCCTTCCTATCCTTTCTGTACACATTGTACTCCTTAAATTCCGATTCTGCATTCCTTATATCTGTGTGACACCACGTCGCTGATATTTCCCAACAAAATCTGCCTTTGATGTTTTAAACAAAACCTCAAATTCAGCCGACCGTGCTAGCCAGGTGGGTAAAGTGCCTGCCTAACAACCCAAAGGTCGCGGGTTCGAATCCCACCTCGGGCTTGGATCAAAGTACTGCAAAAACCTTGGGAGGTGCATTATGGCCACAGAAGCCGATGCGCCAACTACCAAATAAAAAAAATTAAAAGAAACCCCTCAAATTCATCAAATACGTTTACCCAACTCCTAGCATTGTTGCATTGTTGTACACACAGGTATACATGCACCCGTTCTTATTCTTAGCTACCCTAACACAGCCCATGTGTTTAATTGTTCAACGATGACTCCCCACAGTCTCTGAAATCCCCCGCACTCTGGTTTCCAGGCTGCTGCTCATTCCAATAGAACCAGTGCAAGAATCAATTTCAACTCTGCCAGTGGCTACTGTTAATCTGTTACTCCGTGTATCCCCCCCCCCCCCAAGCTAGCAGTTTTCTGATCCATCTGACACTACCTCGAATGCATCAGCAAATATTCTTGCAGAATCACTTCCTTCCTAAAATTAGGCCTCCAGACCTGTATACAGACCTGTATTCTATTGGAATGAGCCGCAGCCTGGAAAATAAGATGCAGGATATTTCAGAGACTGCTGGGAATCATTGAGGTACAAGTAAACACATGGGTTGTGTTAGGGTAGCTAAGAAAAAGAACAGGTGCATGTATACTTGTGTGTACACCAATGCTAGGAGTTTAGTAAATAAATTTGATGAATTTGAGGTATTGCTCAAAACATCAAAGGCAGATATTGTGGGGATTTCAGAGACGTGGTGTCACACAGATATAAGAAATGCAGAACTGGAATTTGGGGAGTACAATGTCTACAGAAAGGATAGACAGAATAGGAAGGGAGGAGGGGTCATGCTATTAGTTAAAAAACACATAAAATCCAAGGAAGTGAAGCCAGTCGACATTGCTGGACAGTGCAGTGTCGAGTCAGTTTGGTGTGACATAAGCATTGGGAGATCAAAATTGAGAGTAGGAGTGTGCTATAGGCCTAATGACTCTGATGAGTATAATAAGAAACTGTTCGGAGAAATAGAGTGGGCCAGTAAATCAGAGAGTCTTATAATGGGGGATTTTAATTTCCCAGATATTGACTGGAATTTGGGGGCTGGTCACTCACACAGTAGCAAGGCTTTTGTGGATTTATTGGATGATTGTTTTCTACATCAGCATGTTCGGGAGGCAACTAGAGGGAGTAATACTCTTGATTTGATTATCAGTAGTGATTCTTCATGCATTAAGAATCTGCAGATAAATGAACCACTTGGTGGCAGTGATCACAGTGTGCTGAAGTGGGAGTTACTCAAAGAGGTAACTACCATTAGGGGTAAAGGGAAGGGGTATTGCTTTCGTAAAGGCGACTACAATGGACTGAGACAGTATTTAAATTCTATACAGTGGGATCAACTGATGATATTGCCAACAGCAAATTCAAAATGGGAAGCATTCAAAGAACTTATCGTGGAAGCTACTAGGCTTTACATACCAACTAAGAAATATTGTTCAAGGTTTAGGCCTAAATGGTTGTCAGATGAACTAATGAGGCATATGGCAGAGAAGAAAAATGCATGGGATACATACAAATTAACACGTGACACGGACTCCTATGATAGATACAAGTTGATCTGTAACCAAGTTACAAAGGAGGTTAGGCAGGCGAAGGCAGATTACGAGAGATCCTTGGCAAGGGATGCGAAGAAAAACAGCAAAGAGTTCTTTACTTATGTAAACTCTAGAAGGAAGGGGATGAATCAGATTGGTCCACTTGAGATCGATGGGTCAACTGTTGATGACCCTGCTCGGGTAGCTAACAAACTAAATGAATATTTTGCATCGACATTCACACATGAGGAGTTATTCAGCGAGGGGAATGCCAGAGGTGTATTCAACTCTAGCAGTAAGCTAGAGAATCTTGTAATAACTGAGAGCAAAGTGGAGGAGAAATTGTTGAAGATAAACACAAGAAAGGCACCTGGGGTGGATGGGATCTATCCAGTTATATTAAAGGAGGCAGCAAAGGAGGTAAGCAAACCCTTAGCCATAATTATGAGAGCTTCCTTGGACTCAGGGGAGGTACCCATTGACTGGAGATGTGCAAATGTGACCCCAATTCACAAAGGGGGATCAAAGGCTGACACAAGTAATTATAGACCTGTGAGTTTAACTTCTGTTCCCGGAAAATTAATGGAGGCACTGGTGAAAGAAGCACTGCAGGATCATCTAGACAAGACTTCAGTTATAGCTAGGACACAGCATGGTTTTGTTAAGGGGAAGTCTTGCCTGACCAATTTGATTGGATACTATGATGCAGTCACAAAAGAACTGGATGCAGGGAATAACTTTGATATTATATACTTGGATCTTAGAAAGGCTTTTGATACTGTTGCACATGGAAGACTGCTGCACAAATTGGAGCAGTGTGGCATTGGAGGCAAGTTGCTGCTATGGATAAAGGGGTGGTTGAGGGGGAGAAGACAGAGAGTGGTAATCAATGGACACTGCTCATCGTGGACTAATGTTATTAGTGGAGTCCCTCAGGGTTCAGTATTGGGGCCTTTATTGTTTTCTGTATTTATAAATGATATTGATGATGGTATATCAGGCTTAATGTCCAAGTTTGCAGACGATACGAAGGTTGGCAGGGTTGTCAAGGACACTACTGACACTATGCTGCTGCAACAGGATTTGGAAAGGTTGAGCAGATGGGCTTCGAGGTGGCAAATGAAGTTTAACATTGACAAATGTAAAGTACTACATATGGGAAACAGCAACCCCAGAGCAACGTATCAACTCTGTGGTACTACACTGACAGTGGTAGAGAATGAAAGGGACCTGGGGGTGGTGGTGCAGGCAGATATGAAGTTCTCTGAGCAGTGCAGACGAGCTGCAAGAGTAGCTCATGGTGTATTGTCAATGATATATAGGAATTTTTCTAGCAGGGATAAGGAGGTGATTATTCCCTTGTATAAGGCAATGGTCAGGCCACACCTAGAGTACTGTATACAGGCCTGGAGGCCTCATTTCAGGAAGGATGTAGAGCTGCTGGAACGAGTACAGAGAAGGGCAACTAGATTGGTGAATGGGACAAAGGGGTTCTCTTACGAAGAAAGGCTTAAGTTTTGCAAATTACAGTGTCTGGAAACTAGGCACCAGCGGGGTGATCTGATAGAGGTGTACAAAGCCTTGAATGGTTTGAGCATGCTCAATGCTGATGGGATTCTTCCTCTAGCTCAGAAAAATCACCTGAGAGGGCATAAATTCAAATTGAGGAAAGACAGATGTAGGATAGATGTGCGGAAATTTGCCTTTAGCCAGCGGGTGGTTGGTGGGTGGAACAGACTTCCATCCCTTGTCGTGGAAGTTGATAGCCTAAATAAGTTTAAGGCTCAGCTGGACAGGTATTTCGAACGAACAGAGGGGTGAAGTGGAAGTGGTTATTTTGATTTATTTATGTTACCTTTTTTTTTTTTTTTTTTTTGGCTGATGCTGCATAAGCTTGCTTTCTTGCATCAAATGCCTCTACTAATGCTAATGCTAATGCTAATACAGTACTCAAGGTGTGGCCTAACCATTGCATTGTATATGTGGATAATCACCTCCTGTGTGACAAGTGGAAAGTTAATGAAGGTATTCATTAACTTTCCACTTTTCCTCATTTCTGTTTATAGAAGGGATATGTCCTAGTTTTAATAGAGAAACTTTCATTATATTCCATTTTGGAATCATTTTCTAAGAATATGGTAATGTATTGCAGGCTGTAGTCTCATGACTATTGAGGTAGTTGATGTTTGTTTACCTTACAATATTTGTTGTCTTTAAAGTGTTCTTTATGGAAAACCTGAAAAGTTCTGTTTCCTTTGTCCAATTTTAATTCCATTTTGGTAATCGCCAACTAATTTCTAAACAGAGTTTCCGTATGTATTGCAGAAACTCTATTTTAACAAAATCCGTCAATGTTAAGAAACTCTTAATATTGAGGGATTTTGTGAAGCCCTGATATTACTTGAGTACTCTGTCTACGTCATTACTGAACCTCAGGAAAAATAGAATAATTAAGCTGGTAGCCTCTCCGTGCAAATTCTGGATAGAGCAGTAGGAATTCTTAACATCATATTAAGAACAATTCCTACATAATTCCTGTATAATACAATTATCATATTATTCTGTGATCCTATTTACAAATTGATCAGGACAGTCATTGTTAACAAAAAGAGAATTGTGTTATTTGAATTCTCCTAGAACTTTGATCCACTAAGAACTAGAAGAACTCAATGATATATTTAAGTACAGCTCACTTGGTGAAGGATTAGTGGTTCCTGCTTAGTAGTTAGAGTTGAAATGAATGAATGCACTGGAATATGTTGGTTTGCTGTGTATGGTAATCTTCAAGATCTCATGGTGAGCAAGATATCCTGAAAGGCAACTAATTATTTCCTATTTCTAACTTAAACTTAATGTTGTATGTTTATTAGTATTAGTAGGAGCAGAAATGATGCAGGGAAGCAGCTTTCATATGTCCGTCCCTTCTAATAATTTGTTCAGCTCATGCAAAAAAGGCCTTGTTCAGTTCATGTAAAAATAAGTATACTAAAACAAATCTTTCTTTAACGAAGAAACATAAAAGTATAAAATAAAACTTTATTAAAAATATAGTAAAAATAAAATACAATATATGAAAGATTATAAATAAAATATAAATGCAGATAAATGATAAAAGTACTAAAAGCGATAAAAAGAAAATATACATTAAGAAACTTTCAGAGTAGTGTGCCCCTTTATCAACTTAGAAGACAAGTAGTATGACAGACAGCAATATCTTCCATAGAGGCCCAACCTATATGCATGCACTAGCAAACCAATGCAGATTGGGAAAAACAATGAGGTAAAAAAGAGAGGAGGTGACAAAACATCAGCAGCCGGACTCTGCGGAAGTAGGCTGACATACATTTGCCACATTATAGGCTCACCATCTTTCATCGTGCTGCAAAATAACCACCTCCATAATAGGGTGTATGTGGGTTCCACAATTGCAATTAATGTTGGAACTTTCTAGAGCTATATGGAGCACTTCCAACCTGGAGCAATAACGAGAATCGTGCATGCTCTAAAATTTCAGCATTGGAATGTGGATTACAATTAACATGCTGTTCACATCAATAATGCTCAGCAACAGCAGAGCAAGCAGAGTTAGCCTTGTGAATAGCCCTCTCATGCTCCAATATGTGATCACAAACTGACTCGCCAGTATAACATACCCCACAAGCCAGGCAAGTGATCTGATAAATGGAATCTGCTCTCATTTAGAGCCTTAGATATTTCAATTAGGTCTCCTTGTAAGTGGTTAGCTTCTGATTGCTGCAATTTACAGAACTCAAGTCTTTCTTTTATGAGTATTCTTTTTTTGCTCCTGATTAATCATGTTGCTCTTCTCTGCACCTGCTCCAACAAATTTTTCTAAATTGAGACTTCCAAACCTGTATGCAGTATTCAATGCCTTATACAACCAGGTCCCTGTTTCTGTAAGGTATCTCACCTCTCTGTCCCTGCTGAAAAAGTTATTGAACATCATTAACAGAATCCCATGAGCTCTCCTAGCAGTCTGTCAGACTGTGCAATTGCCCTTAGATCAATTTTGTGAGAAAATACTCACACTGCATTCATTTTTCTGTTTCTGTGGGACAATGTTGCCCTCCTGCGACAGTGACAGAGCTTGAGCTTACAGCTCATTAGGAATGATTATCCATGGGTCTAAAAAGTAACTAATATAATTTTTAATCGAAGAATATCACCCAGTAGGTGAATCTGTTATTCATTAAAAACTCAAAGGCACTGTTGTGACTGATTTTGTTACTATTTGGTTAAATTTTCAGCCAATAGGTAGCTCTAATTTGTGACCTTGTCTTGAGCAGTGAATAAATGTATTGAATCTAAACGAGTAGCCAAGCAATGTTTGGAAGAAAAACTTCTGATTGCAAATGTAACTTTTGTTATGTGATAATAAAATCCCCTATTGGTATTGGTAGGCAGCATAGATTTACTGCATTAATCATAGTATGCTACTTGACTTCTCCTAGATCTTTTTCTTTCCCAACTGTTTTGAGTGTAGCCCTATCCAACTGGTATATTAATCTGGGATTACTGCTACCCAAATGCAGAACCTTGCATTTATTAATTAGTACTTTTCATTCCAACTGCCTAATTGATTCAGGTCTCATTGTAGTAGTGTTCCTTGATTCCTACCAGCCTTTGTATCATTAGAAAACTTATACATTGAACGTTGATATTTTTTCATCAATATCATTAGTATATATTGAAAACAGTAAGAGACACAACAATGAATCCTAAGGGACTTCACTAATAACATTAGTCCATGAAGAGCAGCAGCCATTAGTAACCATTCTCTGTCTCTTGCTACTCAACCATCTTTTTATCCGTAGCAGTAATTTGGATTTAATGCCATATTGCTCTAATTTACGCAGCAGTCTTTTATGTGGAACAGTATCAGAAACTCTACTGAAATCTAGTATATGATATCAGAATTATTTTTTTTTTTTGCATCTAGTTTCTGTTCCACTTTCTTCTTAGTTATCAAAAGAGAACTTTTCACTCCTAGTTAGAATTTGATATGTTTCTAATATACACATTCCTAGAAGCTGCTTCACATATGAATGCACTTATAAGATAGTAATTATTTGTTAGGATCAATAGTTATGCTATTCACATGCATTGGACCAATGTGATTCATCCCTTTCCTTCTAGTGTCAACATAATCAAAGAATGCTTTGCTACTTTTCTTTGTGTTCTTACCCAAACACTTCTCATAATCTGCCATAGCATGTTTATCTCCCTTAGTAATTGTAGACAACATGACCTTGGAAAGTTTTTAATTATAATTTGTATGTTTTTATTAAATTTTAAATTCCTTTAAAATTGGCTATGTAAATAAAAACTATTAATGACAATATTGATTTTCAGCATTTCTTCATCACTATGCCATTCAAGGATATCATACAAATACCTTTGATAATATGATCAGAATTATTGAAGCTGAAGAAGACATCAGATCAAGAAAAGTGAAATCAAGTTATTAGCTAACTTTCTTAAAGAAATATCATTACAAGAAACTGAATCCACAAAGTTTATCTTTCAGAGTTCATATAAAATCTGAAATGTAAAATGTGAATTGCTTCTCTTATCAATAATTTATGAAGTAATTTAAGTCTTCGGTTAAGGTAAACAGAATGTTTACCTTAACCGAAGACTTAAATTTCTTAAAGCAGCACTTTTTGATATGAAGAAATTTGCTGCCTTCATTTATTTTTTTGTTCACCTGTAATTCAGCTAAAAAAAAAAAACTAGATAATACACACACACATGGTCCTTGAGGCTGTTGCAGACATTCTCTCATACCAGACAAGCTGTGCTTGCTTGCCTGGGATGGAACACTGATTGAACTGATATTCGGGTGACACTCAAGTCAAGTGGACCTAATTTTGTCTAAATCCTGACAGTCTGTGACAGCCAAATCCTTTGCTTGCACCTTCATGATGGTGGGACTATTAGTAATCCTGAGTATAAACCCCATGCATGCACAAGCACACTGTGGGTAACCACCCAGGTGTGAACCAATGTAAGCAGGGGTCGAGGTGTGGTGCCTACACCACTTGGAGGAATGCCGCCCCTCTGTGTTACCAGGCAATACTAGGTGGTAGATGACTCTCATCAACCGGTGAAATCACCACTTTGCTTATTGAAGGCTTGAAGTGGTGAAACCCATGTTTAGTCTCCAGAGCAAAGTTGCGGTCAACCCTCCCCATCTCTTCCATCATCCAGTTAAATAAATATCTTTTGAGGTTATGATGAACACCATGGTGAGATCCAAACTTCCTTACATTTTGGGCGTACAGCTCTAAAACGGTGTTCGCAGGCCGGCTGCTAGTTAGTACACTAGACTGAATCTGTTGGTAACTCACTAGAAGGCTTCTGGATCAGCTAGTGTATAATTTTCCGGCCCTACTCTGAGAGAGTGTGATTGGAGGGAGTCCGAGTAGTATGTATGCGGGGAGCATTGTTGAGGCCACGTTATAACAAGAATCTGGGTATATTCTTACCATGTGTACACTAATCCAAAAATTTCATTACTTCATACAGCATGCTCTCCCCCCCACACGCACACTTTTTCTTACTATTGAATACACCATGAATTGTCAAACTAATAGAGTGAACTGCGAAAAGATCTATCTAAACCTCCCAATCACTTCCTAGTTCATTTCACAAATATATGTGGTCTCACTTCCAATCTCAACGATGTCCATTTCCACTTACAGTCTGGCAAACTCCATGTACTTTTTCTGATAGAATCTCAGTTATCTGTTGATTCAACCACTACTCATCTCGGTTGCCCAAATTATTCTCTGTATGATTCCTTTCGCTTCAAAGGTGGTACTTGTGCATATGTCCATTCTCATATTCCCTGTCAGAGACTTGCCAATTTGGAATCTCCTCTCTTTGATCTTCTCTGACTTAAAATCTCTCTGCCTCATTGTGTCAAATTCATCTATTGTCTCTACCGTTCTCTCAACTCCACTAATCATTTGGAGCTCTTTGACTTCCTCTCTTTGCAACTTGACTTTCTACAATCCAACTTTCCTAACAGTGAGGTAATTTTCCTTGGTGATTTTAATGTTCACAACTCCACCTGGCTTCCATTTTCTAGTCACATCAATCCAGCTGGTCAAGATGCTGAGGTTTTTGCAATTGCAAATGACCTCACACAGATTGTTCATTTACCAATCAGAATACCGGACAATCCTAACCATACAGCCAACACGTTTGATCTTTTTCTAACAAACAACTCTTCTAAGTAAACAGTCGAAGTGAGTGGTCCTTTAGACACCTCAGATCACAACTTGATGATTGTCTCTTCTCCAATGGAGCCTTTATCTCGTGGTTATTCCCAACCTTGTGTTGTTTAACATTTTAGAAGAATGCAAAATGGGATGACCTGCGAGATTTCTTTTCTTCTTTTCCTTGATCGAATTACTGTTCCAAATTTCTGATGTCAACGTTTGCTCAAATCGTGTCAGTGAAATTATTCTTGTAGGAATGGAATGCTTTATTCCACACTCCACTTTAAAATCTCATCCTTTATCTAAACCTTGGTTTTCCAATAAATGTGCTAAGGCTGATCAAGAGAAGAATGTTGCATATCTTAATTGGCTTGTTTCCAATTCTTCAGTTTCATTTTCTGCCTACACCAAAGCTCGCAACAATTGTAAAGCAGTTATTAATCAGTCCAAACTAGAGTTTGAACAGGCTAAGAGTAGAAAACTTCCTTCTTGCCCTAATGGTAGCCGAGCATTCTGATCTCTTGCCAAAGCTACTGGCCGCAGCTTTTGCCCATCTCTGCTTCCACCTCTGTCAAAACCATGCTTCTATTATTAATTCAGCCAAGGATAAAGCTGACCTGCTAGCATCCCATTTTTCTTCCAACTCATGTATTAATGAGCTTGGTAAAACACTTCCCACCATTTCCAGCATGTTCCATTCAATGCCTCCGGTGGTCTTCCATCAAAAGGATGTCAGAAGGATTTTGACGAATCTTGATGCTAAGAAAGCTTGAAGTCCTGATGGTATTTCTCTACTTGTTCTCAAAACTCATACTCCTGAACTTACTCATATTTTTTGCTGCCTATTTTTCACTTTCTTATTTTTTTCTTCCTTCTTTCTTAT
This sequence comes from Mastigoproctus giganteus, assembly GCF_048544385.1. NCBI lineage: Eukaryota > Metazoa > Arthropoda > Arachnida > Uropygi > Thelyphonidae > Mastigoproctus > Mastigoproctus giganteus. The sequence continues at coordinate 223,648,297 of NC_143581.1, read as the reverse complement.
TATTTTTCCTTCTGCTTGAAAATTTGCTCACATCAAGCCAGTTCCTAAAATGGGTGACAAATCCCTCCCATCCATTTGTCATTCCATTGCAATTACTTCTCCTCTTTCCAAAGTGATGTTACCAACAGCAGATTCAAAATTGGAAGCATTCAAAGAATTTATCTTGGAAGCTACCAGGCTTTACATACCAACTAAGAAATATTGTTCAAGGTTTAGGCCTAAATGGATGTCAGATGAACTAATGAGGCATATGGCAGAGAAGAAAAATGAATGGGATACATATAAATTAATGGGTGACATGGAAGCCTATGATAGTTATAAGCTGGTCTGTAACAAAGTCACAAAGGAGATTAGACAGGCAAAGGCAGATTATGAGAAATCTTTGGCAAAGGATGCAAAGAAAAACAACAAAGAGTTCTTCACCTATGTATGTAAACTCTGGAAAGAAAGGGATGAATCAGATTAGTCCACTGGATATTGATGTTTCAACTGTTGATGATCCTGCTCAGATGCTAACAAACTAAATGAGAATTTTGCATCTACATTCACATGAGGAGTTATTCAGGGAGTGGAATGCCGGAGGTGAGTTAAACTCTCGCAGTGAGCTAGATGATTTTGTAATAACTGAGAGGAAAGTGGAGGAGAAATTGTTGAAAATAAATATACAAAAGGCACCTAGAGTGGATGGGATCTATCCAGTTATATTAAAGGAGGCAGCAAAGGAAGTAAGCAAACCCTTAGCCATAATTATGAGAGCTTCTTTGGACTAAGGGAGGTACCCATAGACTGGAGATGTGCAAATGTGACCCCAATTCACAAAGGAGGATCAAAGGGCAACACCAGTAATTATAGACCTGTTAGTTTAACTTCTGTTCCAGGAAAATTAATGGAGGCACTGGTTAAAGAAGCACTGCAGGATCATCTAGACAAGACTAGTTATAGCTCGGACACAACATGGTTTTGTTAAGGGGAAAGTCTTGCCTGACCAATTTGATTGGATACTATGATGTGGTCACAAAGGAACTGGATGCAGGGAATAACTTGATATCATATATTTGGATCTTAGAAAGGCTTTTGATACTGTTGCACATGGAAGACTGCTGCACAAATTGGAGCAGTGTGGCATTGGAGGCAAATTGCTGCTATGGATAAAGGGATGGTTGAGTGGGAGAAGACAGAGAGTGGTAATCAATGGACACTGCTCATCATGGACTAATGTTATTAGTGGAGTTCCTCATGGTTCAGTGTTGGGTCTATTGTTGTTTTCTCTATTTATAAATGATATTGATGATGGTGTATCAAGCTTAATGTCCATGTTTGCAGACGATATGAAGGTGGGCAGGTTTGTTAAGGACACTAATGACAGTATGCTACTGCAACACGATCTAGAAAAGTTGAGCAGATGGGCTGAGAGGTGGCAAATGAAGTTTAACCTTGATAAATGTAAAGCACTACATATGGAAGCAGTAACCCGAGAGTGACGTATCAACTCTGTGGTACTACACTGACAGTGGTAGAGAACGAAAAGGACCTGGAGGTAATTGTGCCGGCAAATATGAAGTTTTCTGAGCAGTGCAGACGGTCTGCATGAGTAGTCATACTGTCTTGTCAATGATATACAGGAATTTTTCTAGCAGAGATAAGGAAGTGATTATCCCCTTGTATAAGGCAATGGTCAGGCCACACCGTGAGTACTGTATACAGGTCCAGAGGCCTCATTTTAAGAAGGATGTAGAGCTGTTGGAACGAGGACAGAGAAGGGGTAAAAACAAGATTAGTGAATGGAACAAAGGGTTGCTCTTACGAAGAGAGGCTTAAGTTTTGCAAATTAGAGTGTCTGGAGACTAGGCACCTGCGAGGTGATCTGATTGAGGTGTATAAAGCCTTGAATGGTTTGAGTATGCTCAATGCTAATGGGATTATTCCTCTTGCTCAGAATAATCACCTGAGAGGGCATAAATTCAAATTGAGGAAAGACAGATGTAGGATAGATGTGTGGAAGTTTGCCTTTAGCCAGCACGTAGTTGGTTGGAGGAACAGACTTCCATCGTTTGTTGTGGAAGTTGATAGCCTAAATAAATTTAAGGCTGAGCTGGACAGGTATTTGGAACGAACGGAGGGGTGAAATGGGAGCAGGTTTTTTTTTTTTTTTTTTTGGCTGATGCTGCATGAGCTTGCTTTCTTGCATCATATGCCTCTACTAATGCTAATGCTAAGGAATGGAAAAATCAGTTAACTGCCAAATCTTAAACTATCTAGAAACTTTCCATCTGATCAACGATCGCCAGTAAGGATTCCGTCAGTGTCGATCCACTTGTGATATTCTGACCTATGTTACCCATTTATAGACAAATTCAGTGGAAAAGTTCATTGAATCACAAGCAGTTGCTCTTGACATCTCAAAGGCTTTCGATTGTGTAAAAAAAGTTCGGCATAAAGGTCTTCTCAACAAGCTTTCATCTTATTGTTTGCCAACTGTTTTTTGTAATTGGGTATCCAGTTTTCTCTCTGACCACTCACTGAGGGTGATGGTAGATGGCTCTCTGTTTTCTAACTTCTCCACTAATGTTGGTGTGCCCCAAGGTTCAGTTCTTTCTGCCACTCTTTTCCTCTTGTATATTAATGACCTCCTTCCATTGACCAGAAATGTTATCCATAGTTTTTCTGTGATACACATCGCATTCCACCTTCCAGTTTGAGAAACCTCATCCTGCTCGATCAGCTTCAATTTCTTGAATATCCGCTACTAACTCCTTAAATTCCGATCTCCAGGTAATTCTCCAGTGGGGCAAAGACAACTTAATTGATTTCAATCCTTCTAAAACTCAGTCCTGTCTTATATCTCGCAAAAAGGATCTTCTGATCCTATGCTTGTCTTTGGTGACACTCCGATTTCTAGGCAAGATGATATATCTCTTTTGGGGATTAACTTTTAATCTGACTTCCCTGACTTCTAATCTCTCTTGGCACAAGCACATTACAAATATTGTTTCTTCTGCATCTAAAAAACTTAGTTTTCTCTTTCACTCTCGGCGTTACTTTTCTTCCAAACAGCTGTTCACTCTGTACAAATCGCAAATCTGCCCTACCATGGAATATTGTTCTCACATCTGGGGCGGTGTCCCCAAAACCTCTCTCAGACTTCTGGACTCCATTCAGAAGAGGGCAGTTAGGTTAATTAATGATTCATCTCTAACAGATTAATTAATGTTTCCTAATTAACCTAACTTAATTAGAAGATTAATTAAGTTAGGTTAATTAATGATTCATCTCTAACAGAGTCTCTCCACTGTCTGTCTCATAAACGTTCTGTTTCTGCTTCATGCCTTTTCTACAGCTACTGCCATGGGCACTGTTCTTCTGAATTGGCTTCTATTATTCCCGCTCTATCTCTCTCAAAACAGTCCAAACATGTGCCGCCTCCAGCCAACATCCATTTACTGTCCAACTTCAAACTCACAGAACCAACTTTTCATCTTCCTTGTTTATTCATTCAACTGCTGTTTTCTGGAACAACCTTTTATTTATTATTATGAGCTATATGGTGCAAGGAAGCCTGAGGCTTATGCTGTACCAGCCAAAAAAAAAAAAAAAAAATTCACAAGTTACTCTGAGAGAGAGAGTGTGAGAGAGAGAAAAAAGTAGAAGGGAATCACCAAGAAAGAGAAGAATGATGATATCCAGTTGAGGACTCTGGGTGTGCCAAGCCCATACTCACCAGATGTGAGCCCCTGGGTCTTCATATGTATTTCCTGAAAATTACAATCTGCAGAAGTTCAAGTCTAATGTCAACAAATATCTTCTTTCATCTTCTCGACCTGAAATCCATGCATGGTACTAAGTACTATAGGTTCTAATACCTCTCATGTTTGGGGTTTTCATAAAAAAAAAAAACAAAAAAAACACATGACTGTTTATTTGAAAGTAGCACAATATGTGTTTTGAACTTTCTCATCCTTTTCTTGGACTTGCAGTAATTAAATAAGAACAAACCAAGTCTACAAAAATTCATAGCTGTTAATTATCACTATGAAGTTTTCAAGTGGTATACATACCAATGCTTTCAACATTCGTGGTGCAGTATAGCCACAGTCGTTTTTGCACTAGTAAAATCAAAAGCCTTCAGCATTTTATTTATTTATTTATTTGAAATAAAATGAAAAACTAAATTGGGAAGTAATTAATATTATCTCTGACATTAGTATTCTCCGAAAAATTATATTTTTATTTCTGTGCAGCAGAATTGATCAAATTTTGTTTTAAGATTGGCTAGTCAATCATATTTGACCATTTGCTGGCTCCTGATACATGGTTGTTAATTGAAGTTACTGTATCAGGATACTTATTCTAAGCAAATTTGATTAATAAAGGATGACAAATGTCAAGCGAATTCTTGCATCTGTTTTGTGAATTTTGAAATCAATTTACACAAGTAAATTGCTTCTTTTAGTAAAAAAATTCATTATTTTAAAAATTAAAAATTCCCTGGAGATCTCTTCAAAAAAATTTTAAGAGGCTGTTACAGACATAAATGATAAACCAAGGCAATTTATCTGGTCTATGAAACTAAGAACAGGTAACAGAAACTTTATATATTTATATTAGTAACATTAACTTGAGCAACTCATAAAGAACCTATGTTGGAAGTCACAGAATATCCTGTATTGAATATCTAAATACCTGTATTTAAGAAGTATCAGAAATTTCTAAACAAGAATTGGATAAGTATAATTCTTGAATATACTAATACTAATATACTAATAGATTATAGTGTTTTTTATAATTTTATTGAATGCGTGCGTGTGTGTGTATTGCCAAACTAGCTGGAAGCATAGTATTATTACTGCATATGTGATATGCAATTCTAGCATATCATATAGCGTTACTGTGGTGTAGTGTTGTACGACTAATTTAAATTTTTTAAGTTAAAGTATGCCTTGGACTAATGCAGAAAAGCATATTCTCCGGATTATATTAAGTGTGTCTACAGTGGGGGGGGGGGGCATATATGGTTCTCTTATGAATCAGGGCATTATTGCATGTTGTGTGTGTGTAGGGGGGGCATACATGCAGACCTTACTGTAGTAGTTGGATATGATGCCACAGAGGATGCCTTTATGTGTGCTATATACAGAGAGAGAGAGAGAGAGAGAGAGAGAGAGAGAGAGAGAGAGGAAATTAAACAGAATTTAGCATTTTGTTGGATTAATTTGACTGCTCAAAGAAAAGGGTCTTTGCCCTTGGAGGAATAAATCAGGGTATCATTTATAACTCAGCTGCTCACCTTAACATTAAAGTCTACCTTCATGAATCTGGCTGCACAGAGAGGCGGTAATCACCACGAGCAGGATGCACTGGTCCCACAGGAAGCAACTCTTAAAGACTCTATATATCTTAAAGACACCTTAAGATTAAAGTCTATCCGTATGAATCTTGCTGCAGAGATTAGGAGGGTAATCACTAAGAACAGGATGCACTGGTCCCAGGAAGTAATTATTCTTAAAGACACTATTGTCAGGGAAATGAGGAATTTTTTATGCAATAAGGATAGGTGGAATAGTACCAGATTTGCTTAGAATAAGAGACATTAATAATGTTGTAGAACAGCTAACTTTTAAGAATACAAAAGGTGATATCATTGTACATATTGGTGTGATTGATATCAAGAATAGATAATCTGAATACAGTGGACCTCCTACTTTACAATTGGTTCACTGTACAATCAAATCGCTTTATGATGGACTTTCCATAATAAAATACCATTCACTATACGATATGTAGGAAGTGCTGGTCATGATCATGTTTGTGAACATGTTAGTGAAGTGAATTTTAATTCTATTAAATGGTGATTCTAATAAGCAAAAATAGGAGGAATATTATCCACAGGCTATAAAACTGAAGATCACAAATTTACACTTTATTACATTACCAATTAACAAAATTAAATGATACGTGAAAACCGGAAGAATATTTTCCACAGGTTAGCAAAATAAAAATAAATGTACTCTTATATACATAGCTTAATTAATACTGTAACTAGTTGTACCCGGCGTAACATACGCCATCTTTCTAATTATGCCATAAATAGTTTAATCTAATCCTTCAGGCTTCACCATTTTGTTTAGCGGTGATATAATTCTACAGCAGTAACCTGTGGGATATATGCATATGTCTCTATTTGCAGGTGGTTTCCTGTCTTCTCCAACAAATATTGCAGCAACCACCGTTTTGGATGTAGGTGCATTATATCGTCTCTTATCTAAGTCTGGGTCGTCTATAAATGCCTTGCACACATTCATTGTTGGATTGGCCTGGGTTATTAACAAAATTAAATGATACATGAAAATCGGAAGAATATTTTCCACAGGTTAGCAAAATAAAAATAAATTTACACTTATGTACTTAGCTTAATTATTACTGTAACTAGTTGTACCCAGCGTAACACATGCATCTTTCTGATTATGCCGTAAATAGTTAGCAGATAGGCTAACATGTTGCAGCATCTCATCCAATTGTTGCATTATTTCGGCCATACACCCTTGGTTTGATTGTTTTTCAAGCCGTTTTGTTGTTGCTTCAGCAGAATTGAAAATATAAAGTTGTCCATAACCTCTCTCTTTTTGCCTCATTTGGATATAGCGTTGAGACCATATGGTAAATCTGGCCGTGTATTCTAAAACAGTATGGACCATTTCCAGGTGGTGATTTAATCTGTGCCCCCATTGATGCAAACAGCATTGCTGAGTTGTACTCTCGTATATATGTTCTCTGTAGTTATTTGCTTCACGAGTATCCCCCTGTAAGCAGCTCTCGTAATAGAGTAGGTGTCTCAGACAGTGGGTCAAGCAAAACCTTTTCATCATGATAACATTTAGTGTATTTATTCAATGTGTTTAACTCATGCCCCCAACATCTTGCATTGCAATACTCACAGTTGTAACACATATTTCTTATGCCATGCTCTTCCACATTAATTACAGCTTGTTGATTATTCGCATCTGGTACTTCTATTTGATTAGTCCTATGGCATTTCACCCGTCTTCTCATTTCCAATCTTGCTTCTCTTTCTTTAATGTTTTCTGTCCGTCTTCATAGTTGTAGAGTCTTGTTTCAGTCTCTTAGTCTATTAGATCTCTCCTCTAATGTTTCATTAGCATTTCTTTTACATTTTCTCAATGTTCTTACACACTGTTCAGCCATTTTTACGCTTCTTAAAACTTAGAACGGTGTATTAAAATTGAAGACAAATAAAATAAACAGTTAAAATAAACATACATCAATAGCTTTCAGGCGTAGGTTGCCTTTCTTTAGTCGAAAAATGTTAGTACAAAAATTAATAAAGAATGCCCTGTATGGTGGTCATGTGAGGTGAACCACGGTGAAAGGGTGCTGGCAACAATTAGCAGTTGAAAAATTTGGGCAGCATACCTAAGAATTTTATATATATAGATATGTATATGCTAATTAACTGATATTTCTGTTCACAGACTTTTTTTTTTTTTGGTTGTAAAATTTAAAACAGTAAAAAAGATAAGCAATCAATAACAAAGAACATGGAATGCACAAATTGCAACTAACACGATAAGTGCAAGTGCAATACGGAGTAACAAGTATATATAAAACTTAAAAATTAGGAATGAAGAGAAGATTCTGAAAATTTATTTACGTTTTTTTATATGATTAAAGTTTTCATGGAAGGGAAAACACATTTCACCATAATAACATAAAAACTCACAGAATTCCAGCTATTAGTATTATCGCAAATGCAATAAGATCGAGTTTATTACCTATTTATAATAGATTGCACTAACAGAGAAGCTCAATAAACTGGAAACTGCAAATTGCTTTTTTTTTTTGTGGTAGGGAACGCCAGAAATGTGCTTTAGAAAAATATCAGAAAGGCATTCAAAATTGATTCTTATAACTGAACATATGATAATGATGAAAGTGTAGTGCACTTTGATGATTTGAATTTGTTTTTTGAAATTAAACTGACTGATTCTACTAACCAGTGAACATGTCAACCAGCACCTACTTATTTCACTTTACGATGGGCTTAAGATTGTCTCGACCGGGCCACGTGGATCTTCCTGTCAACCAATTGCAGCATTTGAAAACACGTTGGCCACTTGTATTTGTTTTCGCATCCTTTAGTTGAAGTGATTTTTTGTGTTGTGCTTATTTGACATAAATTTACTGTCTTGAATTCATGTATGTACAACATTCTGTAAACTGATAATTCACCTTTTAGAGAGATAAATAGCTTAGTTATATAGTGAAAATTTCAACTTCCTAGGACTTGGAACGAATTACCAAAAAACAATGTATTATTGGGTTCACATTATGATATTTTCATGATACGATGGTGTCTCTGGAATGGATTAATATACTAAAGTGGGAGTCCACTGTATTTACTTATTAGTGGCAGTCCCCCAGAGTTCAATGCTAGGCCATCGTTGTTTCTAATATTTATTAATGATATTGATGAAGGCATATCAGGCTACGTCTAAGTTTGCAGATAATACAAAGGTTGGAAAGATGGTTAATAATAGTAGTCAGGGTGTGCTACTGCACAAGATCAAAAAAAAATTAGGCAGATAGGCTGAGAAGTGACAATTGAAGTTTAACATTTACAAATGCAAGATACTGCATATGGGTAGCAGCTATGCAACACAGATTAACATACAAACTGTGTTGTTGTTATTGTTGTTTTAGTTTTTAGGAGCATTAGCAACTAAGGCCATATTGCTCCGGGGATATGCGGTGGTCATTCCCTGACCTTTCCGCATCCTCCATATTTGGTGGTCATGGGCTCGAACCACCGTCTAATCAAGAAGCGTGTGCTACATACTGCTGCTCCTGCCCACCTGGCTACTGAGGCGCCACAAACTGTGTGATACCACACTTAGGGTATTTGAGAATGAAAAAGATCTGGGAGAAACTGTGCAATTAGGCATGAAGAGGCGCCTCCGTAGCCAGGTGGGAAGGAGCAGCAGTGCGTAGCACACGCTTCTTGATTAGACCGGGGTTCGAGCCCGTCACCACCAAATACAGAGGATGCGGAAAGGTCAGGGAATGACCACCGCATATCCCGGAGCAATATGGCCTTAGTTGCTAATGCTCCTAAAAACCAAATAACAAACAAACAAAACAGGCATGAAGTTCTCTGAGTAGGATAGCTCATGGAGCTTTTTCAGTGATATATAGGAATTTTGCCAGTACGGAATATAAGGTAATTCTGCTATGGCAAAACCACATGTTCAGTACTGCATATAAGTCTGGATGCTTCATTTTAGGAAGGATGTGGATCTGTTGGGATGGGTGCACAGAAGAGCAACGAGGATAATGAGGAGAGGAACAAAAGGGTTCTCTTACCAAGATAAACTTTAGTTCTGAAAATTGCATCTTCGGAAACTAGGCACTTGCAAGGAGATATGATTGTGGTATTTAAGACTGGATATTGAGTAAGCTAAATGCTGATGCTATCCGTACTCTTTTAGTATTAGCATTAGTAGAGGCATATGATGCAAGAAAGCAAGTTTATACAGCATCCGCCAAAAAAAAAAAAAAAAAAAAAAAACTTCCCATTACACCCATCCATTCACTTTAAAGTTTGTTCAGTTCTTCCTTGAATTTATTAAAGCTACCAACTTCCAGAATGAGAGACAGAAGTTTGTTCCAGCAATGAACTACCCTCTGGCTAAAGGCAAATTTCTCCACATCTATTCTACAACTGTCTTTCCTCAATTTGAATTTATGCCTCTTCAGGTTCATAATCTGAGCAAAAGGAATAATCCCATCCGTACTGAGCCTGCTCAAACCATTCAAGGCCTCATACACCTCAATCAGATCACCTCACAGGTGCCTAGTCTCCAGATGCTTCAATTTGCAGAAATTAAGCCTTTCTTGGTAAGAGAATCCCTTTGTTCTCCTCACCAACCTTGTAACCCTTCACTATACATGTTCTAGCAACTCTACATCCTTCCTAAAATGACGCCTCCATACCTGTATGCAGTGCTCGAGGTGTGGCCTGATCATTGCCTTATACAAAAGGATAATCACGTCCTTATCCCTACTAGCAAAATTCCTGTATATCATTGACAAGACCCTATGATCTGCTCTGACAGCCTGTCTGGACTATTCAGAAAAATTCACATCTGACTGCACAATTACCCCCAGATCTTTTTCATTCTCTACCACCTGAGCATAGTACCACACAGTTGGTACATTTCTCTGGGGTTACTGCTATCCATATGCAGTACTTTGCGTTTATCGATGTTAAACTTCAGTTGCCATGTAGCAGCCCATCTGCCCAACTTTTCTAGATCCTGTTGCAGTAGCATACTGTCATTAACAGTATGCTACTGCAAGTCTGCCAACCTTTGTATCATCTGAAACTTGGACATAAGCCTGATATACCTTCATCAATATCATTTATAAATATACAAAACAACAATGGGCCCAACACTGAACCCCCAGGGTTCAGTGTTGGGCCCATTGATTACCACTCTCTATCTTCTCCCACTCAACCATCCTTTTATCCATTGTAGCAACTTACCCTTAATGCCATACTGCTCCAATTTATAGAGTAGTCTTCCATGTGCAACAGCATCAAAAGCTTTCCTGAAATCCAAGTATATGATATGAAAATAATGATTTGCATCCAGTTCCTTTGTGACCACATCATACTATACAATCAAATTGGTCTGATAAGACCAATTTGATTGTATAGTATGATGTGGTTTGAATGCTTTGTTTGAATTATTACTGCAGTCTTGTCTACATGATCTTGCAATGCTTCTTTAACCAGACCCTATTATTTTTTCCCAAACAGAAGTTAAACTGACAAGCCTGTAATTACTTGTGTTGCAATTTAATCCTACCCTTTGTGAATTGGATATGCATTTGCACATCTCCTGTGCATGGGGACCTTCCCTGTCCAAGGATTCTCTCATAATTATGACTAAGGGTTTGCTTACTTCCTTTTCTGCCTCCTTTAATATAACTGGATAGATCTCATCCACCCCGGTGCCTTTCTTATGTTTAACTTCAACAATTTCTCCTCTACTTTGCTCTCAGTTATTACAAAATCATTTAGCTCTCTGTTAGAGTTTAATAAGCTTCTGTCCTCCACTTTCCTACTGAATTCCTCATGTAGATGCAAAATACTCATTCAGTTTGTCAGCTATCTGAGCTGGATCCCATCCACCCCCGGTGCCTTTCTTATGTTTAACTTCAACGATTTCTCCTCTACTTTGCTGTCAGCTATTACAAAATCATTTAGCTTTCTATTAGAGTTTAATAACCTTCTGTCCTTCACTTCCTACTGAATTCCTCATGTGTGAATGTAGATGCAAAATACTCATTCAGTTTGTCAGCTATCTGAGCTGGATCATTAACAGTTGAACCATCGATATCAAGTGCACTAATCTGATTCATACCATTCCTTCTAGGGTTTATATAAGTAAATATATATTTTGGACGTTAAGTTTGATATACCATCATCAATATCATTTATAAATACAGAAAACAACAATGGACCCAATACTGAACCCTGAGGGACTCCACTAATAACATTAGTCCACGATGAGCATTTTGTACTAACTGAGAGGAAAGTGGAGGAGAAATTGTTGAAGGTAAACATAAAAAAGGCACTGGGGGTGGATGCGATCTATCCAGTTATATTAAAGTAGGCAGCAAAGGAAGTAAGCAAACCCTTAGCCATAATTATGAGAGCTTCTTTGGACTCAGGGGAGGTACCCATGGACTGGAGTTGTGCAAATGTGACCCCAGTTCACAAAGTAGGATCAAAGGGCAACACAAGTAATTATAGACCTGTTAGTTTAACTTCTGTTCCAGGAAAATTAATGGAGGCCCTAGTTAAAGAAGCACTGCAGGATCATCTAGACACGACTTCAGTTATAGCTTGGCCACAGCATGGTCTTTTAAGGGAAAGTCTTGCCTGACCAATTTGATTGGATACTCTGATGTGGTCACAAAGGAACTGGATGCAGGCAATAACTTTGATATCATATATTTGGATCTTAGAAAGTAGTAGTAGTAGTAGTAGTAGTAGTAGTGGCATGTGATGCAAGAAAGCAAATGTATGAGCTTATGCAGCATCAGCCAAAAAAAAAAAAAATCACACCATTCCCTCCAAATGCCTGTCCAGTTCCTCCTTAAATTTATTCAACCTATCAACTTCCACAACGACAGATGGAAGTTTGTTCCAGCAATTAACCACCCGCTGGCTAAAGGAAAATTTCCACACATCTATTCTACATCTGTCTTTTCTTAATTTGAATTTATGCCCCCTTAGGTTCGTAATCTGAACAAGTGGAAGGATCCCATCAGAATTCAGCGTGCTCAACCCATTCAAGGCCTCAATCAGATCACCGCGCAGGTGCCTAGTCTCCAGCCACTGCAATTTGCAGAACTTAAGCCTCTCTTGATAAGAGGATCCCTTAATTCCCCTCACCAATCTTGTTGCCCTTCTCTGTACACGCTCAAGTAAATCTACATCCTTCCTAAAATGAGGCGTCCAGACCTGTACGCAGTACTCAAGGCATGGCCTGACCATTGCCTTATACAGAGAGATAATCACCTCCTTTTCCCTGCTAGCAAAATTCCTATATATCATTGACAAAACCCCATGACCTGCCCTGGCAGCCTGTCTGCACTGCTCAGAAAACTTCATATCTGCCTGCACAATTACTCCCAGGTCTTTTTCATTTTCTACCACCTTAAGTGTAGTACCACACAGTTGGTACGTTTCTCTGGGGTTACTTCTACCCATATGCAGTACTTTGCTTTTGATACTGTTGCACATGGAAGACTGCTGCACAAATTGGAGCAGTGTGGCATTGGAGGCAAATTGCTGTTATGGATAAAGGGATGGTTGAGTGGGAGAAGACAGGGAGTGGTAATCAATGGACACTGCTCATCATGGACTAATGTTATTAGTGGAGTCCCTCAGGGTTCAGTATTGGGTCCATTGTTTTCTGTATTTATAAATGATATTGATGATGGTATACCAAGCTTAATGTTCAAGTTTGCAGACAATATGAAGGTTGGCAGGGTTGTTAAGGAGACTAATGACAGTATGCTGCTGCAACAGGATCTAGAAAAGTTGAGCAGATGGGCTGAGAGGTGGCAAATGAAGTTTAACATTGACAAATGTAAAGTATTACATATGGGAAGCATCAACCCCAGAGTGACGTATCAACTCTGTAGTACTACACTGACAGTGGTAGAGAACAAAAAGGACCTGGGGGTAATTGTGCAGGCAGATATGAAGTTTTCTGAGCAGTGCAGATGGTCTGCAAGAGTAGCTCATAGTGTCTTGTCAATGATATACAGGAATTTTTCTAGCAGGGATAAGGAAATGATTATCCCCTTATATAAGGCAATGGTCAGGCCACACCTTGAGTACTGTATACAAGTCTGGAAGCCTCATCTTAAGCAAGATGTAGAGCTGTTGGAACGAGTACAGAGAAGGGCAACAAGATTAAGGAAGGGAACAAAGGGTTGATCTTACGAAGAAAGGCTTAAATTTTGCAAATTACAGTGTCTGGAGACTAGGCACCTGCAAGGTGATCTGATTGAGGTGTGTGTATAAAGCCTTGAATGGTTTGAGCATGCTCAATGCTGATGGAATTCTTCCTCTTGCTCAGAATAATCATTTGAGAGGGCATAAATTCAAATTGAGAAAAGACAGATATAGGATAGATGTGCAGAAGTTTGTCTTTAGCCAGCGGATGGTTGGTTGGTGGAACAGACTTCCATCCTTTGTTGTGGAAGTTGATAACCTAAATAAATTTAAGACTGAGCTGGACAGGTACTTGGAACGAACGGAGGGGTGAAATGGGAGCGTGTTTTTATTTTTTTATTTTTTTTTTTGGCTGATGCTGCATAAGCTTGCTTTCTTTCATCATATGCCTCTACTGATGCTAATGCTAAATTAGCCTTTGCTGTTTTTCTTTCATCCTTTTCCAAAGATTTCTCATAATCTGCCTTCACTTACCTAACCTCCTTTGTGACTTGATTCCAGACTAGCTTATAACTTCTATAGGCTTCCGCATCACCTGATAATTTATATGCGTCCCATGCATTTTTCTTCTCTGCCACAAGTCTCATTAGTTCATCTGACATCCATTTAGGCTTAAACCTTGAACGGTATTTCTTAGTTCATATGAAAATCCTAGTAGCTTAAAAACTTTAATTCCTTGAATGCTTCCCATTTAGAATTTTCTGTTGGTAATTTCATCAATTGGTTTCACTGTATAGAATTTAAAAACTATCTGAGACCATGTATTCACCTTTACGAAATCAAAAACCCTTCCCTTTACCCCCGTTGGTAGTTACATCTTTAAGTACATCCTACCTCAGTACTCTGTGATCACTGCCACCTAGTGGTTCCTTTATCTGTAAATTCTTAATGCATGAAAACACTCTTGCTCAGACAACACACACATAAGGGGAGCATAAATTTAAATAGAGGAAGGATGATTGCAAGTTAGATGTGTGTAAATTTGTTTTCAGCCAGACCGTAGTTCTTGTTGGAACAGGCTTTCATCTGGTGTTATGCAGTGGTTAGTTTGAATAAATTCAAGGAAGAACTAGATAAATTGTTAGAGGTGGCATGTATGCAGACCTGACTACACACATGCCACTGCTAATAATTTAAAACCACTAATAAAAAAATACATGTGAGAACATGATGAAAGCTTTCTCAAATAGTTCTGCTATGAAAAGATTGTGCAAGTCTTGTAGGTTTCAATTTTTCTCAACACAGTATGTACTTGTTTACAGGATGACTTTTTTTACTGGGATGTGATACACTTAAATGGAAGGTTTGCAAAAATATTTTCTGATGCTATCAAGTTAGTGTCAAATGGGTTAGAAAATTGCTAGTTGGGGAGGGGGAGATTACACAAATTAATCGTTCACTCATAGCCACAACCAAAGACAAAATTTATTCTTGCAGTGCTTCTTTTGGAACATGCAGCAACATGGAAATCTAGCACACGAGGTGTGGAAGATCACAAGGTCTGCTGTGAGTTCAAATGGACTGTGTAGGAGTTGCTAAAATCAAAAAGATGCACACATTTCTGTGCTTATACACTAATGCAAAGAACATATTAAATAAATTTGATCAGTTTGAGGCATAGTTAAGTCATTATGCAAAGTTGTAGGCATAACTTTTGTATCGTCTACAACTTTTGTAGACGATACAAAGGTTGGCAGGGTTGTTAAGGACACTACTGACGCTATGCTGCTGCAACAGGATCTGGAAAGGTTGAGCAGATGGGTTGAGAGGTGGCAAATGAAGTTTAACATTGACAAATGTAAAGTACTACATATGGGAAACAGCAACCCCAGAGCAACGTATCAACTCTGTGGTACTACACTGACAGTGGTAGAGAATGAAAAGGACCTGGGGGTAATTGTGCAGGCAGATATGAAGTTCTCTGAGCAGTGCAGATGGGCTGCAAGAGTAGCTCATGGTGTCTTATCAATGATATACAGGAATTTTTCTAGCCGGGATAAGGAGGTGATTATTCTCTCGTATAAGGCAATGGTCAGGCCACACCTTGAGTACTGTATACAGGTCCGGAGGCCTCATTTCAAGAAGGATGTAGAGCTGCTGGAACGAGTACAGAGAAGGGCAACAAGATTAGTGAATGGAACAAAGGGTTGCTCTTACAAAGAAAGGCTTAAGTTTTGCAAATTACAGTGTCTGCAGACTAGGCACCGGTGAGGTGATCTGATAGAGGTGTATAAAGCCTTGAATGGTTTGAGCATACTCAATGCTGATGGGATTCTGCCTCTTGCTCAGAATAATCACCTGAGAGGGCATAAATTCAAATTGAGGAAAGACAGATGTAGGATAGATGTGCGGAAATTTGCCTTTAGCCAGCAGGTAGTTGGTTGGTGGAACAGACTTCCATCCCTTGTTGTGGAAGTTGATAGCCTAAATAAATTTAAGGCTCAGCTGGACAGGTATTTCGAATGAATGGAGGGGTGAAGTGGAAGTTTTTTTTTTTTTTTGGCTGATGCTGCATAAGCTTGCTTTCTTGTATCCTATGCCTCTACTAATGCTAATAACAGACACATGGTATCACAGTGATAGAGAATTTGAATATGGTACTTTAGCATTAGCATTAGTATGATGCAAGAAAGCAAGCTTATGCAGCATCAGCCAAAAAAAAAAAAACGCTCCCATTTCACCCCTCCGTTCGTTCCAAGTACCTGTCCAGCTCAGCCTTAAATTTATGTAGGCTATCAACTTATAACGTGTACAGAAAATACAACACCATGGTTGGGGAGGGGAGAAATTATTCTTTTGGTTAAGAAGCACATAGGTGCTGAAATGTTACAGCCTATAAACACAGGTCAGTTGATTCAGTCTGCTGTGACATAAGCCCTGTATAAAGAAAGATGAGAGTAGGGAGTCTGCTGGATTCTAAATCATTATGAAGACTATAATCAACAACTATACAGACAAATGGAATTGGTCATCAGATCAGAATTCTTAAGGGGGGATTTTAACTTTTCAGATGTAGATTGAAACTCATTGGCAGCTTGCTTAGTATAAAAACATTTCCTGATTTTTTGGATGACTATTTTTCTTCACCAGTATGTTAAGAGTGGCAAAGAGATAGCAGTATCCTTGATATGGTCATCAGCAGTGACTCATCATGTATTAAGAATACGCCTGATCTGATTATCAGCAGTGATTCTTCACATATTAAGAATCTGCAGATAAAAGACCCACTAAGTGAGAGTAACCAGACACTGATATGGGATTTATTAAAGCTGTAATTGTTGTCAAGGGTATCAGTATTAGTTTTAACCATGTAGTGCAAGGAAGCCACAGGCTTTTGCTGCCCTGGCCAAAAAGAAAGGCAAATAAGAAAATACCAATTACGCACTTCCCTGCTCACATAGGTAGCTATCCAGTTGAGCTTTGAATTTCTTCAAACTGTCAGCCTCAACTACCTGCAGAGGAAACTTGTTCCACTAATCAACAACCCACTGGCTAAAAGAAAACTTCCTACAATCTAGTCTATACATCTTCCCCTGTAGTTTGAATGTATGGCCCCTAGTTCTTGGCGCCTCCGTAGCCAGGTGGGTAGGAACAGCAGTGATTAGACTGGGGTTTGAGCCCGTGACCACCAAATATGGAGGATGCAGAAAGGTCAGGTTTGTTTGTTTGTTATTTGTTTTTTAGGAGCATTAGCAACTAAGGCCATATTGCTCCGGGGATATGCAGTGGTTATTCCCTGACCTTTCCGCATCCATCATATTTGGTGGTCACAGGCTCGAACCCCGGTCTAATCAAGAAGCATGTGCTACACACTGCTGTTCCTGCCTGCCTGGCTACAGAGGCGTCAGGAAAGGTCAGGGAATGACCACCGCATATCTCCAGAGCAAATTTTAGTTGCTAATGCTCCTAAAAACCAAATAACAACAACAACCCTAGTTCTTTATAGTATTCATTTGTTGATTGTCGGACCCCAGGGTTTCCCCCCATTAGCCAGTTCTTTATAACAGTGAAAATTTTGCCTTCATTCATTTTATTAACCTTTTTCAGGGCCTTATAAACCTCAGTCAAGTTATTTCTAAGGTGCCCGGTTGCCAAGCTATGTAGCCCACATAATCAAAGTCTTTCCTCATATAGCTGCCCTTTTTTGCTGATCTCGCCATGCAAGTTTAGTATTAGTATTAGTAGTGGCAAATGATGCAAGAGAGCAAGCCTACACAGTATCAGCAAAAAAAAAACAAAAAACAAACAAAAAAATTCCCATTTCATATTTCCATTCCTTCCAACAGTTTATCTTGTTCTTCCTTGAATTTATTTAAGCTATCCACGTCCACAACAATGGATGGAAGTTTGTTCCAGCAGTCAATCACCCACTGGCTAAAGGCAAACTTTAGCAGCTGCAGACTAAGTTCTTGTTCTTGTTTATACTTCAGCACAACCACCAGGTTGGTGGAGTTTACAATAAATCAATCAGTACAAACGTTAATTGTATTTAGCAGTCACAGGCTTGAACCCCAGTCCACTCAAGGAGTGCATTCGACTGCACTCCTGCTCCTGACCACTCGACTACAACTGGGCACCAGCGAGGTAATCTGATTGAGGTGTTTAAGGCTTCGAATGTATTGAGCAGACCCAGTTTAGATGGCATTCTTCCTCTTGCTCAGATTATTCACGTGAGGGAGCATTTAAGAAACCCATGTTGTGATGCTTCAATCCTATCAAGATTGCATTCCCTTTACATATTGACTGCATTACTTTCCCTGGCACAGAGGTCAGACTTTTGGGTTATAGTACTAACCCACTTCACCCTTTGAACCACCCTTGGGAACAGGAAAAATATATCTATAATCTGTAAGGAATTCTAAATCTAAGATGTCTTTCATTAATATGCCCAAAGGTGTAACTACCTCTTTTGCAGCAGTTTTATAAGTGGATAGATTCCATCAACCCTAGTGCTTTGCTCACTTTTAGATGGAACGGTTTCACTTCTACCTTTATTTTTATTATTACAAAATCAGTTATTCCAATCCATATTAGATAGCCTTCTGCTAACACTATTTCTAAAAACTTCTTAATGTAGATACAAATATTTATTCCAATTCCATTTATCAAAAATCTATGCAGCATCATCAATAGTTATACCACCTATATCCAGTGGACCAATCTGATTCAAAGTTTTCCTTCTAGTACAAAAAGTTTTCCTTGCTAATTTTCTTACATTCTCAAAGATTTCTCACAATCTGCCTTAGCTTGCCTCCCCTGAGCATCCTTGGACTCAGGGGAGGTCCCAGCGGACTGGAGATGTGTAAATGTATCCCCAATTCACAAAGGGGGGATCAAAGGGTGACACGAGTAATTACAGACCAGTTAGTTTAACTTCTGTTCCGGGTAAAATAATGGAGTCACTGGTTAAAGATGCATTGCAGGATCATCTAGACAAGGCTGCAGCAATAATTCAGACACAGCATGGGCTTGTTAAGGAAAAGTCTTGTCTGACAAATTTGATAGGATATTATGATGTGGTTACAAAGGAACTGGATGCAAAAAATAATTTTGATATCACATATTTGGATTTCAGGAAAGCTTTTGACACTGTTGCGCATGGAAGATTATTGTACAAATTGGAGCAGAATTGTATTAAGGGTAAGTTGCTACAATGGATAAAAGGATGGTTGAGTGGGAGAAGACAGAGGGTGGTAATTAATGGGTGCTGCTCTTCGTGGACTAATGTTATTAGTGGAGTCCCACAGGGTTCGGTGTTGGGTCCACTGTTGTTATGTATATTTATCAATGATATTGATGAAGGTATATCAGGCTTAGTGTCGAAGTTTGCAGATGATACAAAGGTTGGTAGGGTTGTTAATGACAGTAATGGTAGTGTGTTACTGCAACAAGAACTAGATAATTTGGGAAGATGGGCTAAGAAGTGGCAACTGAAGTTTAACCTTGACAAATGCAAAGTACTGCATATGGGTAGAAGTAACCCCAGAGAAACGTACCAACTGTGTGGTACTACACTTAAGGTGGTAGAAAATGAAAAAGACCTGGGAGTAATTGTGCAGTCAGATATGAAGTTTTCTGAGCAATGCAGACAGGCTGCCAGGGCAGGTCATGGGGGTTTTGTCAATGATATTTAGGAATTTTGCTAGCAGGGAAAAGGAGGTGATTGTCCCTCTGTATAAGGCCATGCCTTGAGTACTGCATACAGGTCTGGAGGCCTCATTTTAGGAAGGATGTAGATTTGCTTGAACGTGTACAGAGAAGGGCAACAAGATTGGTGAGGGGAATGAAGGGATCCTCTTACCAAGAGAGGCTTAAGTTCTGCAAATTGCAGTGGCTGGAGACTAGGCACCTGCACGGTGATCTGATTGAGGTGTATAAGGCCTTGAATGGGTTGAGCACGCTGAATTCGGATGGGATCCTTCCACTTGTTCAGATTAAGCACCTGAGGGGGCATAGATTCAAATTAAGAAAAGACAGATTTAGAATAGATTTGCGGAAATTTGCCTTTAGCCAGCGAGTGGTTAATTGCTGGAACAAACTTCCATATGTCGTTGTGGAAGTCGATAGGTTAAATAAATTTAAGGAGGAACTGGACAGGTATTTGGAGGGAATGGTGTGATTTTTTTTTTTTTTTTTTTTTTTTTGGCTGATGCTGCATAAGCTCATACACTTGCTTTCTTGCATCACATGCCACCACTACTACTACTACTCCAAGTAAGTCAATTACAGACTAGTTTATACTTACTATAGGACTGTGTATCCACCAATAATTTATAATCATCCCATATATTTTTCTTTTTTGCCACTAGTCTCATCGACTCATATGACATCCATTTTAGTCTAAATATTGAACAATATATCTTCGCTGGTATAAAACATTTAGTGGACTTTATGAGGACATCTGTAAACACTTCCCATTTGGCATTTATTAGTTGCTTCCACTGAAAAGAATTTAAAAAATAATCTAAGGAAAAATAAAATCCCTTCCTTTTACAATTTACAGTAGTTATTTCTTTGAATAAATCTCATATCCGTACAATATGACCACTGCAACCTAAAGACAGAAAAAGGAGCTCTTTTGTTGGCTCAAGGAAAACTTTCACACATCCTGCAACCATCCTTCCTCGATTTGAAATTATGCCCCCTCATCATGTATGTAGTCTGAGCAAGACGAAGGATTCCATCAGCACTGAGCTTACTCAATTCATTCAAACCCGTAAACACCTCACTCAGATTGCCTTGCAGGTTCTGCAGTTTCAAGAACTGAAACTTTTCTTGGTAAGATCACCCTTTTGTTCCCCTTCTCATTGCCCTTCTTTTCACCCATCCCAGCTTACCTACAGCCTTCTAAAATATAGGCAAACCACCAGACCTGTATGCACTAATCAAGATGCTGCCTAACCAATGCCTTGTGCAATGGGACAATCACATACCTATCCTGCTAGCAGAGTTCCTGTATATCGTTTACTAACAAAACCCCATGAGCTGTCCCGGCAGCCTGTCTGCATTGCTTGCAGAACTTCATATCTGACTGCACAGTTACTCCCAAAGTCTTTTTCATTTTTAACCTACTCCGAATGTGGCACCACAGAGATTACTGCTACTCCTCAGCAGTATCTTGCATTTGTCAATGTTGAACTTCACTTGCCATTTCTCAGCCCCTCTGCCCAATTGTTCTAGGTCTTGTTGCAGTAATTTACCTTGATTACTCTCAATAATCACCCTGTCAACACTTGTATCAGCTGCAAATTTAGACATTAAACCTGATACATCTTCATCAATATCATTAATAAATACAGAAAACAACAGTAGGGTCTAGAATTAAACCCAAGAGGACTCCACTAATAACATTAGTCCACAAGGAGCAGTGTCCATTAATAACCACTCTATCTTCTTCCACTCAACCATCCTCAACAATAACCTGCCCCTAATGCCAGACAGCTTCAGTTTATTCTGAACTCTTTTAGGTGCAACAGTATCAAAAGCTTTCCTGAAATCCAAGTATATGATATCAAAATTATTTTTTCATTAAGTTCCTTTGTTACTGCATCATCATATCCAATCAGATAGGTCAGCCAAGATCACCCCCTTCACAAATCCATGCTGTGACTACAGTATAATTGCAGACTTGTTTAGATGATTCTGCAGTACTTCTTTTACTAGTGTCTCCATTATTTTTCCTGGAACAGAGGTTAAACTAACAGTTCTGGAATTAGTCATGTCACCCTTTGTGAATTGGGATTACATTCACACACCTCCGGTCTAGAGATACTGCCCCTGAATCCAAAGATGCACTCATAAATCTAAGGGTTTGCTTATCTCCTTTGCCGCCTTCCTTAACATAATTAGATAGATTCCATTTATCCCAAGTTTATGTTTATGCCTTATGTTTAGCTTCAACAACTCTTCCACTTTCCTTGCAGTTATCAAAAAATCATTTAGCACCCTGTTAGAGTTTGATAAACTTCTGTCATCCTCTTCCCTCAAAATTTCCTCATGTATGAATGTGGATGCAAAATGCCTATTCAGTTTCTTAGCAATCTGACCAGGATCATCAACAGTTAAACCATCAATATCAAGTAGACCAATGTGATTCAACTCCTTCCTTCTACTGTTAATGTAAATAAAGATGCCTTTCCATTTTTTCTGGAGACTTCTTGTAATCTGCCTTAGTTGCCTAACCTCCTTTGTGACTTGTATACAGACTAATTTATATCTATCATAGGCTTCTGTATCACTTGATAATTTAATTGCATCCCATGCATTTTTCTTCTCTGCCACAAATCTCATCAGTTCATCTGACACCCATTTAGGTCCAAGCCTCGAACAGTATTTAGTTGGTATGAAAAGCTGAGTGGCTTCTATGATTACTTCCTTGAATGCTTCTCATTTAGAATTTGCTGTTGTTAACATCATCATTTGGTCCCACTGCATAGAATTTAAAAACCTGTGGGATCACTGTTTTCTCCCTTATGAAAGCAAAATTCCTTCTTCTACCCTTGACAGTAGTTATATCTCAGAGTAAATTCCACATCAATACACTGTAATCCCTGCCACTCAGCAGGTCTATTACCTGCAGATTCACACTGCATGAAGAATCACTGACAATAATCACTTCAAGAATATTTCTTCCTTTTGTTGCCTCTCTAACATGCTTCTGTAGAAAACAGCGATCCAATAAATCCACAAAAGCCTTGCTATTGTGTGAGTGACCAACTCAAAATTCAGGGGATGTCAGAAGTTTATGAAATTCTAAATGATTTTGTGATAACTGAGAGGAAAGTGAAAATTGTTGAACATAAACATAAAAAAGTCACCTGGATAATTCTGAGGGCATCATTCAATTCCAATAAAGTTTCTGTCTATGGACTGGAGATGTGCAAATGTATCCCCAATTCACAAAGTGGGATCAAAAGGTGACACGAGCAATTACAGACCTGTTAGCTTAACTGCTGTTCTGAGGAAAATAATGGAATCACTGGTTAAAGAAGACCATCTAATGTCTAGATGGTCTTGTTTTTAATACAAGACCATCTAGACATTAATGCAGTTATACTTCAGTCACAGCATGGATTTGTTAAGGGACAGTCTTCTCTGACCAATCTGATTAAATACTATGATGGATTATCAAAGTAACTGGATGCAAAAATAATTTTGACATCATATACTTATAATTTCATAAAGCTTTTGATACTGTTGTACAAAAAAGACTGCTGTAAAATTGGAACAGTGTGGTATTAAAGGCAAGTTGGTGCTATGGATAAAGGGATGGTTGAGTGGAAGAAGACAGAATGGCTTCTATGATTACTTCCCTGAATGCTTCTCATTTAGAATTTGCTGTTGTTAACATCATCATTTGGTCCCACTGCATAGAATTTATTTTTTATTATTAGCAGAGATTGGTTATCAACAGGCACTCTTCTTTCATTAATATTATTAATGGAGTCCTCCAGTGTTCTCTACTGAGCCAATTGTTGTTTTATATATTTATTACTGATATTGATGAAGGAATATCAAGCTGATGTCTAAATCTGCAGATGATTTGATGGTTGGCAGTGTAGTTAATCACAGTAATCAGAGTATGCTACTGCAAGAAGATCTAGAAATATTAGGCAGATGGGTTGAGAAGTGGCAGTTGAAGTTTAACATTGACAATTGCAAGGTACTGCATATGGGTAACACCATTTGAAATCAGTTGTGTGGTGCTACACTCAGAGTAGTGGAAAATGAAAAAAAGTGGGGTAATTGTACAGTCAGATATGAAGTTCTCTGAGCAATGCAGACAGGCTGCCAAGAAGGTCAGGGACTTTTGTACATGATAAACAGGAATTTTGCTAGCAGGAATATCCAGCCGATTATCCCATTGTGTATGCATTAGTTAGGCCACATCTTCAGTTCTGCATACAGGTCTGAAGACCTCATTTTAGGAAGTATGTAGATCTGCTGGAAGAGAAGGGCAATGAGATTGGTAGGTAGAACAAAGGAAAGGCTTTGGTACTGTAAATTGCAGCATCTGGAGACCTGGCATCTGCAAAGTGATCTGATTGAGATGTTTAAGGTTTTAAATGGATTGAGCAAGCTCAATGCTAAGGGCATTCTTCTTCTTGTCTGATGTACTATACACATGAGGGGGTATAAATTTAAATAAAGGAAGGATGGTTGGAAGATAGATATGCAGAGGTTTACCTTTTGCTGGTTGGTTGTTGAAAACAAACTTCCATCTGTTGTTGTGGAAGTGGGTAATTTGAATAAATTAAAGGAGGAACTTGAAAAAATTATTATAGGGGATCTGCAGGTGAAATTTTCTCCTTTTTGGCTGATGCTTCATAAGCTTGCTTTCTTGTATCAGATGCCACTACTAATACTGATACTAATCTGTTGTTGTTGAAAGTGTGTAGTTTGAATAAAATCGACAAAGAACTAGACAAACTATTGAAGGTGATGGACGGTGGATGTGAGAAGTGTTTTTTGGCTGATGCTGTGTAAGCTTGCTTTCTTCAATCATTTGTTGCTACTAATGCTAATTCTAATTACACTAGTCCAAAACATGTTTTTGCACATTCAAAGAATATTGTAGATTTTATAGGAAACTGAACTGCTGATTAAAAAAAAACAAAATTCTATCACTATTATATTTCTATTGAAAAATAAATTCATAATTTTACCAGTATCTGGTATTGGCATGTGTTCACTATGTGAAGGAACAGATCTTATTATAGATAATATGTTTGGATATTTCATACTGTGCTAGCTTTTTCTGCACATCTCTGATGTATTTGTCATGCAGAAATAGAAATCAGTGTGGTTTCAAATTTCTTACCACACCATAGGAACAGCAAAAATGAATACTGTACAGTACTTTCAATTTTCCCAGTTAGCCAGATCCTCAAATTCATAGTGCTGGTAATGGAACAGATATGTGGAGTTGAAGTTGTGTCCTAATCACTAATCATGCAATCTTGACTACTCAAATACAAAGAATATGCACGTCTAATAATATTGTAAATTTTCTTCCTGTGAGTTTTTAGTATAAACTGCCACACATATAGCAGAAATTGTCAGGGTGATTCAGGCATATTGTTATGTCCTGCTTAAACATTTTAATAATAATACAATGGCAACACAGAAGAAACAAATAGTATGCAATAGATACACAGATAAACTACATGTAGTCACACAACAACTCTCTTTCCATTACTGAGAGAGAGAGAGAGAGAGAGAGAGAGAGAGAGAGAGAGAGAGGGGTGGTAGGCATACAAACAAGGTTTTTCATGTTAAACCCCCCCCACAACATTACTGTTATCTATGGGCATATCCAGTCATTGTTATTTACAGGTAATGCAACAGATCAATGTGATATCTATTTCTCTATATTGTAGTTAAGTATACCATTTTGTATTTGTTTCTTTATCCTATCATGGGTAAACAGAAAAAATCTGTATATATATATATATATATATATATATATATATATAGAAATTGTGATGTGATGTGGAATTTTCTGAATTATTTTCAAAATCTGTGCATAAAAATTATATTCAACAACTGATATATTAGTGGAAGTGAAAATCATGTAGGCCAGCATTATTAAAGGCAGCATGATTTTGTGTATTTGAAGGGGTTGATTTTAAGCAAACATATCTTTGTTTTGATTTCTGAAGTAAAAATTTCATTTTAAAAACATTTTTACTTTGAATCCCTGGGTTGTTTCTATGAGATAACTTGATATGTTACAGATATACAAGATATGGCTATTAAATAATAAGATTGCACACAGTCACTACGTACCTAGTGGCACTTGTGAAATAAAGGCACAGCAGTTGACCTTGAACCTTTTCCTGATTATCTGCATCGCATTCCAACATGCTCATTTGCTTTGCAGTGAGACAGGTTTTCATTACCTTGAGTTTTTGCAGTTTGCCAGAAGAATGACAGAAAAAAGAATCGAACAATGAATAAACCACAAATTTTAACAGAACCAAATAAAATACCAGCTGAAAGTTGAGTTGTTACATCAAAGTTTATGGGGAAGATACTTTGTTAAGAGCTTGTATGTTTGACTAGCATAAAAGATTTTTAGATGGAAGAAAAGAGAATGTGGAAGATGATGAATAACCAGGGCATCTAGTATCCATGAAATCTGATGAAAATGTGGACTGAGTAAGGACAGTTATTAGAAGTGATCATCGTTTAAGCATTAGAATAGTTGCATCAGAACTCAATATGGACAATGAACCATCTAACTGAAAATTTAGGCATGAGAAAAGTGTGTGCCAAGCTGGTGCCAAAATTTTTGAATGAAGAGCAAAGAATATGAGAAGACTTCAATTTTGTGAAGATGTTTTGAAAATAATTGAAGAAGAGCCAGCTTTCTAAGTACTATAATTACTTGTGATGAAAGTTAGCTGTTCCAGTATGACCCAGAAAATAAAAGACAGTCAGTGCAATGGAAGAAAAAAACAATCCCCCAGATCATAGAAAAGCAAAAATGGGCATATTTTGAAATAAAGGCACAGCAGTTGACAATATTAAAGGAATCGTTATGGCTGAATATGTCTTACCAAATCAGATTATCAATCAAACATACTACATTGAAGTTCTGACAAGGCTGCATGAAAAAATTCAAAAGAAGAGACCTGAATCATGGAAGAATGGTTGAATGCTCCATTAAGGCAATGCCCCGGCACACAATATGTTCTCTCTTTGCCGGTTTCTGGCTAAAAAACAAATTCCTGTCTGTGAACATGCACCCTATTTGCCAGAGACCTAGCCCCTTGTGACCTTTTTCTCTTCCCTGAACTGAAAAGTGTACTTAAGAGAACCTATTTTCAGCCCACTGAAAATATTCAGAAAAAAACAACCAAATTGTTAAAAGGGCTTACAGAAGATGACTTCCAGAAATGTTTCTGTGCTTGTAAGAAATGCATGGAACAGTGTGTGCAAGCCCAGGACAATTATTTTGAATGAGATTTTGAAGGAGATAACTTATAAGGTATGAAATATTTCATTATATATATTTTATTGCAATAGTCTCATTATTTAATAACCACACCTTGTAACTATAGAAAGATATGTCATGTTTAATAGGAATATAATTTTCACATGTTTATGTATATTATTGTTTACTATAAATTATGAAAATGTGAAATTTTTCTGCTTCTTTAATAGTTCTGAAAAAAAAAAAAAAAAAAAAACGACTATTAAAGACTGTTTCTTTATTCTAAAGCTAAAAGAGCTGTATGAAATAATCAATCGAAAGATATTTTTTATTGTAGCTAGGGTTTTTGTCAATGATACACGGGAATTTTGTGAGCAGGGATAAGGGGGTGATTATACTATTATATAAGGCTATGGCTTGGCCACATCTTGAGTATTGCATACAGATCTAGATGCCTCACTTTAGAAAAGATGCAGAGAAGATTATCAAGATTAGCAATGGGGACTAAAGGGTGCACTTACCAAAAAACAGCTTCAGTTCCACAAGTTTCAGTGTCTGCAAACTTGGTACCTGCAATCGAGCAAGCTAAATATTCATGGCGTATAATATTATTATGGATAGGATAGATTTCCCTTTATATGCTTCTTTTAATCTTAAATTAAAAGAAAAGGTATTTATAGAAACTTTGTCCTATTTTTGCTAGTCTCTGAGTTTCCCCTTTTTCCAAACACAAGTTCAGAGTACTCTTGCCTTTCATCTAAATTGTGAAAGTCAATAATAATGCAGTCTATATTTTTTTCTGAAAAAAAAAATGATGATTTATTTTTAGTATTAGTAGTGGAAATGATGCAACAAAGCAAGCTTATGCGGCATTGGCAAAGAGAAAAAAAAAAAATCCCATATCAGCTGCCCACGCCCTCTAATTCTTTCTCTAGTTATTTCTTCCTTGAATTTATTCAAATTACCTATTTCTACAATGCCAGATGGAAGTTATTTCAACGAATAGCTGTCCTGAAGGCAGATGTATTCACATCAATCCTGCAACCATCCTTCCTCAGTTTGAATTTATGTCCCATCGTGTGTGTGTGTGTGTGTGTGTGTGTGTGTGTGTGTGTGTGTGTGTGTGTGTGTGTGTGTGTGTGTGTGTGTGTGTGTGTGTGTGTGTGTGTGTGTGTGTAGTCCGAGAAAGAGGAGGGTTTCTATCAGCATTGAGCCTACTCAATCCCATTAATTCCTCAATCAGATCTCCTTGCAGATCTGAATGAGGTGCAGACACTGCAAAGTGCAGAGCTAATTCCTTTTCCGGTAAGAGCATCCTTTTGTTCTCCTTGCTAATCTCTGCTCTTCATTGCACCTGAAAGAGCCATACCTTTCCTAGAGTGAGGCTTTCATTCACTGCCTATACAACAGGATAATCACCTCCTTATTCCTGCTAGCCAAATACCTTTATACCAGCAACAAAAATCAATGAGCTGTCTGCACTGCTCAAAGATATTCAGATATGACTCACCAATATCCTTCCTGGTCTCTTTTATTCTCCACTAACCTGAGTGTTGTACTACACAGTTCGTATATTAATTTGGAATTACTGCCACCCATATATAGTATCATGCATATCTAGATCTTGTGAACACTACCCTGGTGGTCATCTAAAAACTTAAGCATTGAA
This sequence comes from Mastigoproctus giganteus, assembly GCF_048544385.1. Taxonomy (NCBI): domain Eukaryota; kingdom Metazoa; phylum Arthropoda; class Arachnida; order Uropygi; family Thelyphonidae; genus Mastigoproctus; species Mastigoproctus giganteus. The sequence goes on along the minus strand of NC_143581.1, from coordinate 223,619,641 downwards.
CCTGATATTGCCTTTATCAGTATTATTAATGAACACAGAAAACAACAATGAATCCATCACTGAATCATGTAAACTCTACTAATGACAATGGTCAATGAACAGCCATACCCATTGATCTCTCTCTCTCTCCCACTCAGCTATCCCTTTATATGTGACAGTATTTTATGTGCAATAGTATCAAAAGCTTTCCTGAAATCGAAATATACAGTCAAAATTATTTTTGGACATTGTCTACTTGCATCCAGTTCCTTTGTTTGTGCATATTATGCAATCAAATTAGACAAGACCATCCCTTACAATAATATAGCAGCCACACTGATTGCTGTATTACTGCATTTCTGTCTAGGTGGTCCTGCATTACATATTTAACTGGCCATCTCTGTAGCCAGGTGGGCAGGAGCAGCAGTGCATAGCACACGCTTCTTGATTAGACTGGGGTTCCAGCCCGTGACCACCAAATATGGAGGATGCAGAAAGGTCAAGGAATGACCACCACATATCCCCGGAGCAATATTGCCTTAGATGCTAATGCTCCTAAAAACCAAATAAACAAACAAACAACAAACTTATTTAACTAGCAACTCCATTATTTTCTCTGGAATAGAAGTTAAGCTAACTTGTAATTACTTGCTTGTAATTACTCATGTCACCCTTTGATCCCCTTTGTGAATTGGAGAAAAATTTGCACATATCCTGACCATAGGAATTTCCCTGAATACAAGGTTGATCTCATAATTACGGTTAAACTTTTGAATGCCACCTTCCTTGCCTTCTTCAATATATACACAATATAATCAGTATAAATTTTAAATATATCGAGCAGGCTCAATGCTGATGTTATTCTTCCTCTTGCTCAGTCTACACACACACGAGGGGGATAAATTCAAATTGAGGAAGGATAGTTGCAGAATAGATGTGTGTGAGTTTGTCTTTGGCCAACGGGTGGTTGACTGCTAGAATAAACTTCAGCCTGATATTATGGAAGTGGACAGCCAGAATAAATTCAAGGAAGAGATAGATAAACTGTTGGAGGGGATGGATAGGTGAAATGGGAATGGTTTTTTTTTTTTTTTTAGCTGATGCTGTATAAGCTTTTTTTCTTGCATCATTTGACACTACTAATACTAATCAGATAGATCCCACCGGGCAGCTTTTTTTATGTTCAACTTCAACTGTTTCTCTTCCACTTCTCAATCATCACAAAATATTTTAGCTCCCTGTCAGAGTTTGATAAACTTCTGGCTTCCCCATCCCTAAAAAACTCTTCATGTTAAATGTAGATGCAAAATACTTCTTCACTCTGTCAGAAACCTGAACAGGATCATTAAAAGTTAAACCATTCACATCTAGTGGACCAATGTGATTCCTCCCTCTTCCTTCTAGTGGTTACATAAGGAAAGAATTCTTTGCCAGAGCCTTCTCATAATCTGCCTTCACTTGCATAACCTCCTTTGTGACTTGATCAGAGTAGTTTATATCTGCTCTAGGCTGGTGTATCATCTGTTAATTTATATGTATCCCATGCATTTTTATTCTCTGCCACAAGTCTTATCAGTACATCTGACATTCATTTATACCTAAGCCAAGATCAGTATCTCTTCGTTGGTATAAAAAGCCTAGTGGCTTCTGTGATTACTTCCCTAAATGCTTCCCATTTAGAATTTGCTGTTGTTAACATTAACAGTTGGTCCCGCTGCATAGAATTTAAAAACCATCTGAGACCACTGTAGTTACCTTTATGAAAGCAAAATCCTTCCCTTTGCCCTTGACGCTAGTTACATCTTTAAGTAAATCCCACCTAATTACCCTGCCACCCAGTGGTCCTTATCTGCAGATTTTTAATGCTTGAAGAATTGCTGATAATTAGATCAAGAGTATTGCTTTCTCTCATTGCCTCTCTAACATGCTCATGTAGAAAAACAGGCATCCAGTGAATTTTCACGAACAGTCTTGCTACTGTATGAATGACTAACCCACATGTTCCGGTCAATATCTGGAAAGTTAAACTCCTCCATTATAAGATATTATTATTAGCCATACGGTGCAAGGAAGCCTGAGGCTTATGCTGCACCAGCCAAAAAAAAAATTTCTGAATTACCCTGAGAGAGAGAGTATTATCCATATAGTGCAAAGAAACCACAAATTTTTGCTGCACCATCCAAAAACAAAGTAGTAAAAAAGTAGATGAGAAAATATACAAATTGTGTTTCCCTCTTCACCTAGGTAACTATCCATTGACCTTTGAATTTCTTCAAACTGTCAGTCTTAGCTACTTGCAGAGGCAACTTGTTCCAGTAATCAACATCCTGCTGACTAAAAGAAAACTCTCTACAATCTAGTCTAGGCTTCTTCCCCTCTAACTTTAATTTATGACCCCTAGTTCCCGAATTCTTTATTACAGTGAAAATTTCACCTTGATTCATTTTATTTACTCCTCTTAGAGATTTATAAACTTTAGTCAAGGTTGCCCAAGTTGTGAGCTTCAGAGCTTGGTTGTCAAGCTCTGTTAGGTCACACAATCGGAGTCTTTCTCATATGGTTGCCCTTTTGCCAATTTGACCATGCGAGTTGCCCGTCTTTGTACCATTCAAAAAGTTCAATATCTTTTTTTTTTTAGATGAGGTCTTTGTACTTTGACACAGCATTCCAAGTGCAGTCTTACAATTGCCTTATACAGTACGATTATAACCCCCATCTCTACAGGCTATTGTTCAATAAATTATTAACAGGATACCATGAGCTCTCCTGGTGCTTCTTTACTTGGTGCCTACTCAGAAATATTTTGATTCACTGTACCACTCTATATGTCTGTACAGTTGTGCTCATCATTCTCATCACAGTTATTAGACCTATAACACGCTCCTACTCTTATTTTTGTTTTTCCAGTGCTTATGTCACTCAAACTGATTCCACATTGTACTGGCCACCCATACCCCAGTGGCTCACATCTGGTGAGTATTGGCTTGGCACACCCAGGGTCCTGAGCTGGATATCACTGATATGAAGGTCAACACTGTGTCCTTCATATCAGATCCATGAGTGACACCATGTTTCTGACTTCCCCACAGTGTTTGCCTTTGATGACTTGACCAGTACTTCAAATTCATCTTATTTATTTTCTATGATCCTAGCATTAGTGTACACGCAAGTGTACATACACCTATTTTTACACTTATCAATCCTAACACAGAATATGTATTTGCTTGTTTCATGAGGACCCCTAGCAGGCCTTGAAATCCCCAGCACCTTGTTTTTCAGGACACTGCATGTTCCAATAGGACTATTTACATACATATAATCTATAATATAATAACATCATTGCCATCTAAGTATAATTTTAATTCTATTATACTAATAGAATCAAAAATATTGGCCATTCAAAATAAAACTATATAAAAATTCTAAATGTGCCTTTTTTTAAAAGTTTTTGTTTTAATGTTTTTTTTTTTCTTTAAGCTTTCAATATTATGTGCAACCAGATATTTCTTGTAAAATTCTTGTTTCCTTTTATATTCCAAATTGTTTATAAAAATTCCACTCCTCTTAGCTTTTAGATATTTGAATGTATTCCTTTCTACATACATGACAGTAATAAAACCCTGAAATTACTTTTCTTTGGAAAAGTCCTTATAAAAATTCTTTTTCTGGATCAACTGTTAATTTAAATGTAATTTAACTTTCCTTTCAGTAACTTGGTACAGTGAATATCTAACGTTTAACTCAGGGATAAACTGGAGCATAATAATAACAGTTTTATTTACTACCCTTCCATGATTTCCCCTATCCTCCATGTGTGTGTGTGTGTGTGTGTGTGTGTCTACTGGTCACACATGTTGATCTTCCTTTCACGATACACATGTATATTATTAGTATTAATAGTGGCAAATGATGCAAGAAAGAAAGCTTCCACAGCACATCAGCCCAAAAAAATCACTTGTCCATTCCCTCTAATAATTTATTTAATTTCTTCTTTAAATTTATTCAAACTATCTACTGCTATAACACCAAATAGAAGTTTGTCCCAACTACCCTCTGGCCTGAAAGTAAATTTCTGCACATCTGTCCTGCAACTATCATTCCTCAATTTAAATTTATCCCTCTTTTGTGTGTTGTCTGATAAAGGGCAAGGATGACCCAAATGGTTGATTTTATTTATTGCAAAATACAGACAGCACGCCACATAACCACATTCAGCAATGGATATACATTATCTCAAGACTTAACAGTGGGTATTGTATAAAAAATTTAAATGAAATAAAAACATAAACAATTTTCTATTTCAGACTTCTGTAAAATAGCTATGGCAGTGTTGTATTCCATTGAGTCTCCAGGCTGATCAAGCATTAATGCAGCCCTGTTTGGCACGTCCTTGCAAAACTAACTTCTACTTCAGAGAAAATCATGTATAATTTTTGATCTTTGTTTATAGGATAGGAACCAAGCAGCAATGACTGTGTTAAATGGTCATGTTGTCGTGTGTTTGTTCGCTGATCCAGATTCTCCTCTAATTGGACTTCGCAACTTGGTTATGCCACTTCGAGCAAGTAATTTCCATTACCATGAATTGAAGCATGTGGTGATTGTAGGTAATGTTGATTACCTCCGTCGGGAATGGAAAATGCTGCAAAATTTGCCAAAAATATCTGTGCTTAATGTAAGTATCTTCTTCATTCTTCCAAGTTATTGAACTAATAGAATTATAGAAATAAATTAGTTTTCTGAAACACAAAGAGAATTGTTTGTAACTTCATTTTTTGGTTTCAAAACAGTTATATTGAAAGTTGAAATTGTTTATTTTCTTTCTAAATCTGAAACAATAGTTGCATTCGAAACCACATAGATAGTCACTATTTATTAATGTATTTGTTTCCAAAAGGGTATAAAAAAAAGTAAAATATACATGTTTGTAAAATATGTTTCATAAATTTTAGGGTGAATTCTAGATGCAAAACTAAAACAAAATGTCCACATAAACATATAATACATGGGTCAAAAAATTCTTCCTTTTTGGTTAATAGCCACTGAAAGTAAATTGTAAGCAGTATATGCTATTACATATTGAATGTTATTGTGGTAGCATACGTAGGCCTCTATTCAATCCCAAGGATACTATCCTAACATATACATTGAATATGTGCAAAATCAGCTAAGACATATTTGGCATCTGTAAATTGCCATGCTTAAGGTCTGTCTGTGTTTTGGAAGGTCTTATATTTGGGGAATAGCAAACCCTAAAATAACTTATACACTTGGTGGGGTTGAATTAAAAACAGTAGAGGAAGAAAGGGATCTGTAGTTACAATACAGGCAGATAAAGTTTTTTGAGCAGTTGTTGTTATTTGGTTTTTAGGAGCATTAGCAACTAACGCCATATTGCTCCGGGGATGTGCGGTGGTCATTCCCTGACCTTTCTGCATCCTCTGTATTTGGTGGTCACGGGCTCGAACCCCGGTCTAATCAAGAAGCGTGTGCTACGCACTGCTGCTCCTGCTCACCTGGCTACAGAGGCGCCTTTCTGAGCAGTGTAAACATGTGGGCGAGGAAAGCCTGTGTGTCCTATTGATGAATAATGAGTATAAACACATGGGTCAGGAAACCCTGTGGTGTCCTAATGAAGGGGCCGTGACTTCAAATTACAAGGAAGAGATTTAGCCTAGATTATAGGAAGTTTTGTTTTAGCCAGCGAGTCGTTGATTACTGGAACAACTTGCCTCCACAGCTAGTTGAGGCTGACAGGGGTCAACCGGATAGTTACCTACATAAGGAGGGAATTGCATAATTTGTATTTTCTTATCTATTTTATTTATTTATTTATTTATTTTTTTTTTTTGCCAGTGTAGCAAAAGATTGTGGCTTTCTTGCACTATTGGCTAATATTAATACAATTAGGCTTTTATCACACTGTAGCCAAATTAGGCAATCTTCTTGAGATTAACTAATTTGGCTACAGTGTGATAAAAGCCCATAAAAGTTCTATTTTGGTGCAGAATGAAAACAAAATGTTCATACTAAACATGTCAGAAAAGTTTGAGTTTTATATATCCAGTGAAAGAATAGATGTAAACAGTACCATTATTACATTCAAAATGTATTATATATGAATACAAAATTTATAAAAATGTCAAAACTTTTTTCTTGCTTTCCTAATGTCAAATTAGTGATTACTATGCTCATTTGAAAATTCTAGGTATGTTGCACATTCTGTAAGAGTCATCTAAAATTCACTGCCATAATTCTTCATGGTTTTGAACCTGGATAGAATAAACAAGGCTCTTTAAAAAGACGCATTAGTTCTAATAACATATTAAACAATACTGCACTCCACGTAAATATTTTATAGGCAGAATGTGATAAAATTTATTGAAAAAGCAGGAGAAAAGCTACACATAAAACATTCCAGTAACTCAACCATTTAAAGGCCAATTTTAATGGCATTTCAAAATCCTTTTGGATATTGTTAAGTCTAAAGGAAGGAAAGAATAAGGTGATTGTAAGAACTGGTTATATCAAACATTGCACTATTTTGAAATTCAAGAAATTATGTGAATTTAGTGAAAAGTTTTGAATAGTTGTGAAAAATTGCTGCACTGTTTTAATTAATTATGCAGTAATTATGAATTGTCGTACTAAGTAGAGAAAAATAAATTGATATTAAGCGCTAGTTGCAACAAATGTTGCACAATTTTTTATTTATTTTTTTTTATTAAAGAAATTAAATGAATTAGGTGAGAAGAACTCTTTATTGCATACAAAAGACACATGCCGTACACAATACCCTTCACAGCTACAAGCCAGGGGTTGTAGAACATAAGAACATAAGTTGCAAGAAACTCTACATTATATATGTATTTATTTTAATTAATTAAAACAAATTTTTGTTGATTGGGTGGGAAAGGTTTATGCTATTGTGATTAATAATATGAATTAGGTGAAAATCTGTCAAGTTTATTGAGACAACTATTAGTAGTTGCTCATCTAATTTAAAGATCGAGTTACACAAAGTACTATGCTGTTTATTTGAATTTTCAGAGAAAATAGAAATTAGAATGTCTGTAACTGGCTACACACTATTGTTTACAAGTGAGATATAAATGGATAAGTTGCGAAACAGCGAGTTCCAAAGGGTTGATTATGTTAATGTTATGCCATTTTTATTTTAATTAAAGTGATTATTCAAATTTTAGGGAAAAATCTTTTCTAAAGTACAGAGCCTACCATTTTCAAACCATCCACATAGTATCATGGAAACTAGTGAAGGATAAACTTGATCCCAAATGAAAGTGTAAAATGATTAGATAAAAGCTGCAGCCATTATCAATCCACTGCAGATGGAAGCCTCCTCAACAATTCATGTTGAGGGAAATGGACCATAATCTGCCACGCTGGTCCAGTGCAGGATGGCAGATCAACCATATTTAGCAGTCAGGGGCTTGAACCCTGGTCTACTGAAAGAGCGTGTGCTACTGCATTCCCACTCCTGACCACTCGGGGGCGCCTCCATAGCCAGATGGGAAGGAGCAGCAGTGCATAGCACACGCTTCTTGATTAGACCGGGGTTCGAGCCTGTCACCATCAAATACAGAGGATGCAGAAAGGTCAGGGAATGACCACCGCATATTCCCGGAGCAATATGGCCTTAGTTGCTAATGCTCCTAAAAACCAAATAACAAACAAACAAACTGACCACTTAGCTACAGAGGCCAAATGATTGAGCACTACAAAAGAATTATGAAATTATGTGAGTTTGAAGAAAGGTTTACAAATAAAAAGATGAAAAGACTTGGTTTTCAAGCTTGGTAATTTCTCAGAATTTAGAATCATTAAACTCTGAGAGATTACTTAATATAGTTGTATACAGCATAGATAATAATACTTTTGGATTAATAGATATATTAAGTATCAGAATTTCAAATCATCTCACCTCCACTCTACTAAAGTAAGGATAATTAAGTCCTCCATCTTCAGAGCTTTTAAAGTTTGTAAGTAAAGGAACTGATCACCAAAAAGAACTAAAATACTTACAAAAAAATAGCCATGAAAAACAGGTACTCAAAATCTCCCATTACCAAAATAATAGATAGCACCACCAATATCTACACAACAGAGCAGAAAATCCCAAAACTGCCCTCAAATGGCCCTCACCATTTCATTCATTCTAGTGATCAGCAATAGAATTGCTAGGATAGCCAAATCTTTCAACATATTGACATTCTCCACAGGTACAACCTCACTAAAACCATTTTTTGCAACCTCAATACAATCCAAGAGGCCCTATATATAAATTAGTTTACAATTATGAACAAGTTTATACAGGAGACACCAAAAAAGATTACAAGAACACAAAAAAGACATCCAATATGAAAGTGTGGATAAATCTGAATTAGCCATGCATGCCTTGGGATTTTAACAAACCTTAGTTCTTAGATCTTAACTATAATAGAAGAACATTAAAAGAAGGCTACTTCATTAAATACCATAGGGACATAACTATCAAGAAGCAAGAAGATTAGGCAAGAATACATCCACCTCTTCAAGAAAAAGATCATTACACAAGCATGAAGGTATCACATTAGGCTACCAGAACCTGGAACCAACAACCTCCAAAACAACTAATCTTTACAACTAACAGAAAAGAATCCAACATCAGATTGTACCTATAACTATCATTATTTTCTTAGAAACTCAAGAAGTAAAAAGCCCAATATCTAAGTAATTCAATGGCATTGTAATTCATTAATGAATAATTGATTTCAAATAATTTATTAATGTAAAAAAGTGTAATTTTGAAAAGTGTCATTTTTAATGAGTAATTTATTACCAAGATATAACAGTTTTATTAAAAAGATGACATTGATAATTATGTTTATCTGAAAGTAGTAGTAGTAGTGGCATGTAATGCAAGAAAGCAAGTGTATGAGCTTATGCAGCATCAGCCAAAAAAAAAAAAAAAATCACACCATTCCCTCCAAATGTCTGTCCAGTTCCTCCTTAAATTTATTTAATCTATCAACGACAGATGGAAGTTTGTTCCAGCAATTAACTACCCGCTGGCTAAAGGCAAATTTCCGCACATCTATTCTACATCTGTCTTTTCTTAATTTGAATTTATGCCCCCTTAGGTTCATAATCTGAACAAGTGGAAGAATCCCATCAGAATTCAGCATGCTCAACTCATTCAAGGCCTTATACACCTCAATCAGATCACCGTGCAGGTGCCTAGTCTCCAGCCACTGCAATTTGCAGAACTTAAGCCTCTCCTGGAAAGAGGACCCCTTCATTTCCCTCATCAATCTTGTTGCCCTTCTCTGTACACGCTCAAGCAAATCTACATCCTTCCTAAAATGAGGCCTCCAGACCTGTATGCAGTACTCAAGGCATGGCCTGACCATTGCCTTATACAGAGGGACAATCACCTCCTTTTCCCTGCTAGCAAAATTCCTATATATCATTGACAAAACCCCATGACCTGCCCTGGCAGCCTGTCTGCATTGCTCAGAAAATTTCATATATGACTGCACAATTACTCCCAGGTCTTTTTCATTTTCTACCACCTTAAGTTTAGTACCACACAGTTGGTATGTTTCTCTGGGGTTACTTCTTCCCATATGCAGTACTTTGCATTTGTCAAGGTTAAACTTCAGTTGCCACTTCTTAGCCCATCTTCCCAAATTTTCTAGATCCTGCTGCAGTAGTACACTGCCATTACTGTCATTAACAACCCTGCCAACCTTTGTATCATTTGCAAACTTCAACACTAAGCCTGATATACCTTCATCAATATCATTGATAAATATAGAAAGCATTGATCTCTCTCTCTCTCTTACACACACACACACACACACACACACACACACACACACACACACACACACACACACACACACACACACACACACACACACACACACACACCACAACTTTTAGCAATCCTGTAGTATTTTATGTCTGAAAACCATGACTCCTTTCCATTTGTATGCCTACAGTAGATATAAACTAGTTTGCAATCAAGTCACAAAAGAGATTAGGCAAGCTAAGACAGATTATGAGAAATCTCTGGAAAGGAATGCAAAGAAAAGCAACAAATACTTCTCTACTTATGTAAACAGCAGAGGGAAGAGGTTGAATCACATTGGTCCACTAGATGTGAATGGATTAACTGTTGATGATCCTGCTCAGGTTGCTGACAAATTGAATAGGCATTTTGCATCTACATTCACACATGAGGAATTTTTTAGGAATGGGAATGCTAGAAGCGAGTCAAATTCTGGTGGTTAGCTGAATGATTTTGTGATTTCTGAGAGGAAAGTGCAGGATAAATTGTTGCAGCTATATGTGAAAAAGGCAGCTGGGATGGATGGAATTTATCCAGTTATATTAAAGGAGGCAGCAAAAGAGGCAAGCAAATATTTATCCATGATTATAAGAACATCCCTGAATTCAGGGGTGGTCCCTACTCCTTTACTTCTTTTCCCACAGTGGCACATTTCATTTTTAAAAGCTAGTGTTTTATCAAATGTCACTTAGATCATAATTCTGAATCAACTGCAGCAAAACATCTTTCTTCCAACAGTCACAGTTGGTATCAGACACTGCAGCACTTTCACTGCTGAAAACTTTAAGAGATACCATTACTACTGTTAAATATACCAGATCATCTCATACTGGCTTTAAATACACTAACAACTCCTTATCAAGTTTTGCTTTATTTCAAAATTGGACCTGATACTGGTATATTTTTATCTCATGCTCATTTCATCTACATCACTATACTTCTTTAATGCCAGGAAACTTGTAAGGCTTCAATCATTTTTCCATCTAGAATCAGTGCTTTTTCTTCTGTAGAGCTCAGCACCAAATCATATTTATTGAAACGAGAAGAAAGACATCAGGACTAGGTTGCAAATTGAATTTCTAATGGTTTGCCAAGTTACATCAAATGTGACTGAATAATTCAATCAATACAGTTAAGGCAAAAAGTACATTAAAAGTAGCAAAAATGATATTTCTAAGAATCCTACTCAGAAAGAAGAAAAAGGAAGTAAATGAACATCAGAAACAGCACTGGTTGGACCACAACACAGCCAGTAACATTTTATAGTATGAGAATAGATGTTTCTGGCTAAAGATCCATAAGAAGTATCTGGACAGAATTAGAAAAAAAAACTACAGTAAAATGAAGACCTATTGGATGGCATGCTGGTGGGGCACCCTGCATTCTTTTCATAGTAAGAGAGTTTTCAATTTAGTTGTCAATAGTAGTGATGGGGTCTCACAGTGCAGGAGTTAAACATTTTAGTGCTTGGATTAAATTTTAGTATTTCATCAAAAAATTCTATTTATTGACTACATCATAGTAAGAGAGAAAGGAGCTAACAAGCAAATAGAAGAAGATAAAGCTAACCTTAGAGTGGAAATGGTACACACTTTAACTAATATATAACCATAATTTAAGTTGGGTTTAAATGTTAACAGGGGAAGAACAGAAGGCATTAAAACACGTAAAGAAGATAACTCCATTAAAATAATTATATTAATTATCTTAACATTAAGATAATGATATCTGATAAAGACAGTATTACTGTCATATTAAATAGAGTAGATTCTATCACCAAAGTAACAGACCATATTAGACAGCAGGAAACATGCAGAGAAAATTAAGAAAGAACTGACTAAAGCATGAAAAAGATGTATCACAAAAGCTGCAAAAATATAGAAAACAAAATCAATAAATGAACATACAATGTTATTAGGCCAACAAATAACAAAGCCCCCCATCCTGTTTGGGAACATTAAAATTCACAAAGAGGATAATCCTATAAAGTTCACTGTAAGTTGATTGATTGATTGATTGATTGATTTGGTAGTTGTTGGCGCATCGGCTTCTGTGGCCATATTGCACCTCCCAAGGTTTTTGCAGTACTTTGATCCAAGCCCGAGGCGGGAATCGAACCCGCGACCTTTGGGTTGCCGGGCAGGTACTTTACCCACTCGGCTAGCCCGGTCGGCACTGTAAGTTGTAAGCTTTGGCTAAATTCTGTGTCAGGCCACAAAATTTAGCCAAATGCACTTCTCATGACGAACATAATCACTAAATTCAGAGGAATTCATCAAAGTAATTAAACAGGAATGCATAAAAAATGGGGAAATCTTAGCAAGTCTTGATATCAATGACATGTTTACTAACATTAAGATTAAGCTTTTAACATCATACGAAGAAAAATTGTAGATTGGGCATAAATTGTGCCACAAACTAATAAGATATTACCTAATTGAGCTCTTATACATTTCCTCAAATTAGCTCTAGAACCAAATATAAAATAAAAGATAAAATATCACCAGTTATCAAGGATCTGGCGGAGACTGGTGAAATTACTTAACAAGTGCAGGTCACTATTGAAAAAAAGCCGTGAATTAGGGTTGAATTTGAAAGTGTCTGCAATTCTGCCCAGACACAATAGGAGGGAGTATATGATGAAAGCCTTGTCGATCAATTCGGCCCTGGAAAAATTGTGCAAGGCTCAAGGGGCAGGATTTTTTTCAGCCTGGTCTGTACTTGTTAACAGGAGAGACTGCTTCTACAGGGATGGGATACACTTAAATAGAAAGGGTGCAAGAATATTTGCTGATGCTATCGAGGCAGTGTTAAGTGTGTCGGAAAACTGCTAGCTTGGGGGGATACAAGGACTAATAGATTAACAGTAGCCACTGGCAGAGATGAAATTGATTCTTGCACTGCTTCTATTGGAATGAGCAGCAGCCTGGAAAACAAGATGCAGGATATTTCAGAGACTGCTGGGAGTCATTGCGGTACAAGTAAACACATGGGTTGTGTTAGGGTAGCTGAGAAAAAGAACAGGTGCATGCATTCTTGCATGTACACTGATGCTAAGAGTTTGGTAAATAAATTTGATGAATTTGAGTTATTGCTCACAGCATCAAAGGCAGATATTGTTGGGATATCAGAGATGTTGTGTCACACAGATATAAGGAATGCAGAACTGGAATTTGAGGAGTACAACATCTACAGAAAGGATAGACAGGATAGGAATGGAGGAGGGGTATGCTATTAATTAAGAAACACATAAAATCCAAGGAAGTGAAGCCAGTCGACATCACTGGACAGTGCAGTGTCGAGTCAGTTTGGTGTGACATAAGCAATGGGAGATCAAAATTGAGAGCAGGAGTGTGCTATAGGCCTAATGACTCTGATGAGTATAATAAGAAACTGTACAGGGAAATAGAGTGGGCCAGTAAATCAGAGAGTCTTATAATGGGGGATTTTAATTTCCCAGATACTGACTGGAATTTGTGGGTTGGTCACTCACCCACTAGCAAGGCTTTTGTGGATTTATTGGATTATTGTTTTCTACATCAGAATGTTCTGGAGGCAACTAGAGGGAGTAATACTCTTGATCTGATTAGCAGTAGTGATTCTTCATGCATTAAGAATCTGCAGATAAAGGAACCACTAGGTGGCAGTGATCACAGTGTACTGAAGTGGGATTTACTGAAAGAGGTAACTACCATCAGGGGTAAAGGGAAGGGTTTTTGCTTTTGTAAAGGTGACTATGATGGTCTGAGACAGTATTTAAATTCTATACAGTGGGACCAACTGATGATGTTACCAACAGCAAATTCAAAATGGGAAGCATTCAAAGAACTTATCTTGGAAGCTACTAGGCTTTACATACCAACTAAGAAATATTGTTCAAGGTTTAGGCCTAAATGGATGTCAGATGAACTAATCAGACATATGGCAGAGGAGAAAAATGCATGGGATACATATAAATTAATGGGTGACATGGAAGCCTATGATAGATATAAGCTGGTCTGTAACCAAGTCACAAAGGAGATTAGGTAGGCAAAGGCAGATTATGAGAAATCCTTGGCAAAGGATGCAAAGAAAAACAGCAAAGAGTTCTTTACCTATGTAAACCCTAGAACGAAAGGGATGAATCAGATTGGTCCACTGGATATTGATGGTTCAACAGTTGAAGATCTTACTCAGGTGGCTAACACACTAAATGAGTATTTTGCATCTACATTCACACGTGAGGAGTTATTCAGGAAGGGGAATACCAGAGGTGATGTAAACTCTGGCTGTGAGCTAGATGATTTTATAATAACTGAGAGTAAAGAGGAGGAGAAATTGTTGAGGATAAACATAAAAAAGGTACCCGGGGTGGATGGGATCTATCCAGTTATATTAAAGGAGGCAGCAAAGAAAGTAACCAAACCCTTAGCCATAATTATGAGAGCTTCTTTGGACTCAGGGGGAGGTACCCATAGACTGGAGATGTGCAAATGTAATCCAATTCACAAGGAGGATCAAAGACTGATACAAGTAATTATAGACCTGAGTTTAACTTCTGTTCCAGGAAAATTAATGGAGGCACTGGTTAAAGAAGCACTGCAGGATCATCTAGACAAGACTTCAGTTATAGCTCGGACACAGCATGGTTTTGTTAAGGGAAAGTCTTGCCTGACCAATTTGATTGGATACTATGATGCAATCACAAAAGAACTGGATGCAGGGAATAACTTTGATATTATATATTTGGATCTTAGAAAGGCTTTTGATACTGTTGCACATGGAAGACTGCTGCACAAATTGGAGCAGTGTGGCATTGGAGGCAAATTGCTGATATGGATAAAGGGATGGTTGAGGGGGAAGAAGACAGAGAGAGTGGTAATCAATGGACACTGCTCATCGTGGACTAATGTTATTAGTGAAGTTCCTCAGGGTTCAGTGTTGGGTCTATTGTTGTTTTCTGTATTTATAAATGATATTGATGATGGTATATCAAGCTTAATGTCCAAGTTTGCAGATGATACAAAGGTTGCCAGGGTTGTTAAGGACACTACTGACTCTATACTGCTGCAACAGGATCTGGAAAGGTTGAGCAGATGGACTGAGAGGTGGCAAATGAAGTTTAACATTGACAAATGTAATGTAATGCATATGGGAAACAGTAACCTCAGAGTAACGTATCAACTGTGTGGTACTACACTCAGGGTGGAAGAGAATCAAAAGGACCTGAGGTAATTGTGTAGGCAGATATGGAGTTTTCTGAGCAGTGCAGACAGTCTGCAAGAGTAGCTCATGGTGTCTTGTCAGTGATATATAGGAATTTTTCTATCAGGGATAAGGAGATGATTATCCCCTTGTATAAGGCAGTAGTCAGGCCACACCTTGAGTACTGTATACAGGTCTGGAGGCCTTATTTTAAGAAGGATGTAGAGCTGCTAGAATGAGTACAAAAAAAAGGCAACAAGATTACTAAATGGAAAAAAGTGTTGCTATTACAAAGAAAGGCTTAAATTTTGCAAATTACAATGTCTGGAGACTAGGCACCTGCGATGTGATCTGATTGAGGTGTATAAAACCTTGAATGGTTTGAGCATGTTCATTGCTGATAGGATTCTTCCTCTTGCTCAGAATAATTGCCTGAGAGGGCATAAATTCTAATTGAGGAAAGACAGATGTAGGATAGATGTGCGGAAATTTGTTTGGTTTCTTGCATCATATGCCTCTACTAATGCTAATCTGTTTGTGGAATACTTTGAGGGGGAAGCCATCTGATGGGTGATTTTAAGACCTTCCCTGTGGGTCCATTTGTGGATAATGTGTTCATAACTTAGGAACATGGACTGGAAAAATTACATAAATTCAAATAACATCTAAACTGCATTTGTCAGACCATTAAGTTCAAATTTGAGGATGAGAACAATAATAGCTTGCCTTTACAGGAAGCCAATGGATTCAGGTTAATACATAAACTTTGTGTCTGATTACTACACAGAATTAAAACAGGTGTTATAAAACTGTTAATGAATAATGTTTGAATATTTGTGGCAAACACAAAAAATTGCAGAGGAAATCAGCACTGTTAAAGGATTATTAAATAATGGGTACCCAAGTAATTTAATCAACAATCCACTGAAAAATATTTGAATAACATAAAAAATAGCACAGTACTCAATATAGATGACAAAAGAGTGATAGTAGTTCTGTACATAAAAGGTATTGTTGAAAAAACTAATTAATCTCTAAAAAGTATAAGCTTAAAGTGATCTTTAAACCAATTAATAAGATGATGGAGGCTCAAAGATCCGATACCAGAGTGTAATAGAAGGTATATGATATACAAAAATGTAAAAGGGCAAAGTATGCATAAGCAAGACAGAATAAAATTTAAAACATGTATAGATGAACACAGCAAACATTTAGCTAAAGGGAACACTAAAGAATCAGAATTGTCAGAACATGCATTAAAATGCATTCTAGCATATAGTGATAAGAACTTTGTGGTAATGGACAGAAAGAAAAAAAAATAAAAATAAAAGAAGCCTTTTACATCAAGAAATTTGGCCAGCTGTCTTTAAACATAAACAATGGGAGAAATATAGGGAAACTGTGGAATGGACTTTTCAACAGTAAAATTAAGTAGTGACTGATGAAAGATGATGGGGTAGGGATGCTGTGAAACAAGAGGCTGTGAGAACACTAGACACTGGATTGGAGATTCCTCATACAAAAAAATGTCAGCATTTAGAGAAAGGCTAATTTTGCATTCCTTGTTCTGTGTCATTATGCATGTGAACAAGAACCCAATAAAGGGTTTGTAACATAATGCTCACTTATTAAAATTATTTATCATCTATAAAGTGTTTGAATAGTTTATTTCTTGATCAGCACCAAACATTTGTTTGTAATAATTCTGGACAGAGTATTTGCAGGGATCCCAAAATCAGAGTAATGTCCTTTTTTTAATATATCCTTTCCAACTTCCCCTCATTAACTGCTTTTTATCACTTAGCCATTTCTGCAAAATGGCTAAAATTTGAAGGATAAAATTAAATAAATAAATAAATTTTCTGTTTAAACTCCTGGATGACCACATGGTCAGAAGATTTTACAAGCCAGATAATATCAAGAAACAACACCATATTTAGAGTCATATGGGCTTGAACCACAGTCACTCAAAGTGCATGTACTTATGCACCTTTTCACATTAACACTCATCTAAAGTCCAATGCAATCACAGGGTAACCAGAGCAGTACTGGTTTGTAAATCATATATTGGAAACCTCATATATGAGTACATACTGGCAATAAATTTGAGCATGCTACTTAAGAAATTACAGAATTTGAGGAGGATGTGTGAAATGTCCAATAAGAATAATGGTATTGGTGGGATTGGGTAAAGCAGTATACAATTAAGCATCAGTAATAAACACCGCTGTCTGATATCATGTAAATAACCATAATCCTTCACTTTAAACTGTAGACAAATATAATTTCAGTATCACTTGTACCTCATCTATCAGCATGAAACTACTTCTATCATTTCCAAAATTACTCAGGTAAATCTTAGGAAAGGAGACAGATCAAAAGCACTAATCTTGAGAAGTCATTTAATTGCCTGCTCAGTTAGCGAATCATTGCAGCATTGCCATGGCAATGCTGCAATGATTCGCTAACTGGGCACAGATCAAAAAAGTATATAGCATATAGTTTATAGATTTTTTTAAAAATTTTATAATGATTATATATTTTCATACAGGATGAATTTTTCTTATGTTAAACTGATATTTTTGTTGCAATGATATTCATTAAAATTAAACATTTTTACATAAAGATACATAGTAAATTGGCTGGGAACATGAAATGATTTTGTTTCACTGAATATTTCACATTTGTGCTGATATTCTACCATAGTAAAACATTCTTGGAAAAACCTGATGGTTAGACGAGACAAAATTTTGCCAATATAGGATGACTTATTTATCAAATAAGTCATCTTTAACTTTAACTAAGTCATCTATAACTCAACTCTTGAAGAAGAGTCGAGTTATAGAAATTTGAATAAAATAATATGGAAAAGAAAGGGGTTTTGTTTTTTGTTTTTTTCAGTAAAATCAATTCACTATGAGTTATGGATGTTTGTCTTGTAGAAGGTTCATTGTATTATACTTCTCATAGGAAAAAATATAAAGAATTCAGGTACATTGTTTTTTTTCATAATATATCAGACTAAGGCGCATTTAGGGCTAGAGCCTCAAGCTGCGAACAAATTTAGACTATGTATATAAAGTGCTTAGCATCATAATACACAGCCATTTCTGTATAAACAGAAAATTTTTAAGGTGGCATCGTTTTAGGTTATATCTCATATTGTGAATACCTTCACAACGAGTTGCCATGATATTGCACTACTTCGAATAAGTAACGCTTCACCTAAGGAGAAGACTAGTGTTACTTATTCTCAGATAGGTACCACCACCCAGACAGCACTGTTTCAGGGCTATTTGGCCCTTCATCAGTGAGTGGGTAGGTACCCAAGTGATGCAATGATGGCAAAACAGTTATGAAGTATAACTCCACAATATGAGAGATGCCTGATGGTGTATGATGTATTTAGACTAAGGCGCATTTAGGGCTAGAGCCTCAAGCTGCGAACAAATTTAGACTATGTATATAAAGTGCTTAGCATCATAATACACAGCCATTTCTGTATAAACAGAAAATTTTTAAGGTGGCATCGTTTTAGGTTATATCTCATATTGTGAATACCTTCACAACGAGTTGCCATGATATTGCACTACTTCGAATAAGTAACGCTTCACCTAAGGAGAAGACTAGTGTTACTTATTCTCAGATAGGTACCACCACCCAGACAGCACTGTTTCAGGGCTATTTGGCCCTTCGTCAGTGCGTGGGTAGGTACCCAAGTGATGCAATGATGGCAAAAACAGTTATGAAGTATAACTCCACAATATGAGAGATGCCTGATGGTGTATGATGTATTTAGACTAAGGCGCATTTAGGGCTAGAGCCTCAAGCTGCGAACAAATTTAGACTATGTATATAAAGTGCTTAGCATCATAATACACAGCGTTGTGAAGGTATTCACAATATGAGATATAACCTAAAACGATGCCACCTTAAAAATTTTCTGTTTATACAGAAATGGCTGTGTATTATGATGCTAAGCACTTTATATACATAGTCTAAATTTGTTCGCAGCTTGAGGCTCTAGCCCTAAATGCGCCTTAGTCTAAATACATCATACACCATCAAGCATCTCTCATATTGTGGAGTTATACTTCATAACTGTTTTTGCCATCATTGCATCACTTGGGTACCTACCCACTCACTGACGAAGGGCCAAATAGCCCTGAAACAGTGCTGTCTGGGTGGTGGTACCTATCTGAGAATAAGTAACACTAGTCTTCTCCTTAGGTGAAGCGTTACTTATTCGAAGTAGTGCAATATCATGGCAACTCGTTGTGAAGGTATTCACAATATGAGATATAACCTAAAACGATGCCACCTTAAAACTTTTCTGTTTATACAGAAATGGCTGTGTATTATGATGCTAAGCACTTTATATACATAATATATCAGTTAATTGATTTAAAAAATAAAACCTTATTAGAAGCATGTTACATGGGAAACTAATTCTAGTTTCCTTTAATTTTGCTTATTTTACAGGGTTCGCCGCTGAGCCGAGCAGACCTTCGTGCTGTAAATATAAATTTGTGTGATATGTGTGTTATTCTCTCTGCTAAAATTCCAAGTAGTGAAGATCCTACCCTTGCAGATAAAGAAGCAATTTTAGCATCACTAAATATCAAAGCAATGACTTTTGATGATACCATTGGTGTACTAACACATAGTAAGTAAACTTTTTTAAGTATTACTATGGCCTACTTACCACTTACCTAATAAAGCAGAGTTTCACAAAGTATCTATTTAGTGTATTTATCCAAAAATCATCTGCCCCTAAAATAAGATCAGTGGCTCATTTTTTGAAAGCTAATTAAAAAAAAAAAAAAAAAGTTGGGACAATATCTTCTCTTTTAAAACAACATAAAAGTAATTTTCTGTCATCAGAAGTACACATTACTGTACCTTCTCATTGCCGCTTATTTTTTTGTTGGTGGTTTAGTATGGCGTTATCTGGCAGTAGTTCAAAATATAATGTTCAATTCATATTTCCTAGTGTGTGGTAGGATATATGATTGCTGGTTCTATTGAAATATGAGAACCATTCAGCTTTCATGCTACTACAGTAGAAGTAAAATTCCCGGGAATATGTTATAACTATGTAGAAACTTAGTTTCTACATAATCAACAACATGAATTTTGGAGTCTGAAAGAGTCAAGGCTTCAAATGCACCTGAGTTTTTAACCGTTTCATAGGTAAGGTTGTGTACCATATGCATTCTAATATGAATTTGTATGAATATGCAAATTCACCTTTGCATGCATGTGAATTTTTTTCAAGGAATTTGGAAATTTGTGAAAATTTAAAAACTTGTGATATACATTAAAAATTCTTTTAAATATTGTTTTCTTATTTTAAAGAAAATGAAAACTTGTTATTACTAATTTTTTTCTTTCTTCTTCTTCTTCTTTGGTCCTTAGCTGGCAGCTGGGGGAGGCGGTTGGCCACGCAACCAGTATGCTGCTGTAGGTGCCGCAGGGTTTCGGACTTGCTCTGTGATGTTCTTCCATACCTTACGATCCATGGCTTCAGTCCTGGCCTGGTTAAGGTCGAGACGTCGGCTCTTCAAGTCATCTTCCACTTGCTTGGTCCACGTTTTCCTAGGCGCGGTCCGTTGGATGCTCCATTGGGTGGGTCGTTGTCTCCAAAGGAGTGTGGATGGTATTCTGTTCGTGCCCATTCTACATACGTGGCCAAACCATCTGAGCCTTCGCTTCTGGATTTGGTCAGCAATGGTTGGTTGCTGTTGGCATCTGGCGCGGATGGTATCATTAGTGATGCGGTCGCGAAGAGAGATGCCCAAGATCTGCCGCAGGCATCGCATTTGGAATACCTCAAGTTTGTTCAAATCTAACTTGAGACAAATCCATGTTTCCAATCCGTAAAGAAGAATGGGCAAGATCAAAGTCCGGAAGAGTCGGATTTTAGTCTTTGTGGAAATGTTGGTCCTCTTCCACAGACACCATTTGAGCGAGGCGAACGCAGTGGCCGCCTGTCCAATTCTGCTGTGAATTTCCATGGTGGATGCAACTTTCTTCTCCTGGACCAGCGACCCAAGGTATTTAAAGTCCTGCACTTGCTCGATCTGGACGCCTTCGAGATAGATGGTGGCTTGCGACCCATCTGTTGTCAGGGCCTTTGTCTTACCAGCATTGATCTTCAAACCGTATGGCCGGGCAATGCGGACAATGTCGTAGAGGATTTCCGTGGCTTCAGCGTCGTTACCGGCAAGGATAGCACTATCATCAGCAAACATCAGGTCAGTCACATAGTGATCCTTGTCATATTGTATGCCCTGTCTGTTTCTGAATGCTTGCCTCATAATGGCGTCGACCACGATGTTGAAAAGCAACGGGGAGGCTACATCCCCTTGGCGGACTCCAGTTTGGATGGTAAATTCCTCAGATAAATCGTTCTGGATGCGCACCTGGCTGGTTAAACCGTTGTATGCAGTTTGGAGGAGTGTGATGACTTTTCGAGGTACATGTTCAACCTCTAGTAGTTTCCATAAGGCAGGCCGGTGGACACAGTCGAAAGCAGACTTAAAGTTAATGAAAACAATGACGGTTCGCTGTCCACACCGGATCCTCTCCTCCATCAGCTGACGAATGGCAAAGATTTGATCACAGCATCCTCGCCCGGGTCTAAATCCTGCCTGTTCTTCTCGACTGGTTTGCTCGCGATGTTTTTGCAGTCTTGACTGGATAATCTTCATAAAGACCTTTCCAATGATGGAAAGGAGGCTGATGCCACGGTAGTTCTTGCAGTCCCGGTTATCACCTTTCTTGTGGATCGGTACGATAATGGCTTTCCTCCATGTTAACGGAATTTGTTCAGTGCACCAGATGGTTTTGAGGAGTGAGTGTAGTCGGCGAAGCAGTACATCTCCCCCGGCTTTGATCGCTTCTGTGGTGACTTGGTCCACTCCTGGTGCCTTGCCATTCTTCAGGGATTGTATGGCTGCTTTCACTTCTTCTACTGTAGGCTCAACATTGACCATGGAGACCTCAGGGGGGTCGATCGAGAGTGCTGTTGCTGGCGGTCCCGAGGTGGGTCGTGATTATACAGAGCTTTGAAGAATTCACTCCACCGTTGCAGGCGTTCGGATGGTGATCGCACGAAGGTCCCATCAGCATTCTTGATGTTGTCACTAGTCAATTTAGTCTTTCCACTCAGACATCTGAGGGTGCGGTAGAGAGTGCGGTACTCGTTTTTGGATGCCGCCACTTCAAGATCGTCTGCCACTTGGTTCCAGTATGCTTCTCTTTCTGCTGTCATTCTTTGTCGGACTTCTCGGTTTAGCTGCCGGTACCGTTCAAAGTCGACCAACTTTGCCTGTTTCCGTTTGTCCACGAGGTCGAGGCACTCGTCTGATATCCATGGTTGCGTTCGACGTCGGGCAGGTGGACATAGGGGCTTGGCACATTCCAGGATGGCATCAGAGATCTGCTTTTCTTCTTCATTTATATCCTCGGGCACGGCCAGCATCTCGAAGCGGTTGGATAGGGCGATCTGATATGCCTGTTTGTTGGCAGCATTCATTAGCTGCCTCCAGTCCAGCTTGGCTGACCGAGATGATCTTTTTACATGCCGTAATTTGAGCTGCACCTTAGCCCGGATGAGGTAATGATCAGATCCGCAATCAGGTCCCCTCATGGCACGAACATCCATGAGTGATGAGCGAAATCTGGCATTGATCAAAATGTAGTCCAGGATTGCTGAGTCCTTGCCAGATGGATTTCGCCATGTAAGTTGATGTTTTTGAGGGTGCTGGAAATGGCTGTTTCCAATGATCAGGTTGTTAGATGCGGCAAAGGACAACAAACGTAGTCCGTTGTCATTGATCTTCCCATGGCCAAACTTGCCCATTGTTGTTTCCCAACCAGATCTGTCCACGCCAATATGGGCATTAAAGTCCCCTGCGAGGATGATCACTTCTGTCTGCGGAATTGAATCCAGCGTATGTTGAAGCTGGTTGTAGAAGTCATTCTTGGTCGGGTCCAGGCTAGTCTCAGTTGGCGCATAGGCGGAGATAATATGGGTCTTGATGGTGCCCTTGACAGTAAGGACTGCCAGGCGGTCCAATATTGGTTGGAAAGTGATCACACTACTGGTGGCCTGAGCATCGACCATAAAGCCCACTCCTGCTTCTCGTTTCTCGCCACCAGAGTAGAATAGCATAACCGCTTCGTTAGGTGCTGGTGGTTGGATGATCATCGTTCCAGACCCGGTGAGCCTTAATTCAGATAATGCTGCGATTGATATCTTGCACCTAAGTAGTTCTTGGGCAATGATTTCCTTTTGTCCAACGTGGTGCCCCGTTCGAACATTCCATTCGCCAATGTTAATTGTCCTTTTCGGCGTAGTAAGTTTATTGCTGTGGCCAGTGATCCACTTCACACCAGCACCCTGGGTCCCCAGTGCTGGCGCATCGGCTACCCCGGATGCGGTAACATTGTTATAACAGCTTGTTCTGTGGCCAGTGGTCCACTTCACACCAGTACCCTGGGTCCCCAGTGCTGGCGCATCGGCTACCCCGGATGCGGTAACATTGTTGTAAGAGCTTGTTCCGAATTTCATGCGGTTTCTTGCCTAGTTTCCCCGGTTTCCTGGTTCTGGTCATTTCGGCAGGATGACCACCCTCCTCCTTTCGCAGCCGGGCTTGGGACCGTCCATGGCGGAGTTTTTTTCTTTACAGAAAATATTATTTTATTTTTATTTTTTTTTAAATTTTATATCTAATGTTTTTTGTAATTTTCAAAAGAATTAATATATTTTTATGTTGAAAATAAAAAGTTCAGAAACACGTAATTTTTTAAATATTTCATTTCTTATTAAAAATTGAAAACTTGCATACTATAAGTATTAAGAAAATATAAAATATTGGTATTGTCCAATCAGAATTAAAAAAAAACTTGAAATGTTTTTCCAGAAATTAAAATTTGTAAATTAATAAGAGAAGTTTACCTCAATATAGTACGTAGAACACTTCCATATGATACTCTCCATAAATTAAAACGAAAAAATCGAAAATCTTACATTAGAGGAACAAATAATTAAAAATCAATTTAACACAATTAAAAATAAGAAAATTAATTAAAAGAATTTAACAAAAAAATTGCAAAACAATTTTCCTTCCTGAAGCTGACAACGCTTTTCGACCATATGTCGTGATCACAGGAATGAAAATTACCGAATAGGGGTGAGCATGAAACTTAAATAAGGATTAATAAGGATTATTTGTCTTCACACATGTGCATAAAAGTCCACGAATCGGAGATCAGATATGGCCGGTGAACATTAACAGAATTCTCATGTAATTTAATTTCTACGGTTTCTGCAATTAATAGTCATGTATAATTACATTGGACACTAAGTATTTTGGCCTTGTTAAATAAAAAAGTGTGTTTTTCATTAACGGCGTGAAAGGCTAATTCTGATGCTGCTGAACGATGTTGATTAACTCGAATATTCAGAAGAAAACGTGTTGCACCTTGGTGAGACAAGTCGCAATCACCTTAAAATAAAATTTGGACACCTTTCAGGTGCCTCACCACCATCTTTGCTACACTTTGGTGTACCACCACTGTGGTTTAATTAGAATTTATGTATTACATGCAAATGTAATACATAAATGTCACAAAAAAGTCCAGAACAATATATTGGCTAATAATTTCTAACAAAATTGCAATATAATATCTGTAAATATGCTGAGTTATAAGAAGAGTTGTTTTCCAGATCCTGGAGGACCAGATGCCTTGTCTCCCCTGGGAAGCCCAATTGTTATGCAGAGAAGAGGGTCTGTGTATGGTTCTAATGTTCCTCTAATAACAGAACTGGGTAAGTGAGAATAATAATTGAGAATTACATATATTAATCACCACTAATATTTTATGCCTACTTCCTTGCAAAAATATGTAAGTAAAATATCTTGGTTTTTTTTATTCATTTATATTAACATTATGAACAATGAACAATGTTCATTCTTGAATTATCAACATTTAGACATTAGCAAAAACAATGAAAACATTTTTTTTTTGTTAACGTCTAAATGTTGGACTTCAAATCTGAGTTTAAAAACTTTCCATCATCTCAGAAATTTTAGCTGAAACATTTTTACTGTGCAAACTTAAAATGTTGGTACATATTCAAATAGATGAGTATATGCAATCTCTTAAGTTTTTCATATAAGTCATATTTTTACTTTCAGAGATGTTTAAAAGAATAAAATGAGGATATTCTCCTCTATTTGAGCCTTCTTTTTTCCCTTCTCCCTTCTTTTCTCCCTTCTTTTTTTTAATTGTAGCATTCTCAAAATATGATCAGTCTGTTTTCTGTACAATAATCAACAGCCTGTGTGCTGTTGGATTTACAGAACTTTAGACTGTGTTTTTTACACACATTATTTTTAATAAAAGAAGTATAAGGTACGATCATAAAATTCAGGGAATGAACTAATATTTGGGTATTGATGAAGATTGTATTCATCTGAATATTCTGATTGCTCCAATTTCCGATTGATCACCTTCAAAAGTAGCCACCTTGACTTTGTATAAACCAATTCCAATGCTTCTTCAACTTCTGGAAGTATTCATGTTTTTTTTGGAATTGCTAATAGTTCCTGTTTCTCATTCTGAATAATTTCTTCAGCCATTGAAAATTTGCAACCTTTCGAGGGGGTATTAAACTTAGTAAACTAAAAAGCATTAAGAGGACGCTCTCTAAATTCGGTGAGTATGGTTTAGTATTTAGTATTAGTAATGGCCACATGGTGCAAGGAATCCTATGGCTTATGCTGCACCAGCCAAAAATAAGAAGAAAAATAAAATAATAATAATAAGAAAATTTTTAAAAAAATAATTAATAAGAGAAAAGGAAATAGACAATCTATGCATTTCCCTCCTCCAGTAGATAATTATCCAGCTGACCTTTTTCCCTAAACTGTCAGCCTCTACCAACCATGCAGATAACTTATTCCAGAAATTTATAACTCGCTGATTAAAATAAAACTTCTTGCAATCCACTCTGAATGTCTCCCCCTGTAACTTGAAATTATCGCCCCTAGTTCTAGAATCATTTATAACAGTGAAAATTTCATCCTCATTCATTTTACTTATTCCTCTCAGAGCCTTAAACACCTCAATCAAGTATCCTCTAAGGTGCCTAGTTTCCAAGCTCTGCAACCCACATATTCGAAGTCTTTCCTCATATGGACGCCCTTTTGCTGATCTCACCAGATGAGTTACCCATCTTTGGACCCTTTCAAGAAGCAGCACATTGTTTTTCTTTAGCTGTGGTCTCCACACTTGAACACAGTATTCCAAGTGTGGTCTAACAATAGCCTTATGTAATTGGATTATGCATCCTTATCTCTACTAGCAATTGTTTGATAAATCATCAACAGGACACCATGGGACTTCCTTGCAACCAGTCTCAGAGAACTAGAGAACTTCATGTCTGATTGTATTGTAATATCCAAGTCCCTTTCCTCCACTACCAGCTTTAGTTCAACTCCACCAAATGTATAAGTCATTTTGGGGTTACTGTTCCCCAGGTGCAATACCTTACACTTTGTTGGTTCAAACCATCGGTGCCATTTTTCTGACCATCCGTGAAGTCTATCTTGGTCACTCTGAAGAAGCTCTGCTTGGCGAAATCATTACCTACTCTACCATTCTTTACATCATCTGCAAATTTAGACATCACACCCTCTATCCCTTCGTCAATGTCATTTATGAAAATCAAAAACAACAGTGGTCCTAATACTGCTCACATCTGGTGAGTATGGGCTTTGGCACACCCAGGGTCCTGAGCTGGACATCATCATTCTTCTCTTTCTTGGTGATTCCCTTCTAGTTTTCTCTCTCTCTTGTAGCTACTAGAGAGAGAAGGCTTCCCATTTAGAATTCAACATTGGTAACATCATCAGTTGATCCCACTGTACAGAATTTAAAACTGTCTGAGACCCCTGTAGTCACCTTTACAAAAGCAAAAGCCCTTCCCTTTAGCCTTGATGGTAGTTACATCTTTAAGTAATTCGCACATCAGTACATTGTGATCACTGTCACCCAGTGGTCCCTTCATCAGCATATTTTTATTGCATGAATAATCACTGCTGATAATTAGATCAAGAGTATTACTCCTGGTTTCCTCTCGAACGTGTTGCTGTAGAAAACAATCATTCAATAAACCCAGAAAGGTCCTGCTAATGTGTGAGTGACCAATCCACAAGTTCCAGCCAATATCTGGAAAGTTAAAATCCTCCATTATAAGACATTCTGATTTACTGGCCCACTCTATTTCTCTGCATAATTGCTCATTATACTCATCAGATTCATTAGGCCTACCATTTAAGGTCAGGTTACGAAATATAACGAAAAATAAAGAAACTTTTTCCTTTTTTCGTAACCAAACCTAAATTAACAGTATAGTAATAACACTCATGAACTCCAAAAATCTGCTTTTAATAATGAGAAAAAAACATAATGAAGAATATTAAAATAAACAAAACGAAACTTTTATTAATTTAGTTTTCATCAAAAAATCAACCAATATTTAATTTTTCTTACAAATTTCTTCCATCTTTAAAAGATTCATCACTACTATTACCTGTTTACTGTTCATCAGAAAATTATTATGCACTGTTCTTTACTCATAAATAAACATTATAATGCCAACCAATGACTACACAGTAGCTTGTCATCTGTCGCGCCCACCACCAATCATTTTTTTTTTTTTCTTTTTTTTTTTTTAACCCCAAACACGAGAGGTATTAGAACCTATAGTACTTAGTACCGTGCTTGGGTTGGAGGTTGAGAAGACGAAAGAAGATATTTGTTGACATTGGACTTGAACTTCTGTAGATTGTAATTTTCAGGAAATACATATGAAGGAAGGTTGTTCCAGAAAACGGCAGTTGAATGAATAAATGAGGAAGATGAAAAGTTGGTTCTGTGGGTTTGAAGTTGGACAGTAAATGGATGTTGGCTGGTGGCGGCACGTGTTCGGACTGTTTTGAAAGAGAGAGCAGGAATTATAGAAGCCAATTCAGAAGAACAGTGCCCATGGAAGTATCTGTAGAAGAGGCATGCAGCAGAAACAGTGTGTCTATGAGACAGCGAGTGGAGAGACACTGTTAGAGATGAATCATTAATTAACCTAACTGCCCTCTTCTGAATGGAATCAAGAAGCCTGAGAGAGGTTTTGGGGGCACCACCCCAGATGTGGGAACAATATTCCATGGCAGGGCGGATTTGCGATTTATACAGAGTGAGCAGCTGTTTGGAAGAAAAGTAACGCCATGAGCGAAAGAGAAAACCAAGTTTTTTAGATGCAGAGGAAGCAATATTTGTAATGTGCTTGTGCCAAGAGAGATTAGAAATCAGGGTAATCCCCAAAAGAGACATATCCTTTTGCCTAGAAATCGGAGTGTCACTAAAGATAAGCATAGGAGCAGAAGAATCCTTTTTGCGAGATATAAGACAAGACTGAGTTTTAGAAGGGTTGAAATCAACTAAGTTGTCTTTGCCTCACTGGAGAATTACCTGAAGATCGGCATTTAAGGAATTGGTAGCAGATTTTCGAGAAGTTGAAGCTGATTGAGCAGGACAAGGTTTCTCAAAATGGAAAGTTGAATGCAATGTGCTATCATCGGCAAAACTATGGATAGGATTTCCAGTCAATGGAAGAAGGTCATTGATATACAAGAGGAAAAGAGTGGGGGAAAGAACTGAAACTTGGGGGACACCGGCATTAGTGGAGAAGTTAAAAGACAGAGAGCCATCTACCATCACCCTCAGTGAGCGATCAGAGAGAAAACTGGATAACCAATTACAAAAAACAGATGGTAAACCATAAGATGGAAGCTTGTTTAGAAGACCTTTATACCAAACACGATCAAAAGCCTTTGAGATATTAAGAGAAACTGCTTGTGTTCTACCTAACTTTTCCAATGAATTTGTCCATAAATGGGTAACACTTATGGACAAATTCAGTGGATCGACACTGACGGAATCCATACTGGTGATCATTGATCAGACGGAAGGTTTCTAGGTAGTTTAAGAGTTGGCGGTTAATTGATTTCTCCATTACTTTAGAAAGAGTAGAAGTAATTGCAATGGGACGATAATTGGATGGGAGGGATTTGTCATCCTTTTTAGGAACTGGCTGGATATGAGCAAATTTCCAAGCAGAAGGAAAAACACCTTTGGAATAAGAAAGTGAAAAAAGGCGGCAAAGAATAGGATTAAGTTCAGGAGCACAGGTTTTGAGAACAAGTGGAGAAATACCATCGGGACCTGGAGCTTTCTTAACATCAAAATTCATCAAAATCCTTCTGATATCCTTTTGACGGAAGACCACAGGAGGCATTGAATGGAGCGTGTTGGGAATAGTGGGAGGTGTTTTACCAAGATCATTAATACTTGAGCTGGAAGAAAAATGGGATGCTAGCAGGTCAGCTTTATCCTTGGCTGAAATGACAACAGAACCATCTGGTTTGGACAGAGGTGGGAGCAGAGTTGGACAAAAGTTGCGGCCAATAGCTTTGGCAAGAGACCAGAATGCTTGGCTACCATTAGGGCACGAAGCAAGTTTTCTACTCTTAGCCTGTTCAAACTCTAGTTTGCACTGATTAATAACTGCTTTACAATTATTGCGAGCTTTGGTGTAGGCAGAAAATGAAACTGAAGAATTAGAAACAAGCCAATTACGATATGCAACATTCTTCTCTTGGACAGCCTTAGCACATTTATTGGAAAACCAAGGTTTAGATAAAGGACGAGATTTTAAAGTGGAGTGTGGGATAAAGGATTCCATTCCTGCAAGAATAATTTCACTGACACGATATGAGCAAACGTTGACATCAGAACTTTTGAAACAGTAATCCGACCAAGGAAAAGAAGAAAAGAAGTCTCGAAGGTCATCTCATTTTGCATTCTTGTAATGCCAAACAACACGAGGTTGGGAATAGCCATGAGATAAAGGTTCCATTGAAGAAGAGACAATCACCAAGTTGTGATCTGAAGTGCCTAAAGGACCTCTCACTTCGACCGTGTACTTAGAAGGGTTGTTTGTGAGAAAAAGATCAAGCGTATTGGCTGTATGATTAGGATTGTCCGGTATTCTTGTAGGTAAATGAACAATCTGTGCTAGGTCATTAGTAATTGCAAAAGCCTCAGCATCTCGACCTGCTGGGTCGGTGTGACTAGAAAACGGAAGCCAGCTGGAGTTGTGAACATTAAAATCACCAAGGAAAATTACCTCACTGTTAGGAAAGTTGGACTGGAGAAAGTCAAGTTGCAAAGAGAGGAAGTCAAAGAGCTCCAAGTGATTAGTGGAGTTGGGAGAACGGTAGAGACAACAGATGAATTTTACACAATGAGGTAGAGAGATTTTAAGCCAGAGAAGATCAAAGAGAGGAGATTCCAAATTGCCAAGTCTCTGACAGGGAATATCAGAACAGTCATATGCACAAGTACCACCTTTGAGGCGAAAGGAATCATACAGCGAATAATTTGGGCATCTGAGATGAGCAGTAGTTGAATCAACCGATAACTGAGATTCTGTCAGAAAAAGTACATGGGATTTGGCAGACTGCAAGTGGAAATGGACATCGTTGAGATTAGAATTGAGACCACGTATATTTGTGAAATGAATTAGGAAGTCCTTGGGAGGTTTAGATCTTTTCGCAGATAAGCTTGCTCTATTAGTTTGACAATTCGTGGTGTATTCAATAGTAAGAAAAAGTGGGTGGGACATGCTGTATGAAGTAATGAAATTTTTGGATATGGCGTACACGTGGTAAGAATATACCCAGATCCTTGACATAACGTGGCCTCGACAATGCTCCCCGCATACACACTACTCGGACTCCCTCCAGTCACTATCTGGCAGAGTAGAGGTAGCAAGATTATACACTAGCTGATCCGGAAGCCTCCTAGAAAGTTACCAATAGGTTCGGTCCGGTGTACTAACTAGCGGCCGGCCTGCGAACACCGTTTTAGAGCTGTACCCTCGAAATGTAATTAATATTGGATCTCGCCACGACGTTCATCATAACCTCAAAAGTCATCAATCATACTGCATGATGGAAGAGATAGGGAAGGGTTGACCGGAACTTAGCTCTAGAGACTAAACATGGGTTCCACCACTTCAAGCCTCCAATAAGCAAAGTATTTCACCAGTTGATGAGAGTCATCTACCACCTAGTACTGCCTGGTAACATAGAGGGGTGGCGTTCCTCCATGTGGTGTGGGCGCCACACCTCGACCCCTGCTTACGTTGGTTCACACCTGGGTGGTCACCCACCATGTACTTATGCATGGAGGTTATACCCAGGATTACTAACAGTCCCACCATCGTGAAGGTGCAAGCAGAGGATTTGGCTGTCACAGACCGTCTGGACTTCACCGAAATTGGGTCCACTTGACTTGAGTGTCACCCGAATATCAGTTCCATCAGCGTTTTAGACTCCCAGGTAGCAAGTACAGCTTGTCTGGCATATCTGAGAGAAAATCTGTGACAACCTCAAGGACCAAATCATTTCTTCGTTTGCCACGCCTACCTGTCAATCAATATATCCATCTCGATTTTGGCTCCAGACCGATAACACCTACCATCTGTTTACCAAGCGAGCAGCACTGGAGTCCGGTGTTGGGAAACTAATTTTTCGCATAAGTTATCCAATGTTTCTCGCCGTTCTCGTGTTGGCTTTATTTACCTTAGCCAAGTAATGCTGCGAGCAAAAGAGAAAACTCGGTTTTTCAGATATGGAGGAAGCAGTATTTGTGATATGCTTATGCCAAGAGAGATTAGAAGTCAGGGTAATCCCTAATAGAGATATGTGAACTTGTCTTGAAATTTGAGTGCTGTCGAAGGTAAGCATAGTAGGTGTAGACTTCTTTTTGTGAGATATAAAATAGGACTGAGTTTTAGGTGGATTAAAATTAACTATCTTTACTCTGTTGGAGATCTAGAGATCATTTAAGGAATTGGTGGTGGATATTCCAGAAGTTGAAGCTGTTTGTATACAACATTTCTCATACTGGAAGGTAAAATGCAATGTGCTATCGTCAGCAAAACTATGGATAAGATTTCCAGTCATCCAAATAAGGTCATTAATATACAAAAGGAAAAGAGTGGGAGAAAGAATGAAACCTTGAGGAACACCAGCATTAGTGGAGAAGTTAGAAGACAGAGAGCCATCTATTATCGCTTGCATAGAGTGTTTAAAGAGAGGTTTCCAGGTATGTCTGCTGCCCACAAAAGAAAGTCGAATGCCCCAGCAAAGTCCACAGAAATCAGAAGGAAGTATTTATCACAAGCCTGCACTTGTTCTAGTAAGTGTATATGGGCATCCACTGTGGAAGACCCCCCTGCCTGAAGCCGAACTGATTGGGTGATGGGAGATCAGCCGTCTTGTAGTGCCTCAGCAGGTGGTTGTATAAGAGGCACTCCAGTAGCTTGCTGATAACTGGGAGGAGGGAGGAGGGTGATAGGTCGGTAAGAGTCGGGAAAGTCTAGAGGTTTAGACTGATTCTTAGGGATTAGCTTTATGTTAGCAGTTTTCCACTCTTCAGCAGGAACAGTCCCATCATTAAACAGTAGTTGTACAGGTTGAGGATCAGGTCTGTGGTGACCTCCACCACCTTCTTGATAACTTCAGGCTCCACCAGGTCTGGTCCAAGGCATTTGTTTCCTTTGATTAAAGAGGTGGTACAGTGAGTTCTTCCTTTTTGAAGGTCACTTCTGTCTCCTGGGTGTGGTAGGTTCCATTCTGTTGACATATATGTTGCTGTTCTGTGGATAAGTTGTCTACTGCAGGCCGAAATACTGTGTCCAGTATGTTGTTAACTGTGTCTTCCCAGGTCACAGTTATGTCACCATTTGGTAATCTTGTTGCTGAGGTGACCTCTCCCCTGGGGAGTTTGTTCATGGTGATCTTATACACCATTCCCCAGTGGATGGCATTGCCTGTAGTAGTGACAAGTCGTTCCAAGGATTCTTGCTTGGATTGTTTGATTTGGGCAGTGTATGCATTTCTGGCAGTTCTATAGTTTTGTTGCAGGGTCTCCACCTCTACGGCCAGTTGGTTTCTTTCTTAGTATTTCTTGGCTGTCTCACACACTCAGGTGATCAGCATGGTGGTCTTTCTCTGCAGTAGGTTAGGGTCCTGAGTGGCCTGCAGGTCACTTTGTTGTTCCTGGGCTGCGGTCAGATTCGTTGCTCAGAAGAGTTCCCAGTCAGCCTTCTGTATGGAGTATCTACACTGGATTTACCTAGGTATATATGTTCTTATTTGTGAGTAGATGAGTTGGAAAGTAATGATGTGGTGGTCGGAGGTGTTCCAGGCTTCCTGTACCTCCCAATGGGTGACATTATTTGTGATGTGTCTAGTAGCCATGGATATATCTATTGTTGCCTCACACAATGTGTTGGAGAAGGTTGGCAGGTTATTTGGTTTGTTTAAAACTGTGATTGAAGCATTTGCTAAGGACCTGCAGTTGGCGTCAGTGACGATGATGACCTTGGCTTGGGTAGGGTGTCAATTACTGTCTGGAGATACCTGACCGCGATGATATAGAAGGCACCAAAGGCAGAGAGAATATGGGTGCAAGCAGCCCAAGCCATGCAGAGGTGTGTCACCTATGTTACTGTTAGGTACAGATTTCTCACCACAATAGCAGCCCATTGGGTTTCATTGTCAGCTTGAATTATCTTGTAGGTCAGCAGGTAGCCCCTGACCATCTTCACACAGGAGAAAGGCTCTTGCAGGATTAGCACGTTGATGTTCTCCTCCTCTGCCTTTTTTCTGAGTTGGTCAGCCACTGCTCTGGCTCTCTGCGCATTAAGTTGTAAGAATTTGACCTCAGTTTTAATGTACACTTTAGTGCATGGCCCCATAGTTCAGTCGAGTTTGGTATTGGCTCTTTGCTTTGAGATACACTGAACACTTATTATCTCGGATTGAGTTCGCAGAATCTATTTTTAAACTCTTGCAGTTGGCGCAGGTCAGTGGTGTGTCACTATTTGGACATGTGCTAAGGTTGTGCCCCTTTTCAGAGCAGTGGCCACAAGTTACCTCTGTCTGAGTGCACATATGTGTTGTGTGGCCAAACTTGTAGCATCTGAAGCACTTGGGCCCAGCCACATGGCTTGCAGAAGTGGTGACTGCCCCAGTTGCTGAAGATACTGGTCTGGCCGGAAATGGCTTGCCAAGCTTCTGGCACCAGCTCAATGATCCAGTTCACGCTGCTTGTCTGAACGGAGTACTTGGGCATTAAGTAATTTCTTAGGATCTTGATCAGGTAGGGTGTAGGCCAGATTCCTCTGATATATCTCCTCTACTAGCTGATCAGGTGTGACATCCTTGTCCAGGTCAAATATGACAATGGCCGGTCCTTTTCTCTTCAGTGCTGAGGCAGTCAATCCGAGCTCTGAGATTTTAGTGTTTTGCATAATTTTTTTCTCTTCCTCTTTGGTTTCCGATTTGATCAGGACACCAATATTTCTGGTTTTCCTGACCACTTTTATTCTGGTGGTTTGGAATTCATCTTTCAGCTGTGAGATGACTTTGGCTTTTAGTTCTTCGCTAGATTGGTTTTCAGCAGGGATTGCCAGGTGTGAGACTACCAAATTCGGGATTGGAAGTAGGGTATTTCTTTTGGGGGGGAGCACAGGGTTGCCTGCCTGTCTAGCTGGTTCTGCTGTGGCATTTGATTTACTCTACTTTCCTGGTATGCTTCTAATTTGGCCTTGGCATGTTTGCAGTCCAAATGTGTTTGATCTAGAACTGTCTCCAACTTTGCCCAGAGAGAGACAATCTGTCCCCTCAGTCTGGCCGAAACTCTATTGGATTGATCTTTTAGAAGGCCCTCCAGGGCAGTTCTGAGTTTTAGTTTTTGCTCTTAAGACTATGCCCTCAGGCAGCATTGGGTCCAGAGCCTGGACCTGCTGCCTAGGTTCTTCAATTTGGCTTGGTTGGATGCTGTTTCCACTCTGAGCTTTTTTCGGGTCACTCTGGCTCGCAGTCACTTTGTGACAGTAATTTTTTTATTTTTATTTTTTGTAGTTGTAGGTTGTTCTCCATGACTTGTTGCAGTGTCCGGATCAGTCTCTGTCTGCTCCATCAGTTCTTCCATTATTTCAGCTTGTTTTCCACTCATTTTAGCAGTCTTTCCAAAATTGTCCCAAAAATTCGGTTTACCGAAGATCTTCAGATAATCGGGGTGAAGTGCATAAAATTAGATAGGTGTGTAGATTGGAGATGTTTGGTGTTTGCCACAAGATTGTGTTAAATTGGATGCCTAGGAATAGTCTGGCAAAGTTTTGGGCTATCTCCCCCATGTCACGTGAGGGGGTGAGAAACACCCTAGAGTAAAAGTTGTGCTAGAAAGACAGGACTAATTTCCCCTAAGGTTTTGAGTGGCACTGAGAATGATGGCGATGTCAGTTTCATGCACTGTATGCCCAATTGGGACAGAGTTTGCACTCAACTGTGGAAAGTTTATGGTGGTGGGGGAAGCATGTGGAACACATAAATTATCACTGTATGCAATAAAGTTACACAATACGTTGGGACACACTAAGTGCCCTTTAGAAACACACAGGGGGTCAACCACTTCAGTCACATGTGCTGTTCAGCTGTGGTGGCAGTAGAAATAGAGTTCTGCCACACTCTTCAATTTTAAGACAATGCCACTATGGTGGGCAGACACATTATATATAACATTGAATCGGATGAGGAGAAAAGCACATAAACTACCCAGTAAAAGGAAAAACAAATCTCACCAGTTGATTCCTCCTCCTTAAAAACCTCTGTATGGAACAATTCTTGAAAGGGACACAAGTTAAAACTGTACTTTGACCAAGGAATGTTCCTTCAGGCTAGGATTAAGTTGAGCGCGAGAAGCTGACCGCTTACCTTTTCCAGCATGTGGGCTCCAACGGGTAAAGGAACAAACACTTGCTCACAGTGGCGAACAACATGATCTGATTCAACTTTAGCAATACCACTGGGAAATCTGAAATTACTGGATGAATTAGTAGCAAAAGCCACTTCAATAATCACTCATCATAAACTGTAAATATAAATCTAAGATATTAGATGAAAATTTAGATATTTACACTAGTTTAAGAAACAAAAACAATTGAAATTAGCGGAGCATGTAAATCACCCGACCCAAACAATCATGCGCACATGCACTAGTTTGGGCGGCGTACACTGGGAATGGTAGGAGGTGGTTTACCAAGATAGTCAGTGAGTTAGAAGAAAAGTAGGATGATAATAAGTTGCCGTTATCTTTAGCTAAGAGGCACTAGAACCATCAAGTTTTAACAAAGGTGAGAGTATAGATGAGCAAGTGTTGTGGCCTGTTGCTTTGGCAGAAGACTAGAATGCTCAACTATCATTTGTACAAGAAGCAAGTTTTCTACTCTTAACTTGTTCAAAGGCGCCTCCATGGCCAGGTGGGCAGGAGCAGCAGTGCGTAGCACATGCTTCTTGATTAGACCAGGGTTCGAGCCCGTGATCCACCAAATACGGAGGATGCGGAAAGGTCAGAGAATGACCACCGCATATCCCGGGAACAATATGGCCTTAGTTGCTAATGCTCCTAAAAAACCAAATAACAACAACTTGTTCAAAATTTAGTTAGCTGATTAATAATGCTTTACAATTGTTGCAAGCTTTAGCGTAAGCAAAAAACGAACCTGAATATTTGGATGTGAGTCAGTTGTGATATGCAAATTTCAATGTCTGGTCATTCTGTGACAATCAATGCAACATTCTTATCTTGAACAGACTTAGCACACTTATTGTTAAACCAAGGTTTAGGTAAAGAACAAGATTTTAAGGTAGAGTGTGGAATAGAAGATTTCATCCCTACAATAATAATTTCACTGAACCAACCTGAGCAAACATTGACATCACAAGATTTAAAGCAATAATCCAACTAAGGAAAACATGGGTTTCACCACTTTTTTTTTTTTTTTTTTTATGAAAACCCCAAACACGAGAGGTACTAGAACCTATAGTACTTAGTATTGTGATGGGGCTGGAGGTTGAGAAGACAAAAGAAGATATTTGTTGACATTAGACTTGAACTTCTGTAGACTGTAATTTTCAGGAAATACGCATGAAGGAAGGTTGTTCCAGAAAACGGCAGTTGAATGAATAAACAAGGAAGATTAAAAGTTGGTTCTGTCAGTTTGAAGTTTGACAGTAAATGGATGTTGACTGGTGGTGGCATGTGTTCGGACTGTTTTGAAAGAGAGAGTGGGAATTATAGAAGCCAATTCAGAAGAACAGTGCCCATGGAAGTAATTGTAGAAAAGGCATGAAGCAGAATCAGTACATCTGTGAGACAGAGTGGAGAGACTCTGTTAGAGAGTAGTCATTAATTAACCTAACTGCCCTCTTCTGAATGGAATCTAGAAGCCTGAGAGAAGTTTTTGGGGGCACCACCACAGAAGTGGGAACAATATTCCCTGATAGGGCAGATTTGCGATTTTTACAGAGTGAACAGCTGTTTGGAAGAAAAGTAAAAGCGAGAGCGAAAGAGAAAACAAAGTTTTTTAGATGCAGAGGAAGCAATATTTGTAATGTGCTTGTGCCAAAAGAGATTAGAAGTCAGGGTAATCCCCAAAAGAGATATATCATTTTGCCTAGAAATTGGAGTGTCACCAAAGATAAGCATAGGAGCAGAACAATCCTTTTTGCCAGATATAAGACAAGACTGAGTTTTAGAAGGATTGAAATCAACTAAGTTGTCTTTGCCCCACTGGAGACTTACCTGGAGATTGGCATTTAAGGAATTGGTAGTGGATATTTGCTGATTGAGCAGGACAAGGTTTTTCAAAATGGAAAGTGGAATGCAATGTGCTATCATCGGCAAAACTATGAATAGGATTTCCAGTCAGTGGAAGAAGGTCATTAATATACGACAGGAAAAGAGTGGGTGGAAAGAACTGAACCTTGGGAGACACCAGCATTAGTGGAGAAGTTAGAAGACAGAGAGCCATCTACCATCACCCTCAGTGAGCGATCAGAGAAAAACCTGGATAACCAATTACAAAAAACAGTTGGTAAACCATAAGATGGAAGCTTGTTTAGAAGACCTTTATACCAAACACGATCAAAAGCCTTTGAGATGTCAAGAGAAACTGCTTGTGTTCTACCTAACTTTTCCAATGAATTTATCCATAAATGGGTAACATAAGCCAGAATATCACCAGTGGATCGACACTGATGGAATCCATACTGGCTGTCGTTGATCAGATGGAAGGTTTCTAGGTAGTTTAAGAGTTGGCAGTTAATTGATTACTCCATTACTTTAGAAAGAGTAGAAATAATTGCAATGGGATGATAATTGGATGGGAAGGACTTGTCACCGTTTCTAGGAACTGGCTGGATATGAGCAAATTTCCAAGCAAAAGTAAAAACACCTTTGGAATAAGAAACTGAAAAAAGGTGGCAAAGAACAGGAGTAAGTTCAGGTTTTGAGAACAAGAGAAAAACACCATCAGGACCTGGAGCTTCCTTAGTATTGAGATTTGTGAAAATCCATTTGACATCTGTTTGACAGAAGACCACAGGAGGCATTGAATGGAGCGAGATGGGAATGGTGGAAGGTGTTTTACCAAGATCATTAATAGACCAGTTAGAAGAAAAATGGGATGCTAGCAGGTCAGCTTTGTCCTTGGCTGGAGTGACAACAGAACCATCTGGTTTTGACAGAGGTGGGAGCAGAGATGGTCAAAAGTTGCAGCCAATAGCTTTGGCAAAAGACCAGAATGCTCAGCTACCATTAGGGCAAGAAGCAAGTTTTCCACTCTTAGCCAGTTCAAAATCTAGTTTGGACTGATTAATGACTGCTTTACAATTGTTGCGAGCTTTGGCGTAGGCAGAAAATGAAACTGAAGAATTGGAAACAAGCCAATTGCGATATGCAACATTCTTCTCTTGACCAGCTTAGCACATTTATTGGAAAACCAAGGTTTTGGTCATTAGATAAAGGATGAGATTTTAAAGTGGAGTGTGGGATAAAGGATTCCATTCCTACAAGAATAATTTCACTGACACGATCTGAGCAAACATTGACCTCAGAAGCTTTGAAACAGTAATCCGACCAAGGAAAAGAAGAAAAGAAATCTCGCAGGTCATCCCATTTTGCATTCTTGTAATGCCAAACAATACGAGGTTGGGAATAGCCTTGAGATAAAGGCTCCATTGGAGAGGAGACAATCACCAAGTTGTGATCTGAAGTGCCTAAAGGACCTCTCACTTCAACCGTGTACTTAGAAGGGTTGTTTGTGAGAAAAAGATCAAGCGTGTTGGCTGTATGGTTAAGATTGTCCGGTATTCTTGTAGGTAAATGAACAATCTGTGCAAGGTCATTAGAAATTGCAAAAGCCTCAGCATCTCGACCAGCTAGGTCAGTGTGACTAGAAAACAGAAGCCAGCTGGAGTTGTGAAGTTGTAGGTGGTAGATGATTCTCATCAACCGGTGCAATACCACCACTTTGCTTATTGGGGCCTTGAAGTGGTGGAACCCATGTTTAGTCTCCAGAGCTAAGTTTCAGTCAACCCTTCCCCATCTTTTCCATCATGCTGTATGACTGATGACTTTTGAGGTTATATGAACATTACGGATGGCGAGATCCAATCGTCCTTACATTTCGGGGGTACAGCTCTAAAACAGTGTTCGCAGGCCGGCTGTTAGTTAGTACACTGGACTGAACCTATTGGTAACTCTTTAGGAGACTTCCGGATCAGCTAGTGTATAATCTTGCTACCTCTACTCTGCCAGATAGTGACTGGAGGGAGTTCGAGTAGTGTGTATGTGGGGGGCATTGTCGAGGCCACGTTATGTCAAGGATCTTGGTATATTCTTACCATGTGTACGCCATATCCAAAAATTTCATTACTTCATACAGCATGTCCCCCCTCCCCACTTTTTTTTACTATTGAATAAACCACGAATTGTCAAACTAATAGAGTAAGCTTATCTGCGAAAAGATCTATATCTCCCAAACACTTTCTAGTTCATTTCACAAATATACGTGGTCTCAATTCTAATCTCAACGATGTCCATTTCCACTTACAGTCTGCCAAACCACATGTACTTTTTTGACAGAATCCCAGTTATCGGTTAATTCAACTGCTGCTTATCTCAGCTGCCCGTTCCAATATTCCCTGCTGCTTATCTCAGTTGCCCGTTCCAATATTCCCTGTCAGAGAATTGTAATTTGGAATCTCCTCTCTTCGATCTTCTCTGGCTTAAAATCTTTCTACCTCATTGTGTCAAATTCATCTGTTGTTGCTACCGTTCCCCAACTCCACTAATCACTTGGAGCTGTTTGACTTCCTCTCTTTGCAACTTGACTTTTTTCCAATCCAACTTTCCTAACAGTGAGGTAATTTTCCTTGGTGATTTTAATGTTCATAACTCCAGCTGGCTTCCATTTTCTAGTCACACTGACACAGCTAGTTAAGATGCTGAGGCTTTTGCACTTTGACCCTCCAGTAAGCAAAGAGGTGGTATTTCACTGGTTGATGAGAGCCATCTATACCTAGTATTGGCTGGTAACAGAGGGATGGCATTGCTTAAGTTTCTTCACAACTTGGTGGCCACCTCCAATATATTAAATGTAGCATTTCAGAACTTGCACCCTGGGGTTATACCCAGGATTACTAACAGTCTCACCATTGTGATGGTTTAATTAGAGAATTTGATTGTCACAGAATGACCAGACCTCATTGAAATTTGGCTCACTCAACTCATAAGTATCACCTGAATATCAGTTCCATCAGCATTTTAGACTCCCAGATAGCAAGCCCTGCTTGTAATGCTGAGAAAATATTTGTGATGAACCTCAAGGACCATATGTTAGGTATATAGGGTATATGATGAGTATCAGATTGACATTAAAAAATGGAAAGTAGGTATCTGCTCATCCTGCATAGCACCAGGGGTTCAAAAAATAGAATATTTGTGTTTACCATTAACTTCAATAAGTTTGAATTTTATGGTGGAGATTTAGGAAGATTCCAGCAAGTAGTGAGGGCTAAAGTCCTGTTCATAATCCATGACCTTCCAAATTGATATTTTTAATTTAATCAGAACTCAATCAGATATATATTCAAGTAATCAGGTAATATGTTCAAGGTAATATATTTAATCAGGTAATATTTAATCAGGTAATATATACAAGTTTCTTCAGTAAAAGTCCTAATATCACTGTAGTTCTACCACACATTTTTTTCAAACATTAACTTGAGAATTAACAAAAGAATAAATGTTTTCTGTTTAAAGCTAACTCTCTACTATGATTAAACTAAGTATGGTATTCATTATTGACTATATTAATTCTTAAACTTAGATTCTGCCTATATTTTTGCATAATGAAAAATATAATACCATATTTTGTAATGCAGTAAATGATACCAATTTCCAGTTCCTAGACCAGGATGGATGCTATGGATAAAGGGATGGTTGAGTGGGAGAAGACAAAGAGTGGTTGAACAAAAGCCGAGAATTAGGGTTGAATTTGAAAGTGTCTGCAATTCTGCCCAGACACGATAGGAGGGAGTATATGATGAGAGCCTTGTCGATCAATTCGGCCCTGGAAAGATTGTGCAAGGCTCAAGGGGTAGAATTTTTTTCAGCCTGGACTGTACTTGTTAACAGGAGAGATTGCTTCTACAGGGATGGGATACACTTAAATAGAAAGGGTGCAAGAATATTTGCTGATGCTATCGAGGCAGTGTTAGGTGGGTCGGAAAACTGCTAGCTTGGGGGGAGACAAAGACCAATAGATTGACAGTAGGCACTGGCAGAGGTGAAAGAGATTCTTGCACTGCTTCTATTAGAATGAGCAGAAGCCTGAAAAACAAGATGCATGGTATTTCAGAGACTGCTGGGAGCCATTGCGGTACAAGTAAACACATGGGTTGTGTTAGGGTAGCTAAGAATAGAAACAGGTGCAGGTATACTTGCGTGTACACCAATGCTAGGAGTTTAGTAAATAAATTTGATGAATTTGAGGTATTGCTCAAAACATCGAAGGCAGATATTGTTGGGATATCAGAGACGTGGTGTCACACAGATATAAGGGATGCAGAACTGCAATTTGGGGAGTACAACGTCTACAGAAAGGATAGACAGGATAGGAAGGGGGGAGGGGTTATGCTATTAGTTAAGAAACACATAAAAACCAAGGAAGTGAAGCCAGTCGACATCGCTGGACAGTGCAGTGTTGAGTCAGTTTGGTGTGACATAAGCATTGGGAGATCAAAATTGAGAGTAGGAGTGTGCTATAGGCCTAATGACTCTGATGAGTATAATAAGGAACTGTACAGGGAAATAGAGTGGGCCAGTAAATCAGAGAGTCTTATAATGGGAGATTTTAATTTCCCAGATATTGACTGGAATTTGGGGGCTGGTTACTCACACACTAGCAGGGCTTTTGTGGATTTATTGGATGATTGTTTTCTACATCAGCATGTTCGGGAGGCAACTAGAGGGAGTAATACTCTTGATTTGATTATCAGCAGTGATTCTTCATGCATTAAGAATCTGCAGATAAATGAACCACTAGGTGGCAGTGATCACAGTGTGCTGAAGTGGGATTTACTGAAAGAGGTAACTACCATTAGGGGTAAAGGGAAGGGTTATTGCTTCCGTAAA
The DNA here is from genome assembly GCF_048544385.1 of Mastigoproctus giganteus. Taxonomy (NCBI): domain Eukaryota; kingdom Metazoa; phylum Arthropoda; class Arachnida; order Uropygi; family Thelyphonidae; genus Mastigoproctus; species Mastigoproctus giganteus. Next base: position 223,576,938 of record NC_143581.1, on the reverse strand, counting down.
GGCGACTACGATGGACTGAGACAGTATTTAAATTCTATACAGTGGGACCAACTGATGATGTTACCAACAGCAAATTCAAAATGGGAAGCATTCAAAGAACTTATCTTGGAAGCTACTAGGCTTTACATACCAACTAAGAAATATTGTTCAAGGTTTAGGCCAAAATGGATGTCAGATGAACTAATGAGGCATATGGCAGAGAAAAAAAATGCATGGGATACATATAAATTAACACATGACACAGAAGCCTATGATAGATACAAGTTGATATGCAACCAAGTTACAAAGGAGGTTAGGCAGGCGAAGGCAGATTACGAGAAATCCTTGGCAAGGGATGCAAATAAAAACAGCAAAGAGTTCTTTACTTATGTAAACTCTAGAAGGAAGGGGATGAATCAGATTGGTCCACTTGATATTGATGGGTCAACTGTTGATGATCCTGCTCAGGTAGCTAACAAACTAAATGAATATTTTGCATCGACATTCACACATGAGGAGTTATTCAGCGAGCGGAATGCCAGAGGTGTATTCAACTGTAGCAGTAAGCTACAGAATCTTGAAATAACTGGGAGTAAAGTGGAGGAGAAACTGTTGAAGATAAACACAAGAAAGGCACCCGGGGTGGATGGGATCTATCCAGTTATATTAAAGGAGGCAGCAAAGGAAGTAAGCAAACCCTTAGCCATAATTATGAGAGCTTCCTTGGACTCAGGGGAGGTACCCATAGACTGGAAATGTGCAAATGTGACCCCAATTCACAAAGGAGGATCAAAGGCTGACACAAGTAATTATAGACCTGTGAGCTTAACTTCTGTTCCAGGAAAATTAATGGAGGCACTGGTTAAAGAAGCACTGCAGGATCATTTAGACAAGACTTCAGTTATAGCTCAGACACAGCATGGTTTTGTTAAGGGGAAGTCTTGCCTGACCAACTTGATTGGATACTATGATGCAGTCACAAAAGAACTGGATGCAGGGAATAACTTTGATATTATATACTTGGATCTTAGAAAGGCTTTTGATACTGTTGCACATGGAAGACTGCTACACAAATTGGAGCAGTGTGACATTGGAGGCAAATTGCTGCTATGGATAAAGGGGTGGTTGAGGGGGAGAAGACAGAGAGTGGTAATCAATGGACACTGCTCATCGTGGACTAGCGTTATTAGTGGAGTCCCTCAGGGCTCAGTGTTGGGTCCATTATTGTTTTCTGTATTTATAAATGATATTGATGAGGGTATATCAAGCTTAATGTCCAAGTTTGCAGATGATACAAAGGTTGGCAGGGTTGTCAAGGACACTACTGACACTATGCTGCTGCAACAGGATCTGGAAAGGTTGAGCAGATGGGCTGAGAGGTGGCAAATGAAGTTTAACATTGACAAATGTAAAGTACTACACATGGGAAACAGCAACCCCAGAGCAACTTATCAACTCTGTGGTACTACACTGACAGTGGTAGAGAATGAAAGGGACTTGGGGGTGGTTGTGCAGGCAGATATGAAGTTCTCTGAGCAGTGCAGACGGGCTGCAAGAGTAGCTCATGGAGTATTGTCGATGATATACAGGAATTTTTCCAGCAGGGATAAGGAGGTGATTATTCCATTGTATAAGGCAATGGTCAGGCCACACCTAGAGTACTGTATACAGGTCTGGAGGCCTCATTTCAAGAAGGATGTAGAGCTGCTGGAACGAGTACAGAGAAGGGCAACAAGATTAGTGAATGGAACAAAGGGGTGCTCTTACGAAGAAAGGCTTAAGTTTTGCAAATTACAGTGTCTGGAGACTAGGCACCAGCGAGGTGATCTGATAGAGGTGTATAAAGCCTTGAATGGTTTAAGCATGCTCAATGCTGATGGGATTCTTCCTCTAGCTCAGAAAAATCACCTGAGAGGGCATAAATTCAAATTGAGGAAAGACAGATGTAGGATAGACGTGCGGAAATTTGCCTTTAGCCAGCGGGTGGTTGGTTGGTGGAACAGACTGCCATCCCTTGTGGTGGAGGTTGATAGCCTAAATAAGTTTAAGGCTCAGCTGGACAGGTATTTTGAACGAACAGAGTGGTGAAGTGGAAGTGGGTTTTTTTTTTTTTTTTTTTATTTGGCTGATGCTGCATAAGCTTGCTTTCTTGCATCAAATGCCTCTACTAATGCTAATGCTAATCAATGGACACTGCTCTTCGTGGACTAATGTTATTAGTGGAGTCCCTAAGGGTGTTGGGTCCATTGTTGTTTTCTGTATTTATTAATGATATTGATGATGCTATATCAGGCTTGATGTCCAAGTTTGCAGATGATACAAAGTTGGCAGGGTTGTTAATGACACTAATGACAGTACGCTGCTGAAACAGGATCTAGAAAAGTTGAGCAGATGGGCTCAGAGGTGGCAACTGAAGTTTAACATTGACAAATGTAAAGTAATGCATATGGGAAGCAGTAACCCCAGAGTAACGTATCAACTGTGTGGTACTACACTGACAGTAGTAGAGAATGAAAAGGACCTGGGGGTAATTGTGTAGGCAGATATGAAGTTTTCTGAGCAGTGCAGATGGTCTGCAAGAGTAGCTCATGGTGTGTGGTCAATGATATACAGGAATTTTTCTAGCAGGAAAAAGGAGGTTATTGTCCCTCTGTATAAGGAACCTTGAATACTGTATACAGGTCTGGAGGCCTCATTTTAAGAAGAATGTTGAACTGCTGGAGTGAGTGCAGAGAAGGGCAACATGATTAATGAATGGAACAAATGGTTGCTCTTATGAAGAAAGGCTTAAGTTTTGCAAATTACAGTGTCTGGAGACTAGGCACCTGCGATGTGATCTGATTGAGGTGTATAAAAATTCAAATTGAGGAAAGACAGTTGTAGGATTGATGTGTGGAAGTTTGCCTTAGGCAGCGTGTGGTTGATTGCTGGAACAAACTTCCATCTGTTGTTATTGTAGAAGTTGATAGCTTAAATAGATTCAAAGCAGAACTAGACAAACATTTGGAGCGAGTGGATGGGTGAAAGTAGAAGATTTTTTTTTTCTTTTTTGGCTGATGCTTGCTTTCTTGCATCATGTGCCTTTACTAATGCTAATAATGCTAATTAACAAAAGAATAAATGTTTTCTGTTTAAAGCTAACTCTCTACTGTGATTAAACTAAGTACGGCATTCATTGTTGACTATTAAGCTTAATTCTTAAACTTAGACTTTGCCTATGTTTTTGCATAATTAAAAATATAATACCATATTTTGTAATGCAGTGAATGATACCAACGTCCAGTTCCTAGACCAGGATGATGATGATGACCCTGATACAGAACTTTACCTCACACAACCTTTTGCGTGTGGAACTGCATTTGCCGTCAGCGTCCTTGACTCCTTAATGAGCACAGTAAGTAGGGATTCTTATTATTATGTTTTATATTTATATATGTAGGATTGTGATCAACACCACTGGACTATTGTAACCTAGTGGTCATATATACCCTCACAGTACTCCTAAAGTCAGATCTACATATTCAGTTAAGTCCTCTGGATTACATGCAGTAACCATCTAAAATGCTTTAATGCTTACTAGGGGCTTCACCCCCTGCTCGCTTTGCTCACGAACCCTCTGCGAATGCTTTTTTATTTAAAATGTAGAGGTATGATGGAGAAAGACAAATCTTCTCTACATAAAAGACACACCTGTCAAAATGCACTGATCAATATCTAATCAGGAAATGACCTATGTAATTATTTACCTGTGCATTTGTAGTGACAAAATGCCCTGCTCACATGTACCATATGACCTGCATCCCTCTTCTCCACTGGCTACCCCCCACACATGGCATTCTCAAGGTCAAATAAATATCACTATGTAATTATTTACCTGTGTTTACATAGATCACTTAGGAAAAGGCCTTTTGCTTCGAGTTCCATAATGCATAAGGATCAATCATATAATGCACGAGGAATAAAGGTTGCATCCGAAAGAGCAGGACTAAAATATTTACAAACTATACAAATATATAAAATATTTACAAAATGCTAAACTATTTACAATCATACCTCTAATATATCAGAAGGATAGGTTTCTTTATCAGCTGACATTAATATACAAAAAATGTTACAATGAAACAACAAATGATGCTGGGTGTGATCATGTATTAGACAGTGAAGTGCATGCACGAGGTTGGCGAACGTTATGGAGGCTGTTGTCTTGCAATGTGACAAACGTTGGCATGCATCCCACGTACATGCTGTACATTGTCAACAGCAAGTGTCTGATTCTGCCCAGTAACCCATTTGTGAGCCTTCCATTTAACATTCACCAACCTCATGCATGTGCTTTACTGTCTAATTCATGACTATGCCCTCCATAATTTGATGTTCAATTGTAACGTTTTTTGTATATTAATGTCAGCTGATAAAGAAACCCATCCTCCCGATATAATATAGGTATGATTGTAAATAGTTTTGTTTTTTGTAAATATTTGTATAGTATTGTTATTATTTGTATAATAATAACATTATTGTTTGTTGTTTTTATCCGTTCAATCACAGCCGACTTTTGGAGACTTTATGGGCGAGCTGCCTCAATGCTGTCCTGTCTTCAACAGCTTCTTCAAGTCCTTCATGCTCATGCCAGTATTGCTCTTGATGGTGTCAAGCCAGCGTGTTCTTAGTCGACCTCTTCTCCTTGTTCCACTGACCTTTCCTATTATCAATTTTTCAATGGATTGGATAGTATTACATACCCAAATACGTCAATCGTAGCTTGGTGACCTTGGCTTCCTGTGGTGTTTCTGAGCTTCTTGTGCTTGTTCATAAAATTTTTCGGTGAAAAATACTGGAGTAGGTCGCCATGTCTTTCTTCAGCGGTGGTGCTATTATGTGGCTGTATAGGCCTTTACTAATTAAAACTAAAGGTCTTTAAAAATCTATCTTTTCTGATTAGGTGATATTTTGTCTCAAAATTAGATACAACTAATCAATGTGACAAACCCCTCCAAATAATTAGTCTCCTGCATTCATAACTTGTAGAATTTAAAAAGTGGCTCTTCAAACTTTCAAATACCAGCGCTATGCTAAAGCATAACAGCTGGAATTGACAGAACAAAGAGTGCTCTAACTGCCAAAACAGAATTATCATAAATTTAGCATAAATGTTACCTTTCCATGATTATAAATAGTCGAATCTAATGAACCTTATCACACTACACTCGAGTTTCACAAAATGATTTAAAATAAACACCTTAAAACCATATGTATAAACTATTTAGCAAGAGGTCATATAAAAACAATCATCACAGCTAATCGCCATTGTTGGACACATAATTATTTAACTGACTAACAAAATGACCTATGTAATTATTTACCTGCACATTTGTAGTGACGTAATCGCCCTGCTCTCTTCTCCCATTGACTCGAATAAATATCACTAGGGGGAAAACTTTTTTAATGTATAGAGAGATATTTACTGATTTTTTTTTTTTATTATGATTCTCACTGCAGCCATCCAAAAATTCATCTATGGATCTTATGACAGATACCAGCATGTTCCATCATATATATAGTAATGTCTCATATAGGTGAAAATTGAATACTTTGCTGAAATACAAATAAACAATGCATAGTACAAATATACGATGTCATAAACAATGTCACAATGTCAAAGGGGGAGTCTGGAGACGAGACTGTAGGTGTGAAGATGTAGATTTCTTGAGCTCCTGCAAATGGATGTTTTCTTAGAAATTTTATAGTATTTTTGATTAACATATTAATTTGGGTTTTACAAATAGATTAAATAGGCTTAGTAATGTTCGTTAGCTTATTTTAAAATTTATCCAGTGATTTTGTAAGTTACGACTCGCTACTCATATCGCTATTGTATTGGTGTTTTGGTGCGAATATCATAGCATGTAACCAGTAGTGCATAAGAATAGTAGGATTTAATTGTAATAAATAAGTAGTTGAAGGTTTTAATCACTTTTTGGGCATACATCTTTTGCATTTAGTTAAGGATATAACTAATTTAACATTGTGATTGTTATGGTATAACATAACTTTATAACATATATCTCGAACTTGACAGCGTAAATAGTAGTAGTAGTAGTAATGGTGGTATGTGATGCAAGAAATCAAGCGTATGAGCTTATGCAGCATCAGCCAAAAAAAAAAAAAATTCACACAACTATTCCCTGTAAATGATTGTTCAGTTCCACCTTCAATTTATTTAACCTATCAACTTCCACAACGACAGAGACGGAAGTTTGTTCCAGCAATTAACCACGAACCCACTGGCTAAAGGCAAATTTCCACACATCTATTCTACATTTGTCTTTCCTCAGTTTGAATCTATGCCCCCTCAGGTTCTTAATCTCAGCAAGTGGTAGTACCTATCAGCAGTGAGCCTGCTCAAACCATTCAAAGCATTATATACCTCAATCAGATCACCTCACAGGTGCCTAGTCTCCAGCCGCTGCAATTTCCAGAACTTAAGCCTCTCTTTGTAAGAGGATCCCTTCATTTCCCTCACCAATCTTGTTGCCCTTCTCTGTACACGCTCAAGCAAATCTACATCCTTCCTAAAATGAGGACTCCAGACCTGTATGCAGTACTCAAGGCTTGGCCTGACCATTGCCTTATACAGAGGGACAATCACCTTCTTTTCCCTGCTAGCAAAATTCCTATATATTATTGACAAAACCCCATGACCTGACCTGGCAGCCTGTAGGCACTGCTCAGAAAACTTCATATCTGACTGCACAATTACTCCCAGGTCTTTTTCATTTTCTACCACCTTAAGTGTAGTACCACACAGTTGGTACATTTCTCTGGAGTTACTTCTACCCATATGTAGTACTTTGCATTTGTCAAGGTTAAACTTCAGTTGCCACTGCTTAGTCCATCTTCCCAAATTTTCTAGATCCTGTTGCAGTAGCACACTCGGTGCCTCTGTAGCCAGGTGGGCAGGAGCAGCCGTGTGTAGCACACGCTTCTTGATCAGACAGGGGTTCGAGCCCGTGACCACCAAATACGGAAGATGCAGAAAGGTCAGGAAATGACCACCGCATATCCCCAGAGCAATATGGCCTTAGTTGCTAATGCTCCTAAAAACCAAATAATAACAACAGCAGTAGCACACTGCCATTACTGTCATTAACAACCCTGCCAACCTTTATATTGTCTGCAAACTTCGACACTAAGCCTGATGTACCTTCATCAATATCGTTGATAAATATACAAAACAACAGTAGACCCAACACCAAACCCTGTGGGACTCCACTAAGAACATTAGTCCATGAATAGCAGCGCCCATTGATTACCACCCTCTATCTTCTCCCACTCAACCATCCTTTTATCCATTGTAGCAACTTACCCCTAATACAAAGGGTACTAGGAAAGTTTTGCAATACAGCTTTGTTTATTTAATTTTTTCAAAGTAATTTCCTCTACATTCAATACACCTCTCCATCCTCCGAAACCAATCTTTAAACCAGTTCTGCCAAGTTTCACTAGGGAGTAAAGCACACTCGTTGTCCCAAGCCCGTAGAAGGTCCTCATCACTGGAAAACCGCATCCCTTTTAGCTTCATTTTCACATGCGGGAACAGTGCAAAGTCGCAGGGAGCAAGGTCTGGACTGTAGGGAGTTTGCTCGAAAAGTTTCAGTCCTGTCGTGGTCAAATATTCACTGTGCAGGCTTTGGCGCTGTGAGCTGGAGCATTATCGTGATGGAGGTACCAGGTGTCCATTCTTGACTTTGGCCGCAGGTTCTTCATAGATCCAATGACTTTAGGCAGGCATTGTTCAGTATACCACTTAGCTGTGACTGTCTTCTGTGTGTCCAAAACGACACGTTCCACAATTCCACTCGATTTGAAAAATACAGCTATCATTTTCTTCTTTACAGATCGGGATTTTCTGACAATTACGGGTGTGTCGTCATCATCAAAGACCCAAACTTTGTTTGAGCCTTGGTCGGCAGATCGTAATAGTATAGCTAAGTCTCGTCACCTGTCACGATGTTGTTCACATACCGAGATTGTCCCTTATCAAACTTTTTTAACATCTCCCGGCACCAAGTCACACGTCGTGTCATCTGCTCTTCAGTCAGTTGATGCGGCACCCAGAGAGAACAAAGTTTCTTCACGTGCAAATGATCTTGCAGAATCGAACGAATTGCTGGTGCATTTAGGCCCAAAGTATCCTCTATCTGTTGGTAGGTCACTCGCCTGTTTTCGTCAAGCATTTTCCTCACAGCAGTAACGTTTTCCTCCGTAACTGACGTTCGTGGCCTTCCCGGCCTCTCAGAATCCTCCAGAGTGAAATTTCCCCTTTGGAATTCTCTATACCACCTGAATATTGTTGTACAATGTGGACAATCATCATCTAGTGCATGAGTCATTTCTTCTAAGCACTGGTCTACGATGGTTAAACCATGCACGAAATTATACCGCAAAACTGTCCTTATCTCATTTCATGACCATGATGCCATCGCAAGCACTTTACACTCTCACTACTAATGAATAACTGAGCCCATCGACTTGGCGCGGCGGCTACTATGCACGTATGAACATGTCTCAACATGCAGCAACAAGCAGCTTCCTGTGATTCATTGTTGCGTCATATTGCAAAACTTTCCTAGTACCCTTTGTACCATTCTTCTCCAATTTGTACAGTAGTCTTCCATGCGCAACAGTGTCAAAACCCTTCCTAAAATCCAAGTGGATTGGAGATACGTTTGCACATCTCTAGTCCGTGGGAACCTCCCCTGAGTCCAAGGATGCCCTCATAATTATGGCAAAGGGTTTGCTTACTTCCTTTGCTGCCTCCTTTAATATAACTGGATAGATCCCATCCACCCCAGTTGCCTTTCTTATGTTTAATTTCAACAATTTCTCCTCCACTTTGCTCTCAGTTATTGCAAAATCATTACACACCCTGTTACAATTTGATAACCTTCTGGCATTTTCAATCCTTATTAACTCCTCATGTGTGAATGTAGATGTAAAATATTCATTCAATTTGTTTGCTATCTAAGCAGGATCATCAAAAGTCAAACCATCGATATCAAGTGGACCAATCAGATTCATCCCCTTCCTTTTAAGGTATAATGCAAAACTAGATAGTTTAATATGTATCACTGCATTAGCTTAGTATAGTAATTTATAGTAAGTTAATCACTTAAATTTATTAACCTTAATAATTTTCATTGTTAATTAATTAAATCACATTTAAACAGACATGCCCCAGACAAGAGCAGCAAAGCAACATGCACAAAGTAGCGGTAGTGCTGTGGCTTGGGCAAGAACCAAAGGGAGCAATTCTCCAATGCATCACAGCCTGAAAAAATGTGCAGCTGTGAAATGTTTGCCCAGCTTTCTGGAACAGGACATGATCTAGCCAAGGAGCGTGTCTTTGTGTGTGCTAGGTGCAGAGTGTCAAGAAATTAGGCACCAGCTCAGCGTTCTGATGGGTATCTATTAGAGTTTGAAGAGTAGGGTAAATGCCCTTGAAGGAAATAAAATGGTGGTCATCAAGCTCTCAGCTCCCACATCAACACCAGAGCTTGCATTTGATCATCAAGCAACACAGTGACAATCTCCAAGGCAAAATGCGCTGGTCCCACAGGAGATAGTTATTGTTGGCGACTTTATTGAAAGGGAGATGAGGAATATATTGTGCAAAAAGCATAGGTGGAACAGGACCAGGGTATATCTGCCAAGGGTAAAAGTTGATGATGTTGTAGTGCAGATACCCTGGTTATCATTTTTTAATGGCACAAAAGATGATATTGGTGCACATGTTGGCACTAATGACATTAACAGTAGGAGATCTGCAGACTTACTTAACAAGTACAGGTCATTGTTGAAAAAAAATTCAGAGTTAGGGTTACATTTGAAAGTGTCTGCAATTCTGCCCAGACATGATAGGAGGGAGTATGTGATGAGAATCTTATCAATCAATTCGGCCCTGAACAGATTGTGCAAGGCTGATGGGGTAGACTTTTTCTCAGCATCGTCTGTGCTTGTTAATAGGAGAGATAATTTCTACAGGGATGGGATACACTTAAATAGAAAGGCTGCAAGAATATTTACTGATACTATCCAGGCAGTGTTAGATGAGACGGAAAACTCCTAGCTCGGGAGGATTCACAGACTATTGGATTAACAGTAGCCAGAGGCAGAGGTGATAGGGATTCTTACACTGCTTCTATTGGAATGAGCAGCAGCCTGGAAAGCAAGGTGTGTGTTAGGGATTTCAAAGACTGTAGGGAGTCATCATAGAACAAGTAAATACATGGACTGTGTCAGTGTAACTAAGAGTAAGAATAGGTGCATGTATACTTGCATGTACACCAATGCAAGGAGGATAGTAAAAAATTTGATGAATTTCAGGTGCTGGTCAGGACATCAAACGCAGTTATTGTTGGTACATCAAAGACATGTCACACAAATATTAGGAATGCAAAATTGGAATTTGGTGAGTACAATATGTACAGAAAGAATAGAGAGGATAGAAAGGGATATCAGCCTGTTAGTTAAGAAACATAAAATATAAGGAAATGCATCCAGTTGACATGGATGGACAGTGCAGTATTCAGTCAGTTTGGTGTGAAACAAGCACCACGAAAGCTGTTGATTCTACTGTTGGCATTCATGGTGAGCAGACATGCCTATTAGAGCTGTTCATAGCAGCAGCAAAGAAGGATAGATAAGAGGAGATTACGGCAGGATCAGACCAGGTGATTGTGAAGATTATGATGAGATTTGGTTTGGTTTTTTTTTTAGGAGCATTAGCAACTAAGGCCATATTGCTCCGGGGATATGCGGTGGTCATTCCCTGACCTTTCCGCCTCCTCCGTATTTGGTGGATCACGGGCTTGAACCCCGGTCTAATCAAGAAGCGTGTGCTACGCACTGCTGCTCCTGCCCACATGGCTACGGAGGCGCCGATTATAATGAGAGCCTCTACATGGAAATGGAATGGGCAAGTAAGCGTGAACAATCTTGGGAACGAGAGTAGCCTTGTTCAGGCGAAGTTTTTATGGCTCCGGCAAATAGAGAAGTTTTTTTTTAATTTTTTTTGTTTTATTAACATAAAAAATTTAAAAAAAATTTTTTTTTAATTTTTTAAACCTTGGCATATTAAGTTATTTTCTAGAGTAGCTTTATTTCCTGGTTATGATACTTAGTTTAATTTTTAACTTCAATAGAGATTTTGTAGGTAATTAAGTCAATAAAGTGGCTATATTTAGCCGCTTTATTGACTTAATTGTTATATTAAATTATTTTCTATAAGTAGCTTATAGACCTAGTCAAGATCCTTGGTTTATTCTGAATTTAGATAGTGAGATTTTGGAAGTTAATTAATATTTAGTGTCCGTAGATTTACCGTTCATAACTTGCCGCCATTGTTCTAAGATATATAACATTATATCCCGTACTAGATAGCGTTAGCTTAGTATAGTACAGTATATAATATTATCAATTAATATTATATACTATATTATATAATATTATCAATTAATCAGTAAAATATATTAATCTTGTTAAACTTCATTGTCAATTAAATTGTACTTTTTTAACTAAATACATATAACGACTTAGATTTTATAAATATAACATTATTAATTAATACATAACTTGATACAGAAGTTATATAACGAAACTCAGAGATAATGCTCGATACTGAGAAAAATATATACAGATATATTGTGTTCTAACTGCATTGGGATATAAGTTTAGAGTTATAACTTTATACAGAAATTGGAATTGAATCGAAATCATTGGCTCAGGGAAGAACTGAGGGGGGGGGGAAATTGCCCTCTGAATCAGCCTTTTAAAATGCACTGCTTGTTTGATGTTTGTGGAACAATCAGGTATGGGACATGATATTGCCAAGGGGAATGTCTTTGCGTGTGCACGATGTAAGGAGGGTGAAGAAATCAGGCGACAACTCAGCGTTGTTATAAGAGCATGAAGGACAGGGTGGATGCCCTCAAAGGATCTAAATTGAGGGGCCCATCAAGCTCTCAGCTGCAAACATCAATGCCAGAGCTTGCACTTGATCATCACGCAACACAGTGGCAACCCCCCATGAACTAGTAGTTGTCAGTGACTGTATTGTCAGGGAAACTGGAAACATGTTGTGTAAAAAGGATAGATGGAACAGGACCAGGATATGTCTGCCAGGGGCAAAGGTTGATGACATTGTAGAGCGGATATCGTCTTTTAAGAGCCGCCTCCGTAGCCAGGTGGGAAGGAGCAGCAGTGCATAGCACACGCTTCTTGATTAGACCGGGTTCGAGCCCGTCACCCCAAATACGGAGGATGCGGAAAGGTCAGGGAATGACCACCACATATTCCCGGAGCAATATGGCCTTAATTGCTAATGCTCCTAAAAACCAAATAACAAACAATCTTTTAAGAGCAAAAAAGTTGATATTGTTGTACATGTTGGCACTAATGATATTAAGAGTAGGCAATCGGTGGAATTACTTAACAAGTACAGGTCACTGTTGAGAAAAAGCCTTGAATTAGGGTTGAAATTGAAAGTGTCTGCAATTCTGCCCAGACACGATAGGAGGGAGTATATGATGAGAGCTTTATCAATTAATTCGGCCCTGAAAGGATTGTGCAAGGCTTAAGGAGTAGAATTTTTTTCAGCCTGGTCTGTACTTGTTAACAGGAGAGACTGCTTCTACAGGGATGGGATACACTTAAATAGAAAGGGTGCAAGAATATTTGCTGATGCTATCGAGACCGTGTTAGGTGGTTCAGAAAACTGCTAGCTTGGGGGGGGATACAGGATGAATTTGAGGTATTGCTCAGAACATCAAAGGCAGATATTGTTTGGATATCAGAGACGTGGTGTCACACAGATATAAGGAATGCAGTACTGGAATTTGGGTAGTTCAATGTGTACAGGAAGGATAGACAAGATAGGAGGAAGGGTTATACTATTAGTTAAGAAACATAAAATCCAAGGAAATGCAGCCTGTCGACATCGCTGGACAGTGCAGTGTCGAGTCAGTTTGGTGTGACATAAGCATTGGGAGTAGGAGTGTGTTATAGGCCTAATGACTGTGATGAGTATAATAAGGAACTGTACTGGGAAATAGAGTGGGCCAGTAAATCAGAGAGTGTTATAAAGGGGGATTTTAATTTCCCAGATAATGACTGGAATTTGTGGGTTGGTCACTCACACAATAGCAAAGCTTTTGTGGATTTATTGGATGATTGATTTCTACATCAGCATCTCTTCGGGGGGCAACTAGAGGGAGTAATACTCTTGATTTGATTATCAGTAGTGATTCTTCATGCATTAAGAATCTGCAGATAAAGGAACCACTAGGTGGCAGAGATCACAGTGTGCTGAAGTGGGATTTACTCAAAGAGGTAACTACCATCAGGGGTAAAGGGAAGGGTTTTTGCTTCGTAAAGGTGACTACGGTGGTCTGAGACAGTATTTAAATTCTATATGGTGGGACCAACTGATGATGTTACCAACAGAAAATTCAAAATGGGAAGCATTCAAAGAATTTATCTGGGACGCTACTAGGCTTTACATACCAACTAAGAAATATTGTTCAAGGTTCAGGCCTAAATGGATGTCAGATGTACTAAAGACACATATGGCAGAGAAGAAAAATGCATGGGATACATAAAATTAACATGTGACACAGAAGCCTATGATAGATAAAGCTGCTCTGTAACCAGGTCACAAAGGAGATTCGGCAGGCAAAGGCAGATTATGAGAAATCCTTGGCAAAGGATGCAAAGAAAAACAACTAAGAGTTCTTTACCTATGTAAACTCCAGAAGGAAAGGGATGAATCAGATTGGTCCACTGGATATTGATGGTTCAACTGTTGATGATTCTGCTCAGGTAGCTAACAAACTAAATGAGTATTTTGCATCTACATTCACCCATGAGGAGTTATTCAGGGAGGGGAATGCCAGAGCTGAGTTAAACTCTGGCAGTGAGCTGGTTGATTTTGTAATAACTGAGAGAAAAGTGGAGGAGAAATTGTTGAAGATAAACATAAAAAAGGCACCTGGGGTGGATGGGATCTATCCAGTTATATTAAACGAAGTAAGCAAACCCTTAACCATAATTATGACAGCTTCTTTGGACTCAGGGGAGGTAACGATGGACTGGAGATGTGCAAATGTGACCCCAATTCACAAAGGAGGATCAAAGGGCAACACAAGTAATTATAGACCTGTTAGTTTAACTTCTGTTCCAGGAAAATTAATGGAGGCACTGGTTAAAGAAGCACTGCAGAGTCATCTAGGCAAGACTTCAGTTATAGCTCGGACACAGCATGGTTTTGTTAAGGGAAAGTCTTACCTGACCAATTTTATTGGATACTATGATGTGGTCACAAAGGAACTGGATGCAGGGAATTACTTTGATATCATATATTTGGATCTTAGAAAGGCTTTTCATACTGTTGCACATGTAAGACTGCTGCACAAATTGTAGCAGTATGGCATTGGAGGCAAATTGCTGCTATGGATAAAGGGATGGTTGAGTGGGAGAAGACACAGTGATAATCAGTGGACACTGCTCATCGTGGACTAATGTTATTAGTGGAGTCCCTCAGGGTTCAGTGTTAGGTCCATTGTTGTTTACGGTAGTTATAAATGATATTGATGATGGTATATCAAACTTAATGTCCAAGTTTGCAGATAATATGAAGGTTGGCAGGGTTGTTAAGGACAATAATGACAGTACATTGCTGCAACAGGATCTAGAAAAGTTGAGTAGATGGGCTGAGAGGTGGCAAATGAAGTTTAACATTAACAAATGTAAAGTACTACATATGGGAAGCAGCAACCCCAGAGTGATGTATCAACTCTGTGGTACTACACTGACAGTGATAGAGAACGAAAAGGACCTGGGGGTAATTGTACAGGCAGATATGAAGTTTTCTGAGCAGTGCAGACAGTCTGCAAGAGTATCTCATAGTGTCTTGTCAATGATATACAGGAATTTTTCTAGCAGGGTTAAGCAGGTGATTATCCCCTTATATGAGGCAATGGTCAGGCCACATCTTGAGTACTGTATACAGGTCTGGAGGCCTCATTTTAAGAAGGATGTAGAGCTGTTGGAACGAGTACAGAGAAGGGCAACAAGATTAGTGAATGAACAAAGGGTTGCTATTACGAAGAAAGGCTTAAATTTTGCAAATTACAGTGTCTGGAGAGTAGGAACCTGCAAGGTGATTTGATTGAGGTTTATAAAGCCTTGAATGGTTTGAGCATTGCTCATTGCTGATGGAATTCTTTCTCTTGCTCAGAATAATCATTTGAGAGGGCATAAATTGAAATTGAGGAAAGGAAGATGTAGGATAGATGTGTGGAAGTTTGCCTTTAGCCAGCGGATGGTTGGATGGTGGAACAGACTTCCATCCTTTGTTGTGGAAGTTGATAGGCTGAGCTGGACACATACTTGGAACGAACGGAGGGGTGAAATGGGAGCGTGTTTTTTTTTTTTTTTTTTTTTTTTGCATGATGCTGCATAAGCTTGCTTTCTTGCATCATATGCCTCTACTAATGCTAATGCTAATTTTTAGGCCTAAATTTATGTCAGATGACCTAATGAGACATGTGGCAGAGAAGAAAAATGCATAGGATACATATAAATTAATGGGTTACGTGAAAGCCTAGGATAGATATAAGCTGGTCTGTAACCAAGTCACAAAGGAGATTAGGCAGCCTAAGGCAGATTATGAGAAATCTTTGGCAAGGGATGCAAAAAAAATCAGCAAAGAGTTCTTTACCTATTGAACTTTCCTTCTAAACTCTAGAAGAAAACAGCTGAATCAGATTGGTCCACTGAATATTGATTGTTCAACTGTTGATGATCCTGCTCAGGTGGCTAACAAACTAAATGAGTATTTTGCATCTACATTCACACGTGAGGAGTTATTCAGGTAAGGGAATGCCTGAGGTGAATTAATCTCTGACAGTGAGCTAGATGATTTCGTAATATCTGACAGGAAAATGGAGGAGAAATTGTTGAAGATAAACATAAAAAAGGCATCTTGGGTGGATGGATCTATCCAGTTATATTAAAGGAGGCAGCAAAGGAAGTAAGCCAACCCTTAGCCATAATTAGGAGAGCTTCCTTGGACTAATGGGAGGTACCCATGGACTGGAGATGTGCAAATGTGACCCCAATTCACAAAGGAGGATCAAAGGACGACACAAGTAATTATAGACCTGTTAGCATTAGCATTAGCATTAGTAAAGGCATTTGATGCAAGAAAGCAAGCTTATGCAGCATCAGCCAAAAAAAAACCACTTCCCATTTCACCCATCCATTCACTCGAAGTTTGTCTAGTTCAGCCTTGAATTTATTTAAGCTGTCAACTTCCACAATGATAGATGGAAGTTTGTTCCAGCAATCAGCGACCCTCTGGATAAAGGCAAATTTCCACACATCTATTCTACAACTGTTTTTCCTCAATTTGAATTTATGCCCCTTCAGGTGTGGAATCTGAGGAAGAGGAAAACCACTTCCACTTCACCCCTCTGTTCGTTCAAAATACCTTTCCAGCTGAGCCTTAAACTTATTTAGGCTATCAACTTCCACGACAAGGGATGGAAGTCTGTTCCACCAACCAACCACTCGCTGGCTAAAGGCAAATTTCCGCACGTCTATCCTACATCTGTCTTTCCTCAATTTGAATTTATGCCCTCTCAGGTGATTATTCTGAGCGAGAGGAAGAATCCCATCAGCATTGAGCATGCTCAAACCATTCAATGCTTTATACACCTCTATCAGATCACCTCGCTGGTGCCTAGTCTCCAGACACTGTAATTTGCAAAACTTAAGCCTTTCTTCGTAAGAGCACCCCTTTGTTCCATTCAGTAATCTTGTTGCCCTTCTCTGTACTCATTCCAGCAGCTCTACATCCTTCTTGAAATGAGGCCTCCAGACCTGTGTACAATACTCTAGGTGTGGCCTGACCATTGCCTTTACAAGGGAATAATCACCTCCTTATCCCTGCTAGAAAAATTCCTATATATCATTGACAATACACCATGAGCTACTCTTGCAGCCCATCTGCACTGCTCAGAGAACTTCATATCTGCCTGCACAACCACCCCTAGGTCCCTTTCATTCTCTACCACTGTCAGTGTAGTACCACAGAGTTGATACGTTGCTCTGGGGTTGCTGTTTCCCATGTGTACTACTTTACATTTGTCAATGTTAAACTTCATTTGCCACCCCTCAGCCCATCTGCTCAACCTTTCCAGATCCTGTTGCAGCAGCATAGTGTCAGTAGTGTCCTTGACAACCCTGCCTACCTTTGTATCGTCTGCAAACTTCGACATTAAGCTTGATATACCATCATCAGTATCATTTATGAATACAGAAAACAATAATGGACCCAACACTGAGCCCTGAGGGACTCCACTAATAACATTAGTCCACGATGAGCAGTGTCCATTGATTACCACTCTCTGTCTTCTCCCCCTCAGCCACCCCTTTATCCACAGCAGCAATTTGCCTCCAATGTCACACTGCTCCAATTTGTGCAGCAGTCTTCCATGTGCAACAGTATCAAAAGCCTTTCTAAGATCCAAGTATATAATATCAAAGTTATTCCCTGCATCCAGTTCCTTTGTGACCGCATCATAGTATCCAATCAAATTGGTCAGGCAAGACTTCCCCTTAACAAAACCATGCTGTGTCCAAGCTATAACTGAAGTCTTGTCTAAATGATCCTGCAGTGCCTCTTTAACTAGTGCCTCCATTAATTTGCCTGGAACAGAAGTTAAACTCACAGGTCTATAATTGCGTGTGTCAGCCTTTGATCCTCCTTTGTGAATTGGGATCACATTTGCACATCTCCAGTCTGCAGGTACCTCCCCTGAGTCCAAGGAAGCTCTCATAATTATGGCTAAGGGTTTACTTACTTCCTCTGCTGCCTCCTTTAATATAACTGGATATATCCCATCCACCCCAGGTGCCTTTCTTGTGTTTATCTTCAACCGTTTCTCCTCCACTTTACTCTCAGTTATTACAAGATTCTCTAGCTTACTGCTAGAGTTGAATACACCCCTGGCTTTCCCCTCGCTAAATAACTCCTCATGTGTGAATGTCGATGCAAAATATTCATTTAGTTTATTAGCTACCTGAGCAGGATCATCAACAGTTGACCCATCGATATGAAGTGGACCATTCTGATTCATCCCCTTCCTTCTAGAGTTTACATAAGTAAAGAACTCTTTGCTGTTTTTCTTTGCATCCCTTGCCAAAGATTTCTCGTACTCTGCCTTCGCCTGCCTAACCTCCTTTGTAACTTGGTTACAGATCAACTTGTATCTATCATACGCTTCTGTGTCATGTGTTAATTTGTATGTATCCCATGCATATTTCTTCTCTGCCATATGCCTCATGAGTTCATCTGACATCCATTTAGGCCTAAACCTTGAACAATATTTCTTAGTTGGTATGTAAAGCCTAGTAGCTTCCAAGATAAGTTCTTTGAATGCTTCCCATTTTGCATTTGCTGTTGGTAACATCATCAGTTGGTCCCACTGTATAGAATTTAAATACTGTCTCAGTCCATCGTGGTCGCCTTTACGAAAGCAATAACCCTTCCCTTTACCCCTAATGGTAGTTACCTCTTTGAGTAAATCCCACTTCAGCACACTGTGATCACTGCCACCTAGTGGTTACTTTATCTGCAGATTCTTAATGCATGAAGAGTCACTGCTGATAATCAACAGTCAATATCTGGGAAATTAAAATCTCCCATTATAAGACTCTCTGATTTACTGGCCCACTCTATTTCCCTGTACAGTTTTTTATTATACTCATCAGAGTCATTAGGCCTATAGCACACTCCTACTCTCAATTTTGATCTCCCAATGCTTATGTCACACCAAACTGACTCGACACTGCACTGTCCTGCGATGTCCACTGGCTTCACTTCCTTGGATTTTATGTATTTCTTAACTAATAGCATAACCCCTCCTCCCTTCCTATCCAATCTATCCTTTCTGTAGACGTTGTACTCCCCGAATTCCAGTTCTGCATTCCTTATATCTGTGCGACACCAAGTCTCTGATATCCCAACAATATCTGCCTTTGATGTTTTGAGCAATACCTCAAATTCATCAAATTTATTTACTAAACTCCTAGCATTGGTGTACACGCAAGTATACATGCACCTATTTCTAGTCTTAGCTACCCTAACACAACCCATGTGTTTACTTGTACCGCAATGACTCCCAGCAGTCTCTGAAATATCCTGAATCTTGTTTTTCAGGCTTCTGCTCATTCCAATAGAAGCACTGCAAGAATCTCTTTCACCTCTGCCAGTGGCTACTGTTAATCTATTCATCCTTGTATCCCCCCAAGCTGGCAGTTTTCCGACCCACCTAACACTGCCTCGATAGCATCGGCAAATATTCTTGCACCCTTTCTATTTAAGTGTATCCCATCCCTGTAGAAGAAATCTCTCCTGTTAACAAGTACAGTACAGGCTGAAAAAAATTCTACCCCTTGAGCCTTGCACAATCTTTGTTAGTTTAACTTCTGTTCCAGGGAAATTAATGAAGGCACTGGTTAAAGAAGAATTTCAGGATCATTTAGACAAGACTTCAGTTATAGCTCGGACACAGCATGGTTTTGTTAAAGGAAAGTCTTGTCTGACCAATTTGATTGGATACTATGAAGTGGTCACAAAGGAACTGGATGCAGGGTACTTTGATATCATATATTTGGATCTTAGAAAAGCTTTTGATACTGTTGCACATGGAAGACTGCTGCACAAATTGGAGCAGTGTGGCATTGAAGGCTTCCAATACGTGTGGGAAGCAGTAACCCCAGAGTAACATATCAACTCTGTGGTACTATACTGACAGTGGTAGAGAATGAAAAGGACCTAGGGGTAATTGTGCAGGCAGATATGAAGTTTTCTGAGCAGTGCAGAAAGTCTTCAAGAGTTGCCATAATTATGAGAGCTCATGGTATCATTGACAAGACACCAAGCTTATGGTGTCTTGTCAATGATCTACAGGAATTTTTCTAGCGGGGATAAGGAGGTGATTATCCCCTTTGTATAAGGCAATGGTCAGGCTACACCTAGAGTACTATATACAGGTCTGGAGGCCTCATTTCAAGAAGGATGTAGAGCTGCTGGAACGAGTACAGAGAATGGCAACGAGATTAGTGAATGTAACAAAGGGTTGCTCTTATGAAGAAAGGCTTAAGCTTTGCAGATTACAGTGTCTGGAGACTAGGCACCTGCGAGGTGATCTGATTGAGGTGTATAAAGTCTTGAGTAGTTTGAGCATGCTCAATGTTGATGGGATTCTCTGTGAGGTGATCTGATTTGGATGTATAAAGCCTTGAATGGTTAGAGCATGCTCAATGCTGATGGGATTCTTCCTCTTGCTCAGAATAATCACCTGAGAGGGGCATAAATTCAAATTGAGGAAAGACGGTTGTAGGATAGATGTTCGGAAGTTTGCCTTTAGCGAGCAAGTGGTTGATTGTTGGAACAAACTTCCATCTATCGTTGTAGAAGTTGATAGCTTAAATAGATTTAAGGCAGAACTTGACAAACATTTGGAGCGAGTGGATGGGTGAAGTAAGGGTGTTTTTTTTTTTGGCCAATGCAATATAAGCTTGCCTTCTTGGATCATATGCTTCTACTCATGCTAATGTCATATTATGGGTTATTTTAATTTGCCTCTAATTGATTGGAACAAATGGAAAGGAAACTCAACATGGGGGACAAAATTTTTAAATCACCTAGATGATTGCTATTTGTATCAACATGTCAGGGAAAATACTAGGGAAAAGAATACTCTAGACCTCATCATCTCCCAAGAACCAGATGACATAATAGAGCTGACAGTACAGGAACCAGTGGCAAGAAATGATCACGGAGGTCTATGGTAGACGATGAAGAGAGAGGTCGCAGTAGTTAAAGGCAAAGGAATGAGTTGTAATTTCAGGAAAGGAAATTATGACGGCTTAAGACGCTACATGGCCTCTATTAGCTGGATAGATATATCACAGAGAGCAAATTCAGTTGAATTATGGTATACCTTTATAATATTAATCACAGAAGCCCTGAATGTGTATGTACCATTAAAAAATACTCCACGAGGCGGATTCCAAGTTGGATGAATAATGAAGTTGCCAGATTACTTGAGCAGAAAAAGACAGCATGGAAAAGTTACAGAGCATTAAAAATTACTGAAGCCTATAACAGCTGAAATTGATCTGTAATAATGCCACAGAAAGGGTTAGGCTGACAAAGGCAGATAATGAAAAATCGCTGGCAAAGAGAGCAAAGAGGATAAGAAATTCTTCACATATATAAACGCAAAGAGGAGAAGAACAAACCAGATCAGACCCTTATGTAATGGACATGGTATAGTATTGAAGTTGCTGAAGTTTCAGATGAACTCAACAGTTACTTTGCATCAATATTTACAGAAGAAAATCCCTTTATGTCAATGAGAAATTAAGGGAATGAAGTTGAAAAAAATGTAATTGATGATGTTGAAATTTCACACATGTATTTAATGAAAAAATTTTCAATCCAGTAAGGCTCATGGGGTTGATGGCATATACCCTATAATCATAAGTGAGGCAGCAAGTGAGTGTATTGAACCATTGAGGCTAATTATGAGAGCATCACTGGACTTGTAAGTGGTTCCACTGGATTGGAAAAGTGCCAATGTATCTCCAATACATAAGGGTGGTTCTAAGAGTGAAGTGGGAAATTACTAGCCAATTAGTCTAACTTCAGTAGTAGGGAAAATCATGGAGACAAAGGTCGGAATTCAGGATCATTTATTATTATCATTATTATATTATTATTAGCCATAAGGTGCAAGGAAGCCTGAGGCTTATGCTGCACTAGCCAAAAAAAAAAAAAAAAAAAAAAAATCCTGTGTTTAGCATTTTACCATTAGTAGAGGCATATGATGCAAGAAAGCAAGCTTATGCAGCATCAGCCAGAAAAAAAAAAAAAAAAAAAAACTTCCACTTCACCCCTTCGTTCTTTCGAAATACCTGTCCAGCTGAGCCTTAAATTTATTTAGGCTATCAACTTCCACAACAAGGGATGGAAGTCTGTTCCACCAACCAACTACCCGCTGGCTAAAGACAAATTTCCGGACATCTATCCTACATCTGTCTTTCCTCAATTTGAATTTATGCCCTCTCAGGTGATTATTCTGAGCAAGAGGCAGAATCCCATCAGCATTGAGCATGTTCAAACCATTCAAGGCTTTATACACCTCTATCAGATCACCTCGCCGGTGCCTAGTCTCCAGACACTGTAATTTGCAAAACTTAAGCCTTTCTTCGTAAGAGCAACCCTTTGTTCCCTTCCCAGAGAAGGGTAACTAACCTTGTTGCCCTTCTCTGTACTCATTCCAGCAGCTCTACATCCTTCTTGAAATGAGGCCTCCAGACCTGTATATAGTACTCAAGGTATGGCCTGACCATTGCCTTATACAAGGGAATAATCACCTCGTTATCCCTGCTAGAAAAATTCCTGTATATCATTGATAAGACATCATGAGCTACTCTTGCAGCCTGTCTGCACTGCTCAGAGAACTTCATATCTGCCTGCACAATTACTCCCAGGTCCTTTTCATTCTCTACCACTGTCAGTGTAGTACCACAGAGTTGATACGTTGCTCTGGGGTTGCTGTTTCCCATATGCAGTACTTTACATTTGTCAATTTTAAAGTTCATTTGCCACCTCTCAGCCCATCTGCTCAACCTTTCCAGATCCTGTTGCAGCAGCATAGCATCAGTAGTGTCCTTAACAACCCTGCCAACTTTTGTATCGTCTGCAAACTTGAACATTAAACTTGATATGCCATCATCAATATTATTTATAAATACAGAAAACAATAATGGACCCATCACTGTACCCTGAGGGACTCCACTAATAACATTAGTCCTCAATGAGCAGTTACCCTGAGAGAGAGAGAGAAGTAGAAGGAAATCACCAAGAAAGCAAGAAAGAAGAATGATGATATCCAGCTCAGGACCCTGGGTTTGCCAAGCTCATACTCACCGCATGTGAGCCCATGGGGTAGGCACAAAAAAGGAATGCTTAAGTTTACTGAGCATAGTTTTGTAAAGAGAAAATCATGTTTAACTAATCTGGTTGGCTATTTTGACAGGGTCACTCAAAAGCTGAACTTTTGGGAATAATTTCAACACTGTTTATTTGGATTTCAGCAAAGCATTTGACTCAGTCCCACATGAGTGGTTACTTTATACGCTGGAACAGGTTTAAATCACAAGGAAAATCCTTAGATGGATAGCTGGATGACTTCAGGGCAGGATGCAGAGGGTTGTGATAAATGGTTATTTCTCAGATTGGGTTGATGTAAGAAGTGGAGTTCCCTAAGGATCAGTATTAGGACCAGTATTGTTTTTGATAAATGACATTGATGAAAGAATAGATGGTGTGATGCCTAAATTTGCAGATGATGTAAAGATTGGTAGAGTAGTTAATGATCACCACCAAGCAGAGCATCTTTAGAGTGACCTAGATAGACTTCAGGGATGGTTAGAAAAATGGCAGCTATCATTCAATCCAGCAAAGTGTAAGATATTGCACCAGGAGAACAGTAACCTCAGAATAACTTATACACTTGGCAGAGTTGAACTAAAGCCATTAGTGGAGGAAAGGGACTTGGATGTTATGATATGGTCAGACATGAAGTTCTTTGAGCATTGTAGACAGGTTGCAAGGGAGGCCCATGGTGTCCTATCGATGATTTATCGAATGATTGCTAGTAGAGATAAGGACATCATAAACCCATTATATAAGGCTGTTGTTAGACCACACTTGGAATACTGTGTTCAATTATGGAGATTGCACCTAAAGAAAGACATTGTTCTTCTTGACAGGGTCCAAAGACAGGTAACTCGCCTGGTGAGATCAGCAAAAGGGTGTCCATATGAGGAAAGACTTTGAATATGTGGGTTTCAGAGCTTGGAATCTAGGCACCTTAGAGGAGATTTGATTGAGGTGTTTAAGGCTTCTGAAAGGCATAAGCAAAATGAATGAGGATGAAATTTTCACGGTTATAAATCATTCAAGAACAAGGGGCCATAATTTCAAGTTACGAGGGGAGTAAGAAGGGATAAGTTATCTACACATGGGTGGTAGAGGCTAACAGTTTGGAGAATTTCAAAGGACAGCTGGATAATTACCTACAGAGAAGGAAAATGCTTAGGTTGCCCATTTCCTTTTCTCTTATTAATTATTATTAATTTTTATTATTATTTATTTTTTTTTTAGCCGATGTAGCATAAGCCATGGGCTTCCTTGCACCCTGTGGCCATTGCTAATACTAATACTAATAGCGAAATTGAGAGTAGGAGTGTGTTATAAGCCTAATGACTCTAATGAGTACAACAAACAACTGTACAGAGAAATAGAGTGGGCCAGTAACTCAGATTGTCTTAAATGGGGGATTTTAACTTCCCAGATATTGACAGGAACTTGTGAGTTGCAGTCAATATCTGCAAGACTTTTGTAGATTAATTGGATGATTGCTTTCTACAGCAGCATGTTTGAGAGGCAACCAGAGGAAGTAATACTCTTGATCTGATTATCAGCAGTGATACATCATGCATTAAGAATCTGCAGATAAAGGTGGCCACTGTGACCAATAGGTGGCACTGATGTGGGATTTACTTAAAGACATAACTACTAAAGGGAGGGATTTTTTCTTTCGTAAAGGTGACTACAGTGGTATAGGACAGTTTTTTAATTCTATACTATGCACACAGAACCAACAGATAATGTTACCAGAAATTCTAAATGGAAAGCATTCAAGGAATCTTAGAAGCCTACTGGGCTTTACATGCCTACTAAGAAATACTGTTCAAGGTTTAGGCCTAAATGGATGTCATATGAACTAATGAGACTCATTAGCATTAGTAGGGCATACGATGCAAGAAAGCAAGCTTATATAGCATCAGCCAAAAAAAAAAAAAACACCCTTCCCATTTTACCCATCCATTCACTCCAAATTTTGACTAGTTCTGCTTTCAACTTATTTAAGTTGCTGACCTCCACTGCAACAGACGGAAGTTTGTTCCAACTGTTCAACCACCCACTAGCTAAAGGCAAATTTCTGCACATCTATTATACAATTGTCGTTTTTCAATTTGAATTTATACCCACTGAGGTGAGTAATCTGAGTAAGAGGAAAAATCTCATTAGCATTGAGCTTATTCAATCCATTCAAGGCCTTATAGACTTCAATTATATCCCCTCGCAGATGCCTAGTCTCCAGAAGCAAAATATAATTCTTCAGCAAAATTCTAATTTGATAAAGACATTAGAGTCAAAATTAATAGATACAGAGTTGTGTGTGCAATGATGCGCATCACTGCACGCACAACTCTGTATCTATTAAATTTGACTCTTAATGTCTTTATCAAATTAGAATTTTGCTGAAGAAGGGGTCCATTTAACCCTGAAAGCTACATGTCATTTATCGTTTATTATTAAAACTTTACTGGATCATACAGAATTTGTCTGTTTATCTACTATGGAATCTAGTACAACAGGCCCATTTATCTACATTCCATAACTGTTTTGAACAGTGCATATTCATCTTATCTGATGAAACTTTTAACCTCCAAGATTTTTGTTTACCTAGTGAATTGTGTAATATAATGTTTATATACAGGGTGTTTCAAAATTATGTATATACACTTTTAAAAATTTATATTTAATGAACAATATGCACCAATTTAATTTTCTTACTCATTTTGTAGCTTAAAAATACCTCTTCTTGTCACCTTAGCAGGTGACAAGAAGAGGACATCAAGAAGTAATGAAAACATTGAAGCTGTAAGAAATGCAATCTTGTGCACCCCAAGAAAATCAACAAGACGGTGTTCACAAGAGTTTTAAACCATACAAGAGGTTTAAATTAGTGATGTCAAAATGGTTATAACCGAAACCGGTTATTTTAGCAGATTTATAACTATTCGATAACCAGTTATTAATGTCCGGAAATAACTGGTTATTTACTTTTTTGGTGCGTTATAAAATTTGAATGGTATTCTACTGCATAATTGACAAGATTGTAGTTTTTGATAAATAATTTTCTGAAAGAGGGCATATTTTGTGTTATATTGTCGTTCAATGCTACAAGCGTTGCTGTCATATTTCAATATATTTTAAGAAATAACAAATAAAAAATAAGTAATTGAATGACAGCGAATATTTATACACAAAAATATATCTAACATCATTTTTGTTTTATATTTATAATGATATATGATATGATTGGTTTTTATTGTATGACAATGGTGATGTTTTATTATCAAGCATGTAATAAATTCATTAGATATTTTGACTGCAGTGAATTTGTTTGCATATCACAAGGAGATCATTTATTAGTCCTTGATTATTTTCCATTTAATTTTTTTGGAACAGAGTTTCAAATTATATCAGTCTTATATTTTATTATATTAATTTATTTAAAATTATTTTTGGGGTTTTTCAAAATGAATTCAAAGAAATCAGAAGTATGGAATTATTTTAAAAAAACCGATCAGCATTCTGCTCGCTGTTCTCAATGTTCCATCAGTATACAGTGCAAAGGAGGTTCCACAACAGGACTGCAAAATCATCTACAGAAACACAACATTACATTTGAAGATGACAATGCTACTCCTGACTCTGCAAAGAAACAAAAAATTGAAATCGGTTCTATATTGACATATAAAACACGAAAGTTTAGGTGAACTATTGTCTGAATGTGCAGTGAAAGATAATTTTTCAATTAGTGCAATAACTAATTCTAGAGCTGTTCGCGAATTTATCGTGAAAAGTGGCTAGAAATGCCACAAAGTCGAGCGACAGCAAGAAAGTTAATCGTTTCATTTTTTAAGGGCAAAAGTAAAGGTAAAATTGAAACAATTTAAAAGTAAAGGTAAAGGTAAAATTGAAACAGAAAGATGAATTCATAAAGTTAATTAACAATAATGTCAAATTTCCCATAATGGTTGATGAATGGACTAGTGTTACCATGAAGCGTTATCTTAATGTGACTTTACACCTAGAAAAAAAGTAATTATAATTTGGGACTGATTTACATAAAAGGTAGTTGCAACGCCCTTCATACTAAAGAAATTGTCAAGAATTCAGCATTGAATTTGAAAATGACATTGTTGGATCTACACATGATGGTGCAAAGGTGATGCAAAAGTATGGTTTGTTAACTGGAGTTGAGAACCAGTTATGTTATAATCACGCTATTCACTTAGCTGTTCTTGACGTTTTTTATCAAAAGAAAAAGGAATCACTTGACGAAGAGGTTAATGAAGATGAAACTGATGATGTATCCGATTCTGATGATGACTTACAATTAGAAAATAGTTTAGATATTTCGTATCAGAATAATAATGAACTGGAATTAACAGAAAAGTTAAATACAGTTGTAACGTGTTCCCCAGCACTTATAAAAGTTTTTAAAAATTCAATTCTTCAAAAATATGTAGTTGAAGAAAAGGGGAAAGAATTGTCACTTCTAGATGTGAAAACTGGATGGAATTCATTACTTCCAATGTTTGAAAGATTAGTTCTTGTTAAAAATTGTATTAAAAAACCTCTACATGATATGGGACAAAATCATGTACATTATGAGAGTGATTTCAAATCTATGGAATTAGACTATGTATATAAAGTGCTTAGCATCATAATACACAGCCATTTCTGAATAAACAGAAAATTTTTAAGGTGGCATCGTTTTAGGTTATATCTCATATTGTGAATGCCTTCACAACGAGTTGCCATGATATTGCACTACTTCGAATAAGTAACGCTTCACCTAAGGAGAAGACTAGTGTTACTTATTCTCAGATAGGTACCACCACCCAGACAGCACTGTTTCAGGGCTATTCGTCAGTGAGTGGGTAGCCCTGAAACAGTGCTGTCTGGGTGGTGGTACCTATCTGAGAATAAGTAACACTAGTCTTCTCCTTAGGTGAAGCGTTACTTATTCGAAGTAGTGCAATATCATGGCAACTCGTTGTGAAGGCATTCACAATATGAGATATAACCTAAAACGATGGCACCTTAAAAATTTTCTGTTTATTCAGAAATGGCTGTGTATTATGATGCTAAGCACTTTATATACATAGTCTAAATTTGTTCGCAGCTTGAGGCTCTAGCCCTAAATGCGCCTTAATCTATGGAATTATTAATAAAAATTTTAAAACCAATAGAATTATGTGTAGTGAAACTTAGCAAATAAACGACGACATTGATAACTGTGGACGGTATTTTAAAATTCATGTTTGCAAAACTTGAAGAAATAGACAATGATTTAAGTATCAAAATATTAGAAGCATTAAAAAATAAAGTTTTTGAATGCAGGAATAAAAAATTAATATCTGTAATGAAATTTTTACAAACAGGAAACCTGCCTAAAAATAATCAAGATCAAGATGACCTAAGCTATGTTCAAAAGTCAATTTTATATCTATTTGCAAAAACATTAATTATGAGACTATTTCCTAATAAAGATACAAGTCTTTCTGAAAATAATGTTACTATGATGGATAGTACCGAAACAAATAGTAACACTGACATAAATATGTCACTTGTCGATGAATTAAGAGCACTGTTGATGGCTGTTTTAAGTCCAATAATTGTTCAAAAACTGATGACATTCAGAAAGAAATGAAATTCTTTGAAAGTACAGGACAATGCACCAAAACTTTGGAAAATCTTCATAATGCTCTATTAACAGTAAAGCCAACTTCCACTGCTGCAGAACGAATTTTTTCTATGTGCTCCACTATACAAACTAAGATTAGAAATAGAATTAATCCCCAACTTTTTTAGATGCATTTTTTTACTTAAAGTACTACTTTTTGAAAAAATAAATTTTCAAACTTTATATTATTTGTTTTAATTGTAATAATTATTTAATAAGCAATAAATGTGATTAAATAAAGAAATATTTTTACTTACTTTTTTTATATTATTGATTTGTTTATGTAATTCATGTTATTAATAAAAAAATTGCAATTGTCAGTGGCATATTGTTGTACTACTTCTTATAAGCCAAAAAAATGCATTGGTTAACCGGTTATCTAGCCCAAAAACAATCGGATAACTGGTTATTTGACATCCCTAGTTTAAACCATACAAGTGTTTTTAGAATGATGAAGGAATTAATAATCGTGCACAGCTGTGTGCGATTACCTTGATAATGAATTTCATGATTAATGGATAGGTTGTCGAGGAAGTGCTTTTGAAGGTCACCAGATCTCATCCCTTTAGATTTTTTTCCTTGGGGATACTTGAAAAATCGGGTTTACAGTCACAAACCACAAACATTGGAGGAATTGTAAATGAACATTCAACAAGAAGCAGAAAACATTTCACCTGATTTGTGCATTTCGGTATGTAGATCTATTGATGATATATGCCACTCGTGCATTAATGCTGGTGGAAGGCATTTTGAACAATTAAAGTAAAGTTTTACTGTTGTAAAAAAATTAATGTGTTTTGTCTTTAAAGTATCAAAAAAAATTTATATTTGTATATATTGTTCATTTAATATAAATTTTTAAAGTGTGTATACATAATTTTGAAACACCCTGTATATTGTTTTATTTGAAAGACTGAGTGGTTTATATTTTGTTAAATTATTGATATCCATATGTTACACAAGGAAATACTAGTATATAAGTTTGGCCTAAATATGAAATATTATAGCATATACAAATATAAAGACTACTTCTATATCTGCTTTCTTCTACCACTTATTCTTGTTTGTAGACATATTTCAATGCAAATGCCTTGACCCTGATAAGGTCACTTGTCACTGGAGGTGCCACACCAGAATTAGAACTTATCCTTGCTGAGGGTGCAGGGTTACGTGGTGGCTATAGTACTGTGGAGTCACTATCTAATAGAGACCGATGTAGGATAGGACAGATTTCCCTCTATGATGGTCCATTAGCTCAGTTTGGGGTAAGTAATGTAATGCATTATATGAATATTTTGCTAAACTCAATGTGAAATGATTTTATATATATATATATATATATATATATATTTTTTTTTTTTTTTTTTTTTTTGATAAAGAAAGCAATTAACTTTTAATATTCAAATTTCATTTCATCATACAATATAGGTCAGCGTATATTGAAATATTTTAATAAACAGAATAGAATTAATTTACAATAGTTCCCAAATAAATTTAGGGCAAACGACATGACATACACCTTAAATAAATATCAATATACTTTTCTTTTGGAGCAGTGTTTTTAAGATGAAATGCTTCCCCCAATATGAGATCAATGTGCTAAGCAACAAACCTAATATGAGATCAATGTGCTAAGCAACAAACCTAATATGAGATCAATGTGCTAAGCAACAAACCTAATATGAGATCAATGTGCTAAGCAACAAACCTAATATGCTCATTGCTGTGCACAGAAGGAAGCTATACCCTATTTTTACAATTACAAAGAAATGTATACTTTTCTGCATCTGCCAAAAAAAATCCCTAATTACTCATACTTTTGTCATCATCAAAAAGTGACAATCCCATTCCACTTTGAACTTTCCAAACTCTCTGCCTTGGCGACCTTGTCAACTAAGTTATTCCAGTGATCTACAACATCATGCTTGAAGGTAAATTCCACCAGTTCTATTGTGTTACTGCCTAAGGTTTTATATTTGTGATCCCTAGTTCTTCTCTCTCTTACAGATGAAAACTACTTCCCTCATTCACTTTACCGATCCTATTCAGCACCTTATACACCTTGTTTATGTTCTTCCCAACCACCCAAAATGTCTAGTTCCAAGCTTTGTAGTCTGCACCTTCTAAGCCATTATTCACAAGGACATAGAGAATAGCAACCCTTGTCAGTTTGGTTGCCCTTCTTTGGGCCCTCTCTAGAAGTCCTATGTTTGTTTTTATGTGTAGTCTCCAAACCTGATTATGATATTCCAAATGCAGTCTCACTGTCATCTTATATCTTATAAAGAGATGGAACAAAAACAGTCTTCACCCTACTTGCAAAGAGCCTTCCTAGTCAACTGTTTACACAGCATAGTAAATTTCATATTTGATTATATCTCAATTTCTAAGGTTTTTTTTTTTCATCGTGAACCACTTTTAATTTTCTCTCTCTCTCTCTCTTTCTCTCTCTCTCTCTCTCTCTCTCTCTCTCTCTCTCTCTCTCTCTCTCTCTCTCACACACACACACACACACACACACACACACTATAAATAACTTCTGTATTTCTGTTTCCAGGTGCAAAATACTGCATTTAGATGCATTAAATTTTTCAGATCATATCTGCAACCAAACAAAGTCATTTGAAGTAGTGTAACCTTGTTTCTGGTCATGTTGCTGCAAACAGGTCATTAACTTTCATCTGATCGGTAAACTTTGCAATTTCCTCTTTAATAAAATTAAGGTTTGATCAGAAACAGGAGAGGCCTGTTTCTGATCTACCTTAACAGAACTGATTCCAGAGGAACTCCACTTACTGCTGGCTAACTCTAAAGAATGTTGATGTTTGACTACCTTCTTTCTCAAGCTTTTAGTTAGCCTATGATTCAACACATATCCTTCCCTGTAATCCCAGTTTTCTTCAGTTCATATAATCCCCTGAGACTCTCTAAAATCCCTTGCACCTTGGAAAACAAGCCACAGGGGATTTTAAGAGAGTACTCAGAGTCATTGTGGAACAAGTAAATACATGGGCTGTGTTAGGGTAGCTAAGAATAGGAACAGGTGCATGTATACTTGTATGCACAGCAATGCTAGAAGTTTGGTAAATAAATTTGATGTGTTGGTCAAAACATCAAAGGTTGTTGTTGTTGTTTGGTTTTTAGGAGCATTAGCAACTAAGGCCATATTGCTCCGGGGATATGCGGTGGTCATTTTCTGACCTTTCCGCATCCTCCGTATTTAGTGGTGACGGGCTCGAACCCCGGTCTAATCAAGAAGCGTATGCTACGCACTGCGCTCCTTCCCACCTGGCTACGGAGGCGCCTCCATCAAAGGTAGATATTGTTGGAATATCAGTTGTTGTTATTTGATTTTTAGGAGCATTAGCAACTAAGGCCATATTGCTCCGGGGATATGCAGTGGTCATTCCCTGACCTTTCCGCATCCTCCATATTTGGTGGTCACGGGCTCGAACCCCGGTCTAATCAAGAAGCATGTGCTACGCACTGCTGCTCCTGCCCACCTGGCTACGGAGGCACCTGGAATATCAGAGACATGGTGTCACACAGATATAAGGAATGCAGAAATGGAATTTGGAGAGTACAATGTGTACAGGAAGATAGACAGGATAGGAAGGGAGGAGGGGTTATGCTATTAGTTAAGAAACACACCAAGGAAGTACAGCAAGTTGACATGGCTGGACAGTGCAATGTTGGTCAGTTTGGTGTGACATAAGCACTGGGAAAGCAAAATTGAGAGTAGGAGTGTGTAATAGGCCTAATGAATCTGATGAGTGTAATAAACAACTATACAGAGAAATAGATTGGGCCAGTAAATCACAGTGTCTTATAATGGGGAATTTTCATTTCCCAGATATTGACTGGAATTTGTGGGTTGGTCACTCACACACTAGCAAGGCTTTTGTGGATTTACTGGATGATTGTTTTCTACAGCAGCATGTTCGAGAGGCAACTAGAGGGAGTAATACTCTTGATCTGATTATCAGTAGTGATTCTTCATGCATTAAGAATCTGCAGATAAAGGAACCACTAGGTGGCAGTGATCACAGTGTGCTGAAGTGGGATTTACTCAAAGAGGTAACTATCATCGGGGTAATGGGAAGGGTTTTTGCTTTCGTAAAGGTGACTACAGTGGTCTGAGACAGTATGTAAATTCTATACGTCAATTCTATACATTGGTAACATCATCAGTTGGTGGGACCAACGGATGACGTTACCAACAGCAAATTCAAAATGGGAAGCATTCAAAGAATTAATCTTGGAAGCTACTAGGCATTTCATACCAACTAAGAAATACTGTTCAAGGTTTAGGCCTAAATGGATGTCAGATGAACTAATAAGACATGTGGCAGAGAAGAAAAATGCATGGAATACATATAAGTTAGCAGGTGACATGGAAACCTATGATAGATATAAGCTGGTCCGTAACCACGACACAAAGGTTAGGCAGGCAAAGGCAGATTACGAGAAATCTTTGGCAAAGGATGCTAAGAAAAACAGCAAAGAGTTCTTCTTATGTAACTCTAGAAGGAAGGGGATGAATCATATTGGTCCACTTGATATCAATGGTTCAACTGTTGATGATCCTGTTCATGTAGCTAACAAACTAAATGAGTATTTAGCATCTATATTCACACATGAGGAGTTATTCAGGGAGGGCAATGCAAGAGGTTAATTAAACTCTGGCAGTGAGCTAGATGATTTTGTAATAACTGAGAGGAAAATGGAGGAGAAATTGTTGAAGATTAACATAAGAAAGGCACCTGGGGTGGATGGGATCTATCCAGTTATATTAAAGGATGCAGCAAAGAAACTAAGCAAACCTTTAGCAATAATTATGAGAGCTTCCTTGGACTCAGGGGAGGTAACCATAGATTGGAGAAATGCAAATGTGACTTCAATTCACAATGGAAGATAAAGGAAGATCAAAGGGTAACACAAATAATTACAGACCTTTTAGTTAACTTCGGCGCCTCCATAGCCAGGTGGGCAGGAGCAGCAGTGCGTAGCACACGCTTCTTGATTCGATCGGGATTTGAGCCTGTGACCACCAAATACGGAGGATGCGGAAAGGTCAGGGAAGACCACTGCATATCCCCAGAGCAATACGGCCTTAGTTGCTAATGCTCCTAAAAAACCAAATAACAACAACAACAACAACATAGTTAACTTCTGTTCCAGGGAAATTAATGGAGGAAATGGTTAAAAAAAGCACTGCAGGATCATCTAGACAAGACTTCAGTTATAGCTCGGACACAGCATGGGTTTGTTAAGGGAAAGTCTTGTCTGAACAATTTGATTGGATACTATGATGTGGTCACAAAGGAACTGGATGCAATAAATAATTTTGATATCATATATTTGGATCTTAGAAAGGCTTTTGATACTGTTGCCCGTGGAAGACTGCTGCACAAATTGGAGCAGTGTGGCATTGGAGGGAAATTGCTGCTATGGATAAAGGGATGGTTGAGTGAGAGAAGACAGAGTGGTAATCAATGGATACTGCTCTTTGTGACTAATGTTATTAGTGGAGTCCCCAGGGTTCAGTGTTGGGTCCATTGTTTTCTGTATTTATTAATGATATTGATAATGGCATTTCTGGTTTAATGTCCACGTTTGCAGACAATACGAAGGTTGATAGGGTTGTTAATGACACTAATGACAGTACACCGCTGCAACAGGATCTAGAAAAGTTGAGCAGATGGGCTGAGAGGTGGCAACTGAACTTTAACATTGACAAATGTAATGTAATGCATATGGGAAACAGTAACTCCAGAGTAACGTATCAACTGTGTGGTACTACACTCAGGTTGGGAGAGAATGAAAAGGACCTGGGGTAATTGTGCAGGCAGATATGGAGTTTTCTGAGCAGTGCAGACAGTTTGCAAGAGTAGCTCATGGTGTCTTGTCAGTGATATACAGGAATTTTTCTAGCAGGGATAAGGAGGTGATTATCCCCTTGTATAAGGCAGTGGTCAGGCCACACCTTGAGTACTATATACAGGTCTGGAGGCCTCATTTTAAGAAGGATGTAGAGCTGCTGGAATGAGTACATAGAAGGGGAACAAGATTAGTGAATGGAACAAAGGGTTGCTATTACAAAGAAAGGCTTAAATTTTGCAAATTACACTGTCTGGAGACTAGGCACCTGCGATGTGATCTGATTGAGGTGTATAAAACCTTGAATGGTTTGAGCATGCTCAGTGCTGATAGGATTCTTCCTCTTGCTCAGAATAATTGCCTGAGAGGACATAAATTCAAATTGAGGAAAGACAGTTATAGGATAGATGTGCGGAAGTTTGCCTTTAGCCAGCGGGTGATTGATTGCTGGAACAAACTTCCATCTGTCGTTGTAGAAGTTGATAGTTTAAATAGATTCAAGGCAGAACTAGACAAACACTTGGAGCAAGTGGATGGGTGAAATGAGAAGGTTTTTTTTTTAGCTGATGCTATATAAGATTGCTATCTTGCATCATGTGCCTTTACTAATGCTAATAGACTTTTGCACAGAATTGTATCAAAGCTTTACTGAAATAAAGAGCAGATTTATTTCTTGCATCTAACTGCTTTATGACTTCATTACAATAATTTGCCCATCAACCATGCATTAATGATACCATTCCTACTGAAATGATCCTGTATCATATCCTTACTCACAGACTCAATGATCTTACCCACCATCTGAACAATTATAGTTGCCCATAACTTCTTTCACACCACTTCTGTAAGCTGGGGGTGAGGGCGGACATTTGCACTTCTCCAGTCCATTCTGAAGTATAACGATGATCAGGCTTAGCCTTATGGTTTTCTAGGCCCAAGGTAGCATGCTGCAGCACCCCCACTGCCTCTGGTAAGTATTATAGTTACCCAGTTGACTCCCCTACCCCAACCATCGCTTACAGTGGCAGACTGTTTGATTTACATAAGTTCTGGTTTTTAGAAACTTCTCCCCCACATGCTATAGACAGAATTCTGAGAGCAGTGTAACTATTAGTGAACAATTTATGAACCATATGTAGTGAGTATGCTCTATCAGGTGGCAGATTAAGGATAGTTGGGGCCCCTAGGCAAATTATATTTGGGGTCCCCCAAAAAAATAATAATAAAAAAAAAGAATAAAAAATAAATAAAAGTTAGGTGGCAAATAAATGAAATTTTGTACTTTTGAATTTTTTGCTTAAATTTTCGTTTAAATTAATCAAGATTTTTATGATGTTTACTGAAAACATTAATCTATTTTAGAACACTATAGGAAAATTTCTTGACTTGGGGCCCCCAAAGTCTGGGGCCCCTAGGCACGTGCCTCATTGCCTTAATGGGTAATCCGCCACTGTCTATCAGCAACAAAATATAGTTATCTTTCTTTCTGTTCGCCTTTCTCTTGCTATTTTGTGCATATCTCGTGCTTGGATTTTTGCCTGGTAATTGCTTATCTCCTTTTTTTTTTTAATCAACTTGAGTGCAGGACCCAAGGCAACTGTCTCACTTGCCTTGCAATAAGGCTAATCTCCTAATGATGATCCCATTAACACTTTCAAGAATGGGTTCCAGACAGGGTATGAGCCACCTGGAGTGAGTTTTTCAGAGAGTTTGAAAGAAGCTCGTAGAAATTTAAAAACTATTTACATAAATGCTTTTAAATATTAATTTTGTTCATTAGATATGTAAAAATATAGTAAAAAAACGTATAAAAAGAATTAAAAAACATAAAAAAATAAAAACTCATCATTACTTTATCCTCTAGTTATATATATATATATATGCAAGGCGGAATTAATAAGTCAGATAAATGTGAAGATGGAAGTGTAAATTACACAAAATTCCAAAGGCTAATAGGAAAAGGGTAGCAGAAATAGGAGATATTTTAGGTGTGAAAAAGAAAGAAAGAACATGAATATCCTATATGTTGTAATGATTACAATAAAACATTCCACAGTGCAGATAGCCATTTTTGAAAAAATGATTAAAAGTCTGAAATTTTTCATGATATGCACACAATAGCAGGACAAAAATTAATTTGACAAATTTATGCACATAAAATGCTAAACTGACATTTACAATAACTCTAGTATAACTATAGTCATTGTTACATGTCAGGCATAGCCTCCTTCTGTACATAGTTATGATAGCCTCTTTCTGTACATAGTTATGATAGCCTCTTTCTCTTACATAGCTATGAGCAAACTGGATTTGCTATTTAGTGCATCAATCTGGTATTGTGGAGGCATTTTGCCAAAAGTTGCTTTGGTACTGCACTGTTCTAAGTAAAATGTACTGCTCTGATGGAGAAATATATTGCTTTTTATGTGAAATGTATGCTGCTACCCAGACATGGGTTTCAGCTCTAATTGGAGTCTCATTGGTGTGCAAGTAGGCATTGTGAAGACCTGAACAACCCTGTGATGAGATACATCCATGGTATGTGAGATGCAAGATGGTGCAATAAGTGAGGTAGGCATAGTTAAGTCTAGAAAAAAAGCCTCGAGCTATGAAAGCTATAGAGTTATTGTACATGTCAAGCATAGCATCTTTCTGTACATAGCTATAAGCAAACTAAGCTTGCAACTTAGCACATATACATATACAATAGCTATAGTTTTTATAACTTTTCAATAACTCTGTATTGCTTTCATAGCTTGAGTCTTTTGTCCTAGACTTAGCTATGACTAAATATAACTTTAATGGAAACGATGAGTGTTGGAAAAAGATAAAATGTATTTAAATTTTGGAAATTATTTTATTTCATTTTCTTTTAAAAATCCTATTTTAATTATATTTCTGAAGCCATAGTTGTATTTAAAACATAATGACACTTTCTCTCTTGTTTTCCTCATTATTTAATGGAACGAATATCACTTTTTATACTGAAATTTACGTTGATAATTGTAATAATAATGCCATATTATGAATACATGTTAATACATAAAATGTGATAATTTTGAAAATGTATTTTTCTGCATATTTTACTTAAAAGCTTTAAAAAATATTAATACATTTATAAACAGAGGTAAACACTTTTATGTGCATTAACTTGAATAATTTGTATAACATTTTAGATTGATGTAGGTCTGATTTAGAGCTTTTGCTTACCTGCTAATAATTTTATTTAATTTTTTCTTTCTTCTTTCAGGAGGGTGGGATTTATTGTGATTTATTTGTCACAGCACTTCGGAGTTACGGGATGCTATGTATTGGCTTGTACAGGTTTCGAGACACAAGTTCATCTTGTGAAGCATCATCAAAACGTTATGTAATTACTAATCCGCCCGCTGATTTTACCCTTCTCCCAACTGATATGGTAAGATCACTTTTGCAAATGAAAGCCTTTTCTTATAATCTTAATTATGAAACAAACGATAAAATACTTTATTGGAATGCTTTAGTTGCCATCGTAATCCAGGAAGCATCAATAAATATGATGTTGCAAACCAATTCCCAGGGTAGAAGCTCACATTCACCACCAAGACTCTTCTCCTCCACTTAGGCTTCTCAGACCTGAACCAGACCCAAACAGGTTGCAGCAATTGTGCTGCTCTAGAAACCCTAAGAAAATAAAATATTGAAAAATATCAAACTAAACAAATGTATAGTTTTAAATTATAATTAATCCAATATAAGCAATGGTCATGTGCATCGATGATTAAAAATCTAAGACCTTTCTTTATTATGCACACAGTAGCAAGACAAAAACTATTGAATTTAACTAAAGTAAATGATAATAATAGGATGTGATAACTATCATAATGTCACTGATGATACACAAAACTAAAACACACCTACACTCATACACATATATAAAGTTATTTGAAAGCTTACCTTTCTTTGGTATTACATAAAATAAAAACACAAATCAATGAATTTTGATTCTCTTCTAACATAACTTTTTTAAACATGCTCCTAAAAAATGACAAAATGACAAGCAACCTGTCCAGTCAACTCTCAAAACAAGCCACCAAAAGACAAGTATCATGAAATAAAAATTCAAATTCTCTTCCCAAGTCTAAAATCCAACAAGAATTTTTTTTTTAAGTTGTATGAAATAATGTAAGTGGCCTTATGTAGGAATATAGGAATTTTTCTAGCAGGGATAAGGAGGTGATTATTCCCTTGTATAAGGCAATGGTCAGGCCACACCTAGAGTACTGTATACAGGCCTGGAGGCCTCATTTCAAGAAGGATGTAGAGCTGCTGGAACGAGTACAGAGAAGGGCAACAAGATTAGTGAATGGAACAAAGGGGTGCTCTTACAAAGAAAGGCTTAAGTTTTGCGAATTACAGTGTCTGGAGACTAGGCACCAGCGAGGTGATCTGATAGAGGTGTACAAAGCCTTGAATGGTTTGAGCATGCTCAATGCTGATGGGATTCTTCCTCTTGCTCAGAATAATCACCTGAGAAGGCATAAATTCAAATTGAGGAAAGACAGATGTAGGATAGATGTGCGGAAATTTGCCTTTAGCCAGCGGGTGGTTGGTAGGTGGAACAGACTTCCATCTCTTGTCGTGGAAGTTGATAGCCTAAATAAGTTTAAGGCTCAGCTGGACAGGTATTTCGAACAAACAGATGGGTGAAGTGGAAGTGGTTATTTTTTATTTATTTATTTTACTTTTTTTTTTTTTTTTGGCTGATGCTGCATAAGCTTGCTTTCTTGCATCAAATGCCTCTACTAATGCTAATGCTAATGTTGTAGCAAGTGAGGAAACATTTTCACACGTTCACTCAAATCCCCAATAGTTGATGGTCAGGTAGGGCATCTCATGTTTATGGAATCTTTGTGTAATGCATTTGTAATGTTTACAAATAATGTTTACAAAATTGGTAGATTTGTGAAATTACGTTGGATGCCCGGATATATTGTGAATGATGTTACCGTCCTGAATAAGGTAAATGTTGGAAGTGATCACAGAATGGTAAGATGTACACTTGATATAGATGTAGGAAAGGAAAGGAAAAAACTGACTCGAGTAAATAATACAAAGGTCTTTGAGATAACAGAGGAGGAGAAAAAGCACTATGTACTGGAACTTAAAAACAAGTTTGAGCTTCTGCAGACTTCTGAGGATCAAGATATCGATGAGGAATATTACAACTTTCTGAAAGTGATAAAGCCCAAGAAACCTATAGAGAAACAGAAATCCAAAGAAGAAAAAATTAGTCAAGAAACACTTGTCATGATGAACCGAAGACGACAAATGAAGAGCAAGAAAAACACTGACAGGGAGAAAATTGAGTATACTGAGTTATGCAAAGCCATTAGAAAGAGACTCAGAGAGGATATAAGAAGATTTAACACAAGAAAAGTAGAACAAGCATTAAGGGAAAACAAAGGATTTAAATCAGCAGCCATGAGCAGTAATACAGAAAGACAAATGATACTGAAACTGAAGAATAGCGATGGTGTACTTATAAACAGCAGAGAAGGCATAAATCAAATAGCAGAAGACTACTATAGAGAATTATACAAGGAGCGAGGAAATGATACCAGCAGTGGGGAAGATGGATTGCAAAGTAGCAACACATACGACATACCCGATATTCTTCCTGATGAGGTAGAACATGCATTGAAGAAAATGAAGAATTGGAAAGCCCCGGGGGAAGATGAAGTTACTGTAGAGTTGTTAAAATTGGGAGGAAGAGACATAACACAAAAACTGGCAAGGCTCTTCACAAAGTGCATTAGAAAAGGTGTGACGCCTAAGCAGTGGAATAATGCAATCATAGTTTTGCTGCATAAGAAAGGAGATAAATCAGAAATTGGAAATTATAGACCAATTAGCTTGTTATCCCGCATCTACAAGTTGTTCACAAGGGTCATTACTAACAGATTAGAAAGAATACTTGATGAGAATCAACCGAAAGAGCAAGCTGGCTTTAGGACAGGATTCTCAACTATGGATCACCTTCACGTAATATCACAGCTAATGGAGAAAGCAAATGAATATAAAACACCATTATGCCTGGCATTTGTGGATTATGAAAAGGCATTTGACTCCATACAGCATAAGGCAATGTTTCGGGAACTGGAAAGACAAGGCATAGATACCCCATATATTATGATTTTGAAGAAAATATATGAGAGTGCTACCTCCTTTATTAGACTAGACAAAGACAGTAGCAAATTTAAAATCGAGAAAGGAGTTCGACAAGGAGACACAATATCTCCGAAGATGTTTACTGCTGCCCTTGAGGAAGCTTTCAGAAGATTAGACTGCGCAGAAAGGAGTCAATGTGAACGGAGAGTACCTAAACCATTTACGATTTGCAGATGACATTGTGGTTATAAGCCACGATCCCAAAGAATTAGAGGAAAATCTTAATCAGTTATGCACAGTTAGTAAGGATTTTGGACTAAAGATGAATATGGCTAAAACAAAAGTAATGATGAACAAGTATGCCACGGAAAGGGAAATAATGATTGAAGGAGCAGTAATTGAAAAGGTGGAGTCATATACTTATCTGGGACAAGTTATTAGCTGTAATAATGATAAATGGCTGGAAGTCAAGAGAAGAATAAATTTTGGATGGATAGTATTCAGGAAATATAGTCACATACTGAAGAGCAATATCCCAGTTTGTCTGAAACGTAAAATAATGAACCAATGTATACTCCCCACCATGACTTATGGAAGTGAAACTTGGGCACTCACCAAAAGAATGGAAGAGAAGCTGAGAACTACACAGCGAAGAATGGAACGAATTATATTGGGAATCAGACTGTTAGATAAGAAGAGGAACACATGGATTATACAGCAAACTCAAGTAAAGGACATTCTTATCAAAACTAAAGAACTAAAATGGTCTTGGGCAGGACACATAGCTCGTAGACATGATGACAGATGGACTAAGAAAATAACAGAATGGTACCCAAGAGGAGCTAGAAGAAAACCTGGAAGAAGACAAAGGCGGAGATGGATAGATGAAATTCATGAGTTTTTGGGCAGTAAATGGATGGCTAGTGCTCAAAACAGAAGGAACTGGAAAACTGCTGGAGAGGCCTTCATCCTGCAGTGGATTGAAAATGGCTGATGATGATGATGATGATGATGTTGGATGCCATTATGTTTCTGTTTGAAATATAAAATTTGCATCCTAAGGTGACAGCATGATGTGTTAACTCTGATGATCCCAGGTGATTTCAGGAAATGAAATTTACATGGAATTTTAATTGCTGTTCTAAGGTGCACCTTGTGAACCCTTGATAGAAGGAGCTGCACTGTATGCAAGAAATTATGTAAACTAAATCATGCTTGTGATATGCATTATCAGTTTTATGAATGGATTGGATTTAAAAAATTGACTCCAGCTTATACACTGGTCTAGCTGCAATCTTATATTTGGTGTTTTTTAATTAGAACACTAAAGCTTTATACCATTGGCTATATATGGGATGCAAATAAAACTCTTATGAGAGATGACATTAGAATGGTTTTGAATGGAAGACATATGGAGTTTTACTATTGTACAAATTGGAGCAGAATGGTATTAAGGGTAAGTTGCTACAATAGATAAAAGGATGGTTAAGTGGGAGAAGACAGAGGGTGGTAATAAATGGGTGCTGCTCTTCTTGGACTAATGTTATTAGTGGAGTCCCACAGGGTTCGGTGTTAGGTCCACTGTTGTTTGGTATATTTATCAATGATATTGATGAAGGTATATAAGGCTTAATGTCAAAGTTTGCAGATGATACAAAGGTTGGCAGGGTTGTTAATGACAGTAATGGCAGTGTGCTACTGCAACAGGATCTAGATAATTTGGGCAGATGGGCTAAGAAGTGGCAACTGAAATTTAACCTTGACAAATGCAAAGTACTGCATATGGGTAGCTGTAACCCCAAAGAAACGTACCAACTGTGTGGTACGTTTCTAACACTTAAGGTGATAGAAAATGAAAAAGACCTGGGAGTAATTGTGCAGTCAGATATGAAGTTTTCTGAGCAATGCAGACAGGCTGCCAGGCCAGGTCATGATGTTTTGTCAATGATATATAGGAATTTTGCTAGCAGGGAGAAGGAGGTGATTGTCCCTCTATATAAGGCAATGGTCAGGCCACGCCTTGAGTACTGCGTGCAGGTCTGGAGGCCTAATTTTAGGAAGGGTGTAGATTTACTTGAGCGTGTACAGAGAAGGGCAACAAGATTGGTGAGGGGAATGAAGGGATCCTCTTACCAAGAGAGGCTTAAGTTCTGCAAATTGCAGTGGCTGGAGACTAGGCACCTGCACGGTGATCTGATTGAGGTGTATAAGGCCTTGAATGGGTTGAGCACGCTGAATTCTGATGGGATCCTTCCACTTGTTCAGATTACGAACCTAAGGGGGCATAAATTCAAATTAAGAAAAGACAGATGTAGAATAGATGTGCGGAAATTTGCCTTTAGCCAGCGGGTGGTTAATTGCTGGAACAAACTTCCATCTGTTGGTGGAAGTTGATATGTTGAATAAATTTAAGGAGGAACTGGACAGGCATTTGGAGGGAATGGTGTGATTTTTTTTTTTTGGCTGATGCTGCAAAAGCTCGTACACTTGCTTTCTTGCATCACATGCCACTACTACTACTTGTTGGATATACTGACTAATGAACTTGAACTATCAGGATAGTTCCTGTTTTTAAATCTTTCTGTCAAACTTTTAATTTCTTCATCAAGGGCAGCTTTGGTGGAATAATTTTATAAACATTTAAAAATTTATTTTTCATATACAAAAGGATGATAACTATTGGAGTAGAAATATGCCAATATTTTAGGGCTTTCAATATACCTTAAAGATTTTTGATAAAGGGACACATTGCTCTGAAAGCTACTTGGTGTATATTTGTTTTAACACTCTTAGCCTTTATATTATTATTCCTTTTAGTATATTCACTTTTTATATTTTAATAGTGTCCATGTATTTTCTAATTATATTTTTATTTTTAATTCTCACTGTATATTTTTATTTTTAATTCTCACTGTATATTTTTAATAAAGTTTTATTTTACCATTTTGTTGGTTGCAACAATATTTATTTACAGTATGCTTATTCCCGACGCTCAAGGCTATTTTTGCTTAAAAAACTTTGTTAACGTGTTTACTGCTGACTACGAGTTAATTTGTATTTGGCGATCTGGCCCAAGACGTCACATACGAGTTAACTCAGACTGGTATGACTTGCCTCTTTCAGGTGCAGCTACGATTATATTCGTAGCAAATACGTGCAACTGATGGATGGTAGGTTTCTGGATAAGAATGAAAAATCAACCATGTCGTCAGAAAACAGAATTTATTCACAAAACAAAATATTTTATTCACACAAAAAGCTAGCTTCTTTTGGCACACTGAACAATAATAGCGTATTCCATGGGGTTTGTTATTTCTTGTACATACTGGATAAGGCATATATAGATGGGCGTGGTTTTTTTTTCTGTTGGTAGTATAGCCAACTGAAATTCTAAATAACGAATTTTACATTGAGACCTGATCTTCTTTGGAACGTTTAGAATTTTTTCTCCAATCAAAGATTCAATGTAACTTTTCCATCAAGTTACGGGTTCCACCATAAAATGTCCGAACTTCAGAGAAACCCATAACTTTACAGAAAAGGATGTATGCATTATGAATATATATTTCTATAATATGTAATGCAGTATTTTTTTGGCCATCTGATGGGTTTTTTTAGCGCTGAATAATACAA
This sequence comes from Mastigoproctus giganteus, assembly GCF_048544385.1. NCBI lineage: Eukaryota > Metazoa > Arthropoda > Arachnida > Uropygi > Thelyphonidae > Mastigoproctus > Mastigoproctus giganteus. The sequence goes on along the minus strand of NC_143581.1, from coordinate 223,532,548 downwards.
GAACATTTGATCTATGAACCAGAACCATACAACTCGTAAAAAAACTCTTCAGATTCCAAGTCACTCATATTAGAATAAAGCTCAAGCTCTTCTTCGGTCAGTGGTCTCTTCTTATCCATGTTTTACGGGGTTTTTTTTACGTTTTTTTTTTTTTTTTTTTTTTTGTAAAAAAAAAAAAACATGTAACAAAGTACTAAATACAACGTACACAACAAAGTCTGCATCACTGCAGTGGATTTACACACAGCACTGCCTCATATACAGCAATTTCTGCAAGTTACAGCACATCTGATTTAATCAAGTTAACTCTTAGTTGGCTGCTGTGAAGAATTACAATTACATATGCCAACTACGAGATAATTTGCGAGGTTTTTTTTACAACAATAAGCTTTTTTTTTACGAGTTTTGGTGATGAATATATATTATGATTTGGGTTTTGAATAATTTACCATGCCTAACTCTATTGGCGTCGGAGACCAGTTTACCCTAATAAGCCTTGGCAGTCAACATGTTAATATTCTTATTTAATCATCTTATTTAATAGTCTTAATTTTGCTCAAGTTAAGTTTAATGGGCCTTTATACTTCTCTTCTAGAATGTTCATTACTATGTATGGTTTAGAAATCCATCATACAATACATTATCCAAATATGACTCAAGATAGCAACAAACTCATAGTAGATCAGACATCTTTCTGGCCATTCAGTTTCTGTTCAAATAAAAAGGAAGAGATGACCTTTAGCCATAATTATGAGAGCTTCCTTGGACTCAGGGGAGGTACCCATGGACGGGAGATGTGCAAATGTGACCCGAATCCACAAAGGAGGATCAAAGAAAGACACAGGTAATTACAAACCTGTCAGTTTAATTTCTGTTCCAGGGAAAAATAATGAAGTCACTGGTTAAAGGATTGCAGGATCATGTAGACAAGACTTCAGTAATAATTCAGACACAGCATGAGTTTGTTAAGGGAGAGTCTTGTCTGACAAATTTGATTGGATACTATGATGTGGTGACATAGGAATTGGATGCAAAGAATAATTTTGATATCATATACTTGGATTTCAGGAAAGCTTTTAATAATACTGTTGCACATGGAAGACTACATGTGCAACAGTAGTCTTCCATGTGCAACAGTATTATTGCACATGGAAGACTGTACAATGTGAACAGTATGGCATTAAGAGCAAGTTGCTACAAAGGATAAAAGGATGGTTTGAGTGGGAGAAGACAGAGAGTGGTAATCAATGGACACTGCTCTTCATTGACTAATGTTATTATTGGAGTACCCCAAGGTTCGACGTTGGACCCACTGTTCATTTGCATATTTATCAATGATATTGATGAAGGTATATCAAGCTTAATGTCAAAGTTTTCTGATGATACAAAGTTGGCAAGGTTGTTAATGACAATATGCTACTGTAACAGAATCTAGAAATGTTGGGCAGATAGGCTGAGAAGTGGCAACTGAAGGTTAATATTGACAAATGCAAAGTACTGCATATGAGTAGTAGTAACCCCAGAGAACTGTACTAACTGTGTAGTACTACACTCGGGGTAGTGGAGAATGAAAAAGACACAGGGTAATTGTGCAGTAAGATATGAAGTTTTCTGAGCCATGCAGACAGAGAGAGCAGGTCATGGGGTCTTGTCAATGATATACAGGAATTTTGCTAGCAGCGATAAGGAGGTGATTCTAGTAGTAGTAGTAGTGGTGGCATGTGATGCAAGAAAGCAGTGTATGAGCTTATGCAGCATCAGCCAAAAAAAAAAAAAAAAAAAAATTTCACACAATCATTCCCTCTAAATGTTTGTCCAGTTCCTCCTTAAATTTATTTAACCTATCAACTTCCACAACAACAGATGGAAGTTTGTTCCAGCAATTAACCACCCGCTGGCTAAAGGCAAATTCCGCACATCTATTCTACACCTGTCTTTCCTTAATTTTAATTTATGCCTCCTTAGGTTCGTAATCTGAACAAGTGGAAGAATTCCATCAGAATTCAGAGTGCTCAACCCATTCAAGGCCTTATACGCCTCAATCAGATCACCGTGCAGGTGCCTAGTCTCCAGACACTGTAATTTGCATAACTTAAGCCTTTCTTCATAAGAGCAACCCTTTGTTCCATTCACTAATCTTGTTGCCCTTCTCTGTACTCATTACAGCAGCTTCCTTCCTAAAATGAGGTCTCCAGACCGTATACATTACTCAAGGTGTCGCCTGACCATTGCCTTATAAAAGGGAATAATCACCTCCTTATCCCTGCTAGAAAAATTCTTGTATATCATTGACAAGACACCATGAAATACTCTTGCAGATCATCTGCACTGCTCAGAAAACTTCATATCTGACTGCACAATTACCCCCAGGTCCTTTTCATTCTCTTCTACCCTGAGTGTAGTACCACACAGTTGATACATTACTCTGGGGTTACTGCTGCCCATATGCAGTACTTTACATTTCTCATTATACAGTCACTCCCCGACTTACGTAAGGATTGCATTCCATGGAAGTCTACGTAAGTCAGAATTTCCCTAAATGCTTATGCAGTACTCGCAAATTTGATTGAAGCAAAAAAGAAATGTTTGATGAACATGTAAATAGAATTATTTATTAAATTTTTTTGTCATGTGCAGGAAAAATTACAAAATTACAAAAATTTCAAAATTATAAAATTACAAAAAGAGAGAGGAGACAGGTATAACATCAGCAAGTTTTACGTTTCGAGCATGGTTGCCAGAATTAACTCTCCAGCTAATAAGCATGCCGCTGCAGAAGTTGAGGGTTGTGGAGATTTAGAAGGTTTTTTTTCCAACACGTCACAAAATTTCTCTGCAGCTGCAGAATCGGCACTGGCGACTTCACCGCATACTATAATGTTTTGGAAACCAGTGCGATGCTTGAACCTATTAAACCACCAGTTGCTTGCCATGAACTTGGCTTGGTGTTTGCCGTACTTATCCTTAATATCTTCATAAATACTCTTTGCTTTTGCTTGAATGGCCCTTAGACTCAGGGACACTTGCTTCTGAATCTGATTTTCCATCCATATTATTAATATCTTTTCCGTCTTCGATATAGCACCTGAACACTGTTTTGTGATCACTGTTGATCTTAAATGCATTGATCCTTTAACATATTCTTTTATACGTGCACTGTCCCTTAAAATAGTATTCACTGTTGAAACAGAAAGACCTAATTTCGTGCAATAGATGATAAACTTTGTCCCGCTTCGTGCTTCTTAATTAATCATCTTCATTTCTAAATCAATTTTGTTTCGTTTCCTAACACTGCCAGCACTTGCACTTTCCGTTGGTCCCTTTCTCTTCACCATTGTAATAAGTAAACAGGAATGAAGAGAAGAATCTGAAAATTTAATTGTTTTTTATATGATTGAAGATTTCAGTGAAGGAGAATACACATTCCACCATAATAATGTAAAACCCCACACAATTCCAGTTATCGGTATTATCGCAAATGCAATAAGATTGAGTTTACTACCAGTTTATAATTAGATGCACTAACAGAAAAGCCCAATAAACCAGAAAGTGCAAATTATTTTCATTGTTTTATGGTAGTGACCTCCAGAAATGTGTTTTAGAAAAATACACAAAGGCATTCAAAATCGATTCTTATAATGGAACATATGATAACAATGAAAGTGTAGTTAGACTCAAGCGTTTAGGGCATAAGCCTCAAGCTATGAAGGAGTCTAGACTATGTATAAATATAGTGCAAATGCATCAGGAATACATAGCTATATCTGAATAAATCAGAATATTAATAAAACGGCATCGTTTTAAGTTATATCTCATATTGTGAATACCTTCACAACGAGTTGCCATGATATTGCACTACTTCGAATAAGTAACGCTTCACCTAAGGAGAAGACTAATGTTACTTATTCTCAGATGGATACCACCACCCAGACGGCACCGTTTCAGGGCTATTTGGCCCTTCTAGACTCCTTCATAGCTTGAGGCTTATGCCCTAAACGCTTGAGTCTAAATACATGATACACCATCAGGCATCTCTCATATTGTGGAGTTATACTTCATAACTGTTTTGCCATCATTGCATCACTCGGGTACCTACCCACCCACCGAAGAAGGGCCAAAAAGCCCTGAAACGGTGCCGCTAGGGGGAGCTTGATGATGTCCGGAGTTTCCAAGAATAGGTAACAACAGCCTTCTCCACTGGGGAAGCGTTGCCTATTCGAGGAGTTTATGAGTTTTTGAGTGGTGTGAGTTGAAGGAGTTACTGTCCCTTTCATTCTTCTACACCGTTTCTTTTCCTCTTCCACTCCTACTATAACTTTCCCTCTACCTTTTTTGCTTTTCTAAGTCTAATAGGGACAAGTGGATATTCGAGTAGATATTCACATACATACATAAATAGCCCTGAAACGGTGCCGTCTGGGTGGTGGTATCCATCTGAGAATAAGTAACATTAGTCTTCTCCTTAGGTGAAGCGTTACTTATTCGAAGTAGTGCAATATCATGGCAACTCGTTGTGAAGGTATTCACAATATGAGATATAACTTAAAACGATGCCGTTTTATTAATATTCTGATTTATTCAGATATAGCTATGTATTCCTGATGCATTTGCACTGAAAGTGTAGTGCAATTTACATTATAAAAATGACCTTTTAGAGAGATAAATAGCTGTTATATAGCGAAAATTTCAACTTTCAAGGTCGTGGAAAGAATTACCAAAAAAAAACGTGTTATTGATTGGGTTCACATTACAATATTTTCACGATACTTCCATTTATTCCTATGGGATGCAAAATACATTTCCATGATTTTTTTTAAGTTTGCACCAGGTGGCAAAAACTTACGTAAAGTTGAATTTCCGTAAGTCGAGTATTACGTAAGCTGGGGAGTTGCTGTAAAGGTAATATTCAGTCCATGCCTGTCCTGAAGGGAGAATCACAAATGCTCCACCTTGTCCACCTTGGGAAGCCATTTATTCAATTGATCTAACAACAGAGAAGAAAACGTCATGAGTTTGCTTTTAGGTCTCCTTCTGGTGAGAATATACCTCATGCAATCATTTTATTTATCCCTTTCAGGAACTTATACACCTTGATCAGATCTCCTAAAGGGCAGAATATTAAAATTTAAGGCATTTATTTGTTCCCATTCTTCATACTTAACAGCTAATGAACTCTGGAATGCCCTTTTTCCTTGAAAACTAATAACTGAAGTAGTCAATTTCAGATGACTTTAGTTAATCCTGAGTTTAGTGTTGTCTCTCTCTCTCTCCACACACACACACACACACTTTTTAACTCAGAACAAAGGAAATTGCATACCACTGCACTTGTTATCAGCTTAAACATAAGGAACAAAATTAGTGGGTGTTGTATATTTGGCACATACACAGTTGTCAAGCTTTGCAGTTGGCCCACCCCCTATGCTAAGCCATTCCATATATATCATCTGGCCATTCTTCTTTGAATCCTCTATAGAAGTACTGCCATTTATTATGCATGACCTTCACATTTGAGTGCACTATTATATGCGATCTCACTGCATTTGGAAAATCTATCCATGTCTGGGGGCCACTCTTATCATCTTATATAGAAGAATAATGACACCGTTCTAGCTATTTGCAAAGATCTGATAAAACGCTGATAGGATACCTTATGTCTTGGCAACTATTTATACTGTGTTTTAAATTTGAGGTCTCATTGTCTCTTTCAAACCTGAACCACCTTTAAATCCCTCCAAACCGCTAAGTTATGCCTGGGCTTTTGTTTCCCAAGGTGAGTGAGGCAGTTTATTTAGTAGTATTAAACCTAAGTTGCCATTTTTCACCATATTTATAACTGGCCTAAATCATTATGAAGTGACATAGCATGGTTCTGTATGTAAGTCACCTTCCCAGTCTTTAAAAAGAAAACTTTGATAGCACTCTGACTTTGAATGTACCTCTCGCAATTCATTAAGGTACATTAAAAATTGTGTGCTATTTCACTTTATTTCTTATAGGATTCTGTGCAAAAACATTCTTACAAAGGCACTATTATAGTTGACAATAATTTGTAAAATAATAAGGGAAGTTTACCTCAATATAATATGTAGAACACTTTCATATGATACTCCAGCAATTAAAACGAAAAAATCGCAAATCTTACATTACAGTAATTAAAAATTACTGTAATGTAAGATTTTTACTGTAAAATTAATTTAATTAATTTTTTAATTTAATTTTTAATTGTGTTAAAAATTAAATTACGACATACGGTCAAAAAGTGTTGTCGGCTTCAGGAAGGAAAATCGTTTTTTTGCAATTTTTTTCGTTAAATTTCTTTTAATTAATTTGATTTTTAATTGTGTTAGATTGATTTTTAATTGTGGTCAATTGTTTTTAATTTTTTAATTATGTTCAATTGAATTTTAATTATTTTTTATTTTTTACTGTAATGTAAGATTTGTGATTTTTTTGTTTTAATTTCTGGAGAGTATCATACGGAAGTATTCTACGTATTATATTGAGGTAAACTTCTCTTATCATTTTACCAATATTGATATCAATGTAGAACAAATTGAGCATTACAGCTCTGGTTCATACTATCAAGTTGACAATAATATATGAGTAACAGAATGCCTCAACCACAGTGAAGTATCCTATTACCAGTAGTTCAAATCTAATGAATGTATCATTAGATTTGAATAGTCCCATAATATAGCTGAGTGATCAAAATGCAGGAGTGTAGTTGTCATGTTTGAATTGACAACAGTTCAAGCTCATGTAACCTCAAAATATGATAAAATTAAAATACAGGCATACCTCGAATAACGAATAGGATGCGTTCCACGAAATTACTTCGTTAAGCGAAACTTCGTTTTCAGAGGTAAAAATACTATTGCCAGAATAGGGATATGTTCCTACGTAAAGAAAATGAAAAGCTTTTTTTTTCGAACAAAGAAAAGTTTTATTAAATAAACAATCAACTTACAAAGTGAAATCACATTTTAAAATATGAGTCTAAAGTTGATTGCTTATGCTTTTTTTCTCTCTCATTTAACAATTGCCTATACGGAGTTATTGCATTTAACACTGATCGCTTAATAATAACACTTCTTCCTAAATCAGGATCATTTTCACTAAAAAAAATTAAAACGTTTTCAATGTCATTTAAGCACCTTTTTAAATCTTTGGTTGTTAACACTTTTTCGGCAGGAACTTCTTTAACTTCGTCTTCATTATCTTTGTCTTTGTTGTTAACAAGGTTTTCTAAATCTTCCACTGAAAAACCATCATCTTCTGCATTCAATAAATTTCTAACATCCTCTTCATCGACATTTTCGAAACCTATTGATTGAGCCATCTGGATAACTTCATTTCTAATTTCTTGGATGTTATTTTCTTCTTCTAGTACAACTTCTGGCCATATTTTGCACCAAACTCCATTTAAGCATTTCTTAGTGACTTCTTTCCAAGGACTATCAATGTTTTTAATGGTGCAGTTTTTCCAAAAAGTTTTAACTGTCATTTCCTCTTTATCCTCTAGTTCAGTTAAATTGCTTAATGTTCGACGCAAATAATAAGCTTTAAATGATGCTATTACTCCCTGATCCAATGGTTGAATCAGGGAAGTTGTGTTTGCTGGAAGAAACACAACTTTGACAGGAATGCATGTGTCCAACGTGTTAAGATCAGTAGGATGTCCCGGAGCATTGTCTAACAACAAAAGAGCTTTTTCTTCAAAGTTGTTTTTTTGACAATACCGTTTTACTTCAGGACAAAAGTGGTTAACAAACCAATCAGTAAATATTCAATGGGTTGCTCCTTGGCAACCCACGGTTTTCTATTTGCTTTCCATATTACAGGTAAATTCATTTTTATGTTACCTTTTAACGCCCTCGGATTTTCTGAATGGTAAACTAATAACAATTTTAATTTATAATCGCCAAAGACATTTGATCCAAAGAGTAACGTTAAACGGTCTTTGGCTGCTTTGAACCCAGCAGCTGATTTTTCTTCAATACAAATGAAGCTTTTTTTGGTAGCCGTTTCCAGAACAAACCGCTTTTGTCAACACTGAACACAAAATTTTCACCTTCAATTATTTCCTTTAGTTTTTCTGGAAACTTATTTGCAGCTTCTCCTGTTAATTTTACACTATGAATCCTGGCCCGTTTTTTAAATTTCTCGAACCAACCACGAGAAGCCCCAAAGGTTTCCGTAATTTCTTCAGTTTGTTTAGATTTCAGGTGATTAAACTGGAAATTTTTTTTTTTTATGTTAAATGGGGCTTGAAATTGCGGACTTCGTTATATCGAAGCTTCGTTATCAGAGGTAACGTTAACCGAGGTATGCCTGTATTTTTATCAAAATGATTAATTCTAACTCCTCTAACCTATGTATATTGCTAGAGTATAAACAGAATATTTATTTAAAGCCTGCTTTAGCCAAGTGTCAATGTGGGTGTTCTTGAGTTGGTCAGATCAAGCCCATATCATTAAATGGTTTAATAAAAATATTCTTGTCAAATTATTACAATAGTTGTAATTCCTCTGATCTATGTAGTCATGCAGAGTAAAAACAAAAATATTCATATATACAAAATCAAAGACAGAAAGAGGTACAAAAAAATTGCTTCTTTCATTAACTGATTGAAGTTTTTCCTCTTCCTCAGATTCCACACCTGAAGGGGCATAAATTCAAATTGAGGAAAAACAGTTGTAGAATAGATGTGTGGAAATTTGCCTTTATCCAGAGGGTCGCTGATTGCTGGAACAAACTTCCATCTATCATTGTGGAAGTTGACAGCTTAAATAAATTCAAGGCTGAACTAGACAAACTTGGAGTGAATGGATGGGTGAAATGGGAAGTGGTTTTTTTTTGGCTGATGCTATATAAGCTTGCTTTCTTGCATCATATGCCTCTACTAATGCTAAAGTTAGATATAAGTCAGTAAGCAGTTGCTTAAGGATTTGAATTTAGATATCTGAAATTATATTATAAATAAGTACAAACAATCTTGGCATTTGGGACAGTTGCTTGCAATGCATTTTAAAGTTAGTTCATTAATTAATTCATTAAATGAAATAAAATTATCAATGCCAAAATTAAATTATTTTGAATTAAATTATTTATAAATAAAAATATAATTATTAAAATCATAAAATTAATTCATCAAATACATAATATAAGGAACTTAACATACTAGAAAAAAAAAGTATATATAGGATAGTGCATTATTTTCTCTCTTTATAATAATAAGTATAAAACAGAAATAAGTCGGGCATAATGGAACTGTAAATTTATTTTTCTTGTCACCACCTGCCCAAATGACATGTTGCGAGATAAAATCATACCCAAAGTTGTCTGCTGATTATGAAATTAATGAACATATATAAGAGATGGCAAGTGCATTCTATGTGAAAGGCTGTTGTTGTTGTTATTTGGTTTTTAGGAGCATTAGCAACTAAGGCCATATTGCTCGGGGATATGCGGTGGTCATTCCCTGACCTTTCCGCATTCTCCGTATTTGGTGGTGACGGGCTCGAATCCCGGTCTAATCAAGAAGCGTGTGCTACACGCACTGCTGCTCCTTCCCACCTGGCTACGGAGGCGCCGTGAAAGGCATTACAAAGCAAGGACTACATGTACAGCTGTAAGCTACAGTAACCAGTTTATTGCACTGTGGTGCTATTCTTCCAGAAACTTGAATTTTGAATTGGTGCAAGAATATTTATAGAAGCAACGAATCACTACTTTTTGTGTGATGGCGTCTATGGCTGGCAATAGCATTAGTAGAGGCATACGATGCAAGAAAGCAAGCTTATGCAGCATTAGCCAAAAAAAAAAAAAAAAACCTCCCATTTCATCCCTCCATTCGTTCCAAATGCCTGTTCAGCTCAGCCTTAAATTTATTTAGGCTATTAGCTTCAACAACAAAAGATGGAAGCCTGTTCTACCAATCAACTACCCGCTGGCTAAAGGCAAATTTCTGCACATCTATTCTACAACTATCTTTCCTCAATTTGAAACTGTGCCCCCTAGGTTCTTAGTCTAAGCAAGATGAAGAATCCCATCAGCATTCGGCTAGCTTTCTCAACCCATTCAAGGCCTTATACACCTCAATGAGATCACCTCGCAGGTGCCTACTCTCCAGGTGCTGCAATTTGCAGAACTCAAGCCTTTCTTGGTAAGAGCATCCCTTTGTTCCTCTCACCAATCTTGTTGCCCTTCTTTGTACTCATTCTAGCAACTCTACATCCTTCCTAAAATGAGGCCTCCAGACCTGTACACAGTACTCCAGGTGTGGCCTTACCATTGCCTTGTATAACGGTATTATCATCTTCCTGTCCCTGCTAGCAAAATTCCTATATACCATTGACAAGACTACAAGACTGCAGTAGATAATGACCTGCCCTGGCAACCCGTCTGCACTGCTCAGCGAACTTCATATTTGGCTGCACAATTACCCCCAGGTCTTTTTCACTTTCCACTTCCCTGAGTGTAGTACCACCCAGTTGGTACGTTTCTGTACGTTGGTACAAATACTTAGATTTGGAGTGTGTCACCACCTGAACTGCAGTTAAATGAAAAAAAATAATAATAAAAATAAATAAATTTTCTGTTTATACTCCGGCACGACAACCAAGTCAGTAGAGTTTACAATAAATCGTCAATACAAATATTTATTGTATTTAGTAGTCACGGGCTTGAACCCCGGTCCACTCAAGGAACGAGAGTGCTATGCACTCTCGTTCATGACCACTCGGCTACGTCCCCTGATATAGACCTAGATTTGTTGATTTTTGCAGTAGATAATGCAAGCAGACTGTGTAACATTCTTGAATATAATGTTATTGGAATGTTAATGGAATTGTAACATATTACTGAATAGTGATGTTACAGTTCAAGTAATGAAATTCTACACTACAAGGGAACCCATTTGACATTGATCCAATACCTATGTCCAACAAATAACTGTTGGTTGAATTAGATTCTGTAAGGAGCTATCCATGACAAGTGTATCATACATGATTCATTTGTAATTAATGTCATTGATAAATTTTAAGTACTGGTTAAGTCATCAAATGTGGACATTGTAGGGATATTGCAGATGTGGTGTCACTCAGACACAAGTGATACAGAATTGTAAAATAGGGAGTGCAATGTGTACAGAAAGGACAGACAGGACAGGAGGGGTAGACATTATTATTTTCATTAAGAAGCATATTGAATCTAAGGCAATGAAAACAGCTGACATGTGTGGCCAGTGCAATGTTCAGTCCGTTTGATTTGCTATAAGCATTGAGAAAACAAAAATAAGAGTAGAAGTGTGTTATAGGCCTAATGATTGTGATGAGTATAATGAATAACTGGGAGAGAAATAGGGCCAGAAAATCAGAATGCCTTATAAAGGGAGATTTTAGTTTTCCAGATATTGACTGCAACTTGTGGTTTGGTCACTCACATATTAGTAAAACTTTTGTAGATTTATTGGATGACTGTGTTCTACAGCAGCATGTTAGAGTGGAAAAAAGAGAAAGTGGTACTCTTAATCTGATTATCAGGAGCGATTCTTTCTTTCTTCATGCATTAGGAATTTGCAGATAAAAGACCACTGGGTGGCAGTGATCAGGGTGTACTTATGTGGGATTTACTTAAACACGTAACTACTGTCAAGGGTAAAGGGAAGGACTTTTGTTCTCATAAAGGTGACTTTGGTGGTCTCAGATAATTCTTAAATTCTATACAGTGGGACAAGCTAATGAAGTTACCAACAGCAAATTCTAAATGGGAAACATTATCGGGAAGTGATCATAGTCTGCAATCAAGTCACAAAAGAGGTTAGGCAGGCTATGGCAGATTATAAGAAGTCTTTGACAAAAGATGCAAAGAAAAACAGCAAAGACTTCATTGCTTATGTAAACACTAGAAAGAAGGAAGGTGATAAATCATATTGGCCCAGGAAGGCAATAAATCATATTGATACCTTGATATCAATAGTTGAACCATTAATATCAAGTTGCTGGCTTAGGTTGCTGACAAACTGAATAGTTATTTTGCATCTACATTCACACATGAGGAATTCTTTAGGGAAGGGAATGCCAAAAGTTGTCGTATTTAAAAGAAAATTCAAAAGTTTATCACACTCTAACAGGAAGCTAAATGATTTTGTGATAACTGAGAGAAAAGTGGAAGAAAGTGAGCCCATTGTTTTCAGTATTTATAAATTAAATTGTTGAAGCTAAACTTAAAAAAGGGAAGCAGGTAAGCAAATCCTTAGTCATAATTATTAGTGCATTTTGAGATTCAGGGGAGATCCCTGTAGACTGGTGAAGTGCAAATGAACCCCAATTTACAAAAGGGGGGGGGGATAAATAGTGACATGAGTAATTATACACCTGTTAGCTTAACTACTGTTCCAAGGAAAATAATGGACTCACTGGTTACAAAAGTAATTCAGGACCATCTAGACAGGAGTACAATTATACTTCAGTCACAATATGGATTTGGTAAGGGGCTATCTTTTCTGTCCAATCTGTTTGGATACTAGGATGTAGTAACAAACAAATTGAATTCAAAAAATAATTTTGATATCATATATACTGGATTTCAGGAAATTATTCTTGTAGGGATGGAGTCCTTTATTCCACACTCTACTTTATCTAAACATCGGTTTTCTAATAAATGTGCCAAGGATTTACCCTCATTAATCACCCTTCCAACCTTTGTATAATCTGCAAACTTGGACATTAAGCCTGATATACCTTCATCAATATTATTAATAAATAGAGAAAATAACAATGAGCCCACTGTTGAACCCTGGGGGACTTCACTATTCTTCGTGGACTAATGTTATTAGTGAAGTCCCCCAGGGTTCAGCAATGAGCCCATTGTTATTTTCTCTATTTATTAATGATATTGATGAAGGTATATCAGGCTTAATGTCCAAGTTTGCAGATTATACAAAGGTTGGAAGCGTGGTTAATGAGGGTAATCAAGGTAAGCTACTGCAACAAGATGCAGACAGATTAGGCAGATGGGCTGAGAAATGACAATTTAATTTTAATATTGACAAATTCAAGGTAGTTCATATGGGGAGCAGTAATCCCAGATTAATGTACCAGCTGTTGGTACTACACTCTGGATAGTGTAAAATGAAAAAGACCTGTGAAAAATTGTGCAGTCAGATATGAAGTTCTTGGAGCAGTGCTGACATGCTGCCAGAACAGTTCATGGGGTTTGTCAATGATATACAGGAATTTTGCTAGCATGGATAGGGAGATGATTTATCTTTTGTATAAGGCAGTGGTTAGGCCATATCTTCAGTATTGCATACAGGTCTGAATGCCTCATTTTAGATGGACATTGATCTGTTGTAATGGGTGCAGTGAACCACAACAAGATTGGTGAGTGAACCAAAAGTGCCCTTACCAGGAAAGGCTAAAGGTTTCAGTTTTAAAATTTCCAGCATCTGGAGACTAGGCATATGCAAAGTGATCTGATTGAGTATTTAAGACTTTGAATGGACAAAGTGCTAATGCATTCTTCCTCGTAAGCATTAGCATTAGTAGAGGCATTTGATCCAAGAAAGCAAGCTTATGCAGCATCAGCCAAAAAAAAAAAAAAAAAAACCACTTCCACTTCACCCCTCTGTTCGTTCGAAATACCTGACCAGCTGAGCCTTAAACTTATTTAGGCTATCAACTTCCACGACAAGGGATGGAAGTCTGTTCCACCAACCAACCAATGCTGGCTAAAGGCAAATTTCCGCACGTCTATCCTACATCTGTCTTTCCTCAATTTGAATTTATGCCCTCTCAGGTGATTATTCTGAGCGAGAGGAAGAATCCCATCAGCATTGAGCATGCTCAAACCATTCAAAGCTTTATACACCTCTATCAGATCACCTGTTAGCTACCTGAGCAGGATCATCAACAGTTGACCCATCGATATCAAGTGGACCAATCTGATTCATCCCCTTCCTTCTAGAGTTTACATAAGTAAAGAACTCTTTGCTGTTTTTCTTTGCATCCCTTCCCAATGATTTCTCATAATCTGCCTTCGCCTGCCTAACCTCCTTTGTAACTTGGTTACAGATCAACTTGTATCTATCATAGGCTTCTGTGTCATATGTTAATTTGTATGTATCCCATGCATGTTTCTTCTCTGCCATATGCCTCATTAGTTCATCTGACATCCATTTAGGCCTAAACCTTGAACAATATTTCTTAGTTGGTATGTAAAGCCTTGTAGCTTCCAAGATAGGTTCTCTGAATGCTTCCCATTTTGCATTTGCTGTTGGTAACATCATCAGTTGGTCCCACTGTATAGAATTTAAATACTGTCTCAGTCCATCGTAGTCGCCTTTACGAAAGCAATAACCCTTCCCTTTACCCCTAATGGTAGTTACCTCTTTGAGTAAATCCCACTTCAGCACACTGTGATCACTGCCACCTAGTGGTTCATTTATCTGCAGATTCTTAATGCATGAAGAATCACTGCTGATAATCAAATCAAGAGTATTACTCCCTCTAGTTGCCTCTCGAACATGCTGATGTAGAAAACAATCATCCAGTAAATCCACAAAAGCCTTGCTAGTGTGTGAGTGACCAGCTCCCAAATTCCAGTCAATATCTGGGAAATTAAAATCTCCCATTATAAGATTCTCTGATTTACTGGCCCACTCTATTTCCCTGTACAGTTTCTTATTATACTCATCAGAGTCATTAGGCCTATAGCACACTTCTACTCTCAATTTTGATCTCCCAATGCTTATGTCACACCAAACTGACTCGACACTGCACTGTCCAGTCAGTTTGTCGAGTCAGTGATGTCCACTGGCTTCACTTCCTTGGATTTTATGTATTTCTTAACTAACAGCATAACCCCTCCTCCCTTCCTATCCAGTCTATCCTTTCTGTAGACGTTGTACTCCCCAAATTCCAGTTCTGCATTCCTTATATCTGTGTGACACCACGTCTCTGATATCCCAACAATATCTGCCTTTGATGTTTTGAGCAATACCTCAAATTCATCAAATTTATTTACTAAACTCCTAGCATTGGTGTACACGCAAGTATACATGCACCTATTTCTATTCTTAGCTACCCTAACACAACCCATGTGTTTACTTGTACCGCAATGACTTCCAGCAGTCTCTGAAATATCCTGCAACTTGTTTTTCAGGCTTCTGCTCATTCCAATAGAAGCAGTGCAAGAATCTCTTTCACCTCTGCCAGTGGCTACTGTTAATCTATTCGTCTTTGTCTCCCTCCAAGCTAGCAGTTTTCCGACCCACCTAACACTGCCTCGATAGCATCAGCAAATATTCTTGCACCCTTTCTATTTAAGTGTATCCCATCCCTGTAGAAGCAATCTCTCCTGTTAACAAGTACAGTCCAGGCTGAAAAAAATTCTACCCCTTGAGCCTTGCACAATCTTTCCCGGGCCGAATTGATCGACAAGGCTCTCATCATATACTCCCTCCTATCGTGTCTGGGCAGAATTGCAGACACTTTCAAATTCAACCCTATTTCATGGCTTTTTTTCAACAGTGACCTGTACTTGTTAAGCAATTCCGCCGGTCTCCTACTCTTGATATCATTAGTGCCAACGTGTACAACTATATCACCTTTTGTGCCCTTAAAAGATGATATCTGCTCTACAACGTCATCAACCTTTGCCCCTGGCAGACATACCCTGGTCCTGTTCCACCTATCCTTTTTACAAAGCATGTTCCCCGTTTCCCTGACAATAGAGTCACCAACAACTACTAGTTCCTTTGGGACCAGTGCATTCTGCCTTGGGGGTTGCCGCTGTGTTGCGCGATGACCAAGTGCAAGCTCTGGCGTTGATGTGGGCAGCTGAGAGCTTGATGGGCCCCTCAATTTAGTTCCTTCGAGGGCATCCACCCTGTTCTTCAAGCTCTCATATAGGCCCATAAGAACGCTGAGTTGTTGCCTGATTTCGATACACTCCTTGCATCGCACACACACAAAGACATCCCCCATGGCAATATCGTGTCCCGTACCTGAATGCTCCACAAACATCATGCAAGCTGTGCATTTTAGAAGGCTGTGATTCAGAAGGCAACTGCCCCCCCTTAGTTCTCCTCTGAGCCACAGCACTTCCATTAGCTTGAGCCTTTTGTTTTGCTGCTCTGGTCTGAGTCATGATTTCTTTTAATTTAAATAAAATTTCAATTTCAGTTTATAACCCTAACTTATCTCTCAACACAGTTATAACGGGATATATATTTTTTAGTGTCAAGTATTAATTATCTCGAGTTCCCTTTATATAACTTCCGTATCAATTATGTATTAATTAATTATGTTACGTTTGTAATCTAAGTCGGTATATGTATTTAGTTAAAAGTACAATTTAAATGCCAACGAAGTTCAACAAGTTTAATAGAATTTATTGATCACTGAAAATATTATAACCTATACTATAGTAATGCTATCTAGGTTCGGTATATAACGATCATATGAGAAAGACAAGGGCGGGACGTTACGAACGGTAAATCTATGGACACTTAAGTATTAATTAACTTTCAAATCTCGCTGTCTCAATTCAGAATAAACTAACGATCCTTACTAGGTCTATAAGCTACTTACAAAAAATAATTTGATGTAAAAAATATTCAAAAAGCGGCTAAATATGGCTAAAAAACTTCTCGTTCAGCGGAGTTGCGACTTGTAACACGTGGATACCCTTACCGATACTTTTTCTAAGGAGTTTTAATTTCAAATTGAGGAAAGATGGTTACAAAATAGATGTATGGAAGAAGTTTGCTTTCACTCAGAAGGTGGTTGATTGTTGCAACTAACTTCCATCTGTTGCTTTTTAAGTGGATAACTCGAATAAATTCAAGGAAGAACTATACAAACTATTGGAGAGGATGGATAGATGATATGGGTAAGGGTTTTTTGGGCTGATGCTGTACAAGCTTGTTTTCTTGCATCATTTACTACTACTGATTTTCCTTCTTTCAATTATTTTGTTGAAATAGTCTATGCATTAAACTTTTACAGAATTTTCTTTATTTTTGAAACAAGATGCAATACTTTAAAAATTGAACCTATGACTTATATATATATATATATATATATATATTATTCTTTAGTAATATGATAATTTATGTTGTATTTAACTTTTAATATACTTTTATAGTGGTTTTCCTTAAATTATTTCTAGATTTTTCTGTTGTCCCAGTAGCTGTTTTAGCAATGCCCGGGTACGAACAGAGTACATATTATTATTTTATCTTTCTATTGTGGTTTATTGTGTTTATTTTCTTAATTACGGGTGTTTTCTACTCATAGGTATTATGGTTAATACATTACTGGTCTTTAAGCTAGCCTAAACTCGGTTATCTTAAATAGGCCCTGGGCATTTAAGATAACCGAGTTTAGGCTAGCTTAAAGACCAGTAATGTATTAACCATAATACCTATGAGTAGAAAACACCCGTAATTAAGAAAATAAACACAATAAACCACAATAGAAAGATAAAATAATTATATATATATATATATATATATATATATATATGTCTTGTATTTTTATCACTACTAATTAAGTAAAAGGATACTGAAAACATATTGACATATGCATATTTACTGTTGGGAAATGAACATATCAAAAGAACATATAACACCAAGAACATTTTCTAATATTGTAGTAAGTGGTAATGCTCAGCTTCTGAAAATTAACTTAATGATACATCTCACCTGCTTCTCTTTATATTGAAATTTGTTTTTCTTTTGTAGGTGTTTGTCCTTATGCAGTTTGATCCAGGCATGGAATACAAGCCAAACCGTGGTGAAGAAATAAAGGAAGACAACTCCTGACTCATCCACTGTAGCGCCTTGACAGATGGTCCTTATTCATTCATCTGATCTCAGAATGATGAAATGCGTTGTTAGAGCCCATCCTTAGACAATGCCTTTAGTTTGGCTCTCAGTGATGGTCTGCTATGCCTGATGATTCCAATCTTCCCAGGCTGACTTTTTGCTCTACACAACTTTTTCTAAATGACTCTTCCCCCACCCCTCCCCCATCTCCCTCTCTCTTCTTCTTCCTCCTCTCTCTGTGGTGTACTTTTCTATACCATTTTTATGCTGCAATAATTGGTGCTATTTGTATGTAGAACTCACAAGCTTCCATTGGTTATCATACAGTCAGATGTCTCTTGTATACATGTTATCCCTTCTTTCTTAATTCAATTTCTGAATAACGTATTCTCTTACTCTGATTTGTATTCTATAGATAATTCAAGGAAATCTATCTTTTATTGATTTAATGGGGTCAAAAGGCAAACACTGTCCATGGTTTTCTAACTTCAGTTTCAGGCATCATTGAGACAACGCAGCTAAGTTCGTCAGACGAATTAGTTAAAGGTCCCTGTCAAGCCGCTACAGTTTATTACTATACAGCTGCACCTCTGGGGTGCAAACCACAAAGACTTACTCCCAGCCAAAAGAAGTTGTGCTGGAGAAACAGGACAATAATGTGCACTTCTGTCTACTGCAATAATTGGACTGCATGCAATTTCATTATTGAACTGTTACTTTTCAACTGGTGCCCTTCAATGTCATTACTTGATGATGCCACTTATGGTAGTGGATGTCAGGAAGTAATGTCACAGTCTCTCATGGAGCACACGCATTTTCACACTGATAATTATTTTTAGTTGACGACACTAGTATATACACTGTAAATTGTATATGAAAATAATTCATTGTGTCCTGTGTGTGCTCGCCACTCCCACTCAGGGGTCATTCTTTGTACATATGCGCTGGTCCCCTCATTCTTCAATGAAGAGAAACCCTCCCATGATTGGTATTTCATCCTCTTCCTTCCAGTAATATACTCTAGAGCCTCAGTACAATTGCCCTGATGATAACTCCAAATTTCATTTCCATTATCTTAATGACGAGTTTGTCCCATGTAGATAGCCAACCCCCAAGTCCCAGGATGCAACCATACCTAGACAATCTAGATGTGATATGCCTGCCGAAGTCCCTGTTTCCTTTGTTGCATTCATCCTCTGTATGTCATTGGAAACAGGCTCGCAGTCAATTGGTGCTGGCTCTGTTAGCATAGTGAAAGTTGCCATCCTAGGTTGTCATAAAATTTTATGCGCTCCATGATCTACTCCATTGACCCTAACATCGAAATATATGTACATTTGGTCAATGAGCTAGTTTTTCAATGTTCTCTCTGTCCATCAGTCATATTTCCTTACATAAGTAAAAGGAAGATGGACAGATGAATGTACAGCAAGCTTTGTCCATAAGCAGAAAAATTATAATAAACAAGTATTGCCAATCAAGACAACCCAGTACTTTATTTCACATAAAAGTACATAATTTAGTAATAGCAGAATTCAATCCATTTGTACAAAATAGTCTTCCAAAACCTGCTAACTGGAATTGTTATGAAAGACAATAAAGACTTTTCATAGCAGCATTGATTTCTTATGTTATTTGTGATGTTGTGAGTCAGCTGAGATCCGTGGCAACATAAAAGAACTTCATTGTCATTTTTAACACAATATCCAGTTTTCAAGGAAGCCTATTTTATAGCAAATAGATTTAAATCCTGTTGTTATTTAAGTTAATATTCTTTATAACTGAAATCTTTTTAATAAATTATTTCACTTTAAGAATAAAATTGTAATATATAATCATATTGATGCTGGCAAATCTCAATTTTCTTGCAGGGCATAAGATGTTCTTACAACAAACCAATTCTTGTTTTTATTTTTTTATATCTTAAATTGATAAAATAGTGATATTTTATATAATACTCAAGTTACTAAAAACTATACGGTATCCTTATAAGAGTATTATTATTACTACTATGTTACTTCTAATAACCAATGAAGGTACAGTCAGTAAATGACTGTAAAATTAGCCCTCCCTTCTACAATGAGAATTACAAAAGCGATGAATTTAATATGGTTTAAGCTTCTTTTGTTAAAAATCTCCAATATTTGATGTATGACAATTATGTACACTGTTTTAATCAGTTCGGAAAACTTCGGGAGGCGCATATGTCCTTAATATTGACAAATGAAAAGTCCTAAAAAGGATATAACACTGCAGAAAGATTATTCAATGTTCACTGCAGAAAGAATATTCAATGTTCAATAGTATGAACTAATTTAACACTATATTTTTTGATAGTGTTAAATATACAGAGTGAGCCATATGTCAGTTTACCAAGAAATAATTTGTATAATTTAATTCTTGAGATCAGTTTAATGCCCATACTACTTTTTCAATATTGATATTACATTTACTTATTGTCATAATATTTAGACAAATTGTTCGACCTATTTTCGGTAATTTACTTATTAAATTGCATTCCTTCTTGGTAAACTGTTGGTTTACCCTGTATTATCAATTAATAAATAAATTGTGCACTGACTTTTTATCTCAATTATATATTTTCAATAAAAGTATTATTCATAATAATTGAAAGAATTCATTCTGTTGAGAAAGCTAATACTCCAATTATAGCAGAATTTAAAAATATATCTATAAAAAAAAAAAAAAAAAAAAATCAGTGGATATTTTTCACTTAAGAAACTCCACCTGCCTGCGTAAGAAGACTGTGGTACTACATTCTGTTTCCTTTAGAAAAAGCAAATTACTAACTTCCAAAATGCCTTCACCCAATATGAGCTTGCATGCCATGTTAGTGGCACATTAAATAACATATATATATATATAGGCATGTGGGAATAAATGGATCTGATAATAGTGCAAGGATGGAAGTGAAATTTACATAAAATACATACCGAAAACTAATAGGGGAGGGATAGTAAAAATCATAAAAGATGTAGGTGTGAAAAAGGAGGAAAGAATGTGAAAATCATATATGTTATAATAA
Organism: Mastigoproctus giganteus; assembly: GCF_048544385.1. Lineage (NCBI taxonomy): Eukaryota > Metazoa > Arthropoda > Arachnida > Uropygi > Thelyphonidae > Mastigoproctus > Mastigoproctus giganteus. Next base: position 223,511,666 of record NC_143581.1, on the reverse strand, counting down.
ATTAAGAGAATTAAAAGGCTGAATTGAAAAGCCAATTAAAGAAGAGGGAGCTGTAAAGTGAAATAATTAATGCAAAGTAATTAAAACAACAAAAGGAGAACTAGCCAGCATCAGAAATGGGTGGATAAATTTAGCTATAAGTCAAAAAAAGGGAAGCAAAAATGCAAAAATCTGATGTTAGCTAGAGTGAATATTGATACATGGTCAGGTATTTCATCAGGGTACTACACCTGACCATGTATCAGGAACTGCATTTCTATACTTGTCCATAAAACTGGAAGCGAAGCAAATTAAAGAATAAAACTAGGTGAGATAAAGTAGCATTACTCTTTCAGAATATGGACAAGGTAGTCCCTATGCAGTGTGAGTAATATAAAAATTAAGATAAAATAAGGATAAAGCTAAAATAAAATTAAAATATAAATAAATGTTTTCAGAGTAGGGAAAAAAATTTAGAATTTTATGTAGATTTTATGCTATTTGGAAAAAAATATTGGAATTTGGTGGAAAAAGTACATAAATTTGATGAATTAAATTTAGAACAAGCAAATGGTATAGGCAAGGTATTAAATTGAAGAAGGGAAGGGATAAAGGAATAATTAAGTATAGGCAAAAATAGCGATAGAATGAGGATAGCTGGAACATTCGTATCACCCTCATATTGCACTAATAGCTTTACGAACAGGGAAAAGGTAGAAGTAGAAAGTAAAAAGGTAAAAAGTAAAGAAAATTATATTATTAAACGTACTAGGCTAGCTGGGGGTTGTAAAGCTCAACCTTTTAGTAAGGGCCCTGACTTTGTAAATGTTAGTATAAAAAGGAGATTAATACCAAATGCTAGTGAAGAAGGGAAAACGAAAGCAAAAATCAAGAGTTGAAAAATTAATTCAAAACAGGCCAACAAATGAGCCGAAACAGAAACCAAAAGTATAATGAGAAAATAGAGAATAAAAACGATACCTGGAATTTTCAAGTAATGCATAGCGGAAGGAAGAAGATGGGGAAAATATAGCAAACATATTGGGTTGAGTTGATAAATGTATCTAAAGCAGTACCACATGAGGGACTGTGCCTCAGGCATATAATGAGTATTAGCAATGGTCACATGGTGCAAGGAAGCCTATGGCTTATGCTGCACCAGCCAAAAAAAAAAATTAATAATAAAATAAAATGAAATAAAAAATAAATAAATAATAATAATAATAAAATAACAAATAAATAAATAAAATAAAATGATAAGAATAAAATAATAATAAGAAGAAGAAAATTAAAAAATTATATATAATAATAATTAATAAAAAGAGAAAAGGAAATCGACAACCTAAGCATTTCCCTTCTCCCGTAGCTAATTATCCAGCTGACCTTTGAATTTCCCCAAACTGTCAGCCTCTACCACCCATGTAGGTAACTTATTCCAGTAATTTATAACTCGCTGGTTAAAATAAAACTTCCTGCAATCCAGCCTAAACAGCTCCCCCCCTCGTAACTTTAAATTATGGCCCCTAGTTCTAGAATCATTTATAACCGTGAAAATTTCATCCTCATTCCAAGTGTGGTCTAACAATAGCCTTATATAATGGGATTATGATGTCCTTATCTCTACTAGCGATTGTTCAATAAATCATCGATAGGACACCACGAGCCTTCCTTGCAACCTGTCTACAATGCTGAGAGAACTCTGACCATATCGTAACACCCAAGTCCCTTTCCTCCACTATCGGTTTTAGTTAAACTCTGCCAAGTGTATAAGTTATTCTGAGGTTACTGTTCTCCAGGTGCAATATCTTATACTTTGCTGGATTAAAGCATAGCTGCCATTTTTCTAACCATCCCTGAAGTCTATCTAGGTCATTCTGAAGAAGCTATATCCCTTCATCGATGTCATTTATGAAAATCAAAACAAACCAGTGATCCTTAGGGAACCCCACTTCTTACATCAACCCAATCTGAGGACTAACCATTTATCACAACCCTCTGCCTCCTGCCCTGAAGCCATCCAGCTATCCATCTAATGATTTTCCCTGTGATTCCAACCTGTTCCAGCTTATAAAGTAACCGCTCATGTAGGACCGAGTCAAATGCTTTGCTGAAATCCAAATAAACAATGTCGAAATTATTCCCAAAGTCCAGCTCTTGAGTGACTCTGTCAAAATAGCTAACCAGATTAGTTAAACATGATTTTCTCTTTACAAAACCATGCTGAGTATCCTTCAGAATTCCATTTCTATCTAAATGATCCTGAATTCCAACTTTGATCATTGTCTCCATGATTTTCCCTACTACTGAAGTTAGACTAACTGGCCAGTAATTTCCCACTTCACTCTTAGAACTGCCCTTATGTATTGGAGATACATTGGCACTTTTCCAATCCAACGGAATCACTCCCGAGTTCAGTGATGTTCACATAATTAGCCTCAATGGTTCAATGCACTTACTTGCCGCCTCCCTTAAAGTTATAGGGTATATGCCATCAACCCCAGGAGCCTTACTGGCCTGTAGGCTCAAAATTTTTTTCATTAAATAAACATGTGAAATTTCAACGTCATTAATTAAATTTTTTTTCAACTTCACTCCCATAATTTCTCATTGACATACAGGGTTTTTCTTCTGTAAATATCGATGCAAAGTAACTGTTGAGTTTATCTGCAGCTTCAGCTGGGGTATCTAATACTATCCCACGTCCCTTACATAAAGGTCCAATCTGGTTTGTTCTTCTCTTCTTTTTATTTATAAAGAATAATGGAAAGAATTCCTTGTCCCCCTTCTTTGCTTGTTATTTATGCTACTATAATTATTTATAGTAAAAAAACAGACTTAATAGAGAGCTGTGAAGAAAAGGAATTAGTGACCTCTATAGTTGTATTTTGATAAAATATGTGAATAGAGATACATAAGGGTGGCAAAGAGAAAGTATATCTATAATGTAGAAATGTGGTTGGAATAATGGGACTTTTCAGACAGAAAGTCATAAGATATGCAGAAAACAAACATAGAACAGTCTATAATTAAAAAAAAATAAATATATATATATATATATATATATATATATATATATATATATATATATATATATATATATATATATATATACTGGTCAATTGATTTAATGCTTCAATATTGGTCGATTTAATCTATTTTCTGGTATTTATTTATTAATGTTATTTATTTATTTATAGATATTTAAGTGTATATGGAACAGGTTAACAAGTTAGCATATGTGGGCTAACTTTAGCCTGAGGGCCTGTAAATGTAATGGTAATAATAAATGAAGTTAAAAATATATATACTAATGGTATTAAGCAATGCAAATTTCAATAAATTTTCAAGTAAAACATCAAATAACATTAAGTAACATTCTTTCACCTAGTCATCTAGTAGCGGATAGATGACCAGGTGAAAGAATGTTATTTAATGTTATTTGATGTTTTACTTGAAAATTTATTGAAATTTGCATTGCTTAATACCATTAGTATATATATTTTTAACTTCATTTATTATTACCATTACATTTACAGGCCCCTAGGCTAAAGTTAGCCCACATATGCTAACTTGTTAACCTGTTCCATATACACTTAAATATCTATAAATAAATAAATAACATTAATAAATAAATACCAGAAAATAGATTAAATCGACCAATATTGAAGCATTAAATCAATTGACCAGTATTATTTCATGCACGTATAATGTCAAATTGCCACATGACAATAGCATTAAGGTAGCATGTGATAAAGAAATAATCATATACACTTTACCAGAATTTAAATCATAAGCTTTAATAAGAACACAATATATATATATATATACACATATATACTGAACAAAGCAGTGACCAGCTCAGCAAATCAGAAAGTAATAAAATGAATGTAGATCAAAATTAATAGAAAGCAGACCAAATATTATGGCTACTATGTTTCTAGCTTTTTATGCTTAAATGTAAACAATCCTATCCTGGATTTAAATATTTTTATATATTTTACTAGAATTGTACAACCTCCAAAATTTTTTAGATATATAGCAGCCATAAAATTTTTGCTTTTCTTGATTTTTGCTTTCATTTTCCCTTCACAAGCATTAGTCTCCTTTGATATTAGTCTCCTTTTTATACTAACACTTACAAAGCCAGGGCCCTTACTAAAAGGTTGGGCTTTACAAACCCCAATTAGCCTAGTATGTTTAATATCTTTTTCTTTACTTTTTACCTTTTTACTTTCTACTTCTACCTTTTTCCCATTCGTAAAGCTTTTAGTGTAATACGAGGGTGACACGAACATTCCAGCTATCCTTATTCTATCGCTATTTTTGCCTCTACTTAATTATTCCTTTATCCCTTCCTCAGTTTAATACCTTGCAATATACCATTTGCTTGTTCTAAATTTAATTCTTTTTTTTTTTATGAAAACCCCAAACACGAGAGGTATTAGAACCTATAGTACTTAGTACCATGCTTGGGTTGGAGGTTGAGAAGATATTTGTTGATATTAGACTTCAACTTCTGTAGACTGTAATTTTCAGGAAATACATATGAAGGAAGGTTGTTCCAGAAAACAGCAGTTGAATGAATAAACGAGGAAGATGTAAAGTTGGTTCTGTGAGTTTGAAGTTGGACAGAAAATAAATTCATCAAATTTATGTACTTTTCCAAATTGCATAAAATCTACATACAATTCTAAATTTTCCCCCCTACTCTGAAAACACTTATTTATATTTTAATTTTATTTTAGCTTTATCCTTATTTTACCTTAATTTTTATATTACTGACACTGCATAGGGATTACCTTGTCCATATTCTGAAAGAATAATGCTGCTTTCTCCCACCTAGTTTTATTCTTTAATTTGCTTCTCTTCCACTTTTATGGACAAGTATAGAAAAACAGACCCTGATACATGGTCAGTTGTAGTACCCTGATGAAATACCTGACCATGTATCAATATTCACTTTAGCTAACATCAGATTTTTGCTTCCCTTTTTTTTTGGCTTATAGCTAAATTTACCCACCAATTTCTGATGCTGGCTAGTTCTCCTTTTGTTGGTTTCATTACTTTGCATTAATTATTTTTACTTTACAGCTCCCTTCTCTCTTTAATTGGCTTTTCAATTCAGCCTTTAATTCTCTTAATTCATTATAACATATAGGATATTCACATTCTTTCCTTCTTTTTCGCACCTACATCTTTTCTGATTTCTACTGTCCTTCCCCTATTAGTTTTTGGCATTTTGTGTAAATTTCACTTCCATTCTTGCGCTATTATCAGACCCATTTATTCCCACATGCATATATATACTTTTGCATCCTTTACTGATGCTTTGCCTGTTCAGGTGCATCTGTCATATCATCCTTATTTCTATCAACTGACACTTCTTGTTTGAACTCAGTTCTATATTAGGCATTTCATATATATATATATATAGTGTTACAATATGTATAATGCATGTCAGTTTGGAGGATACATTTTTTTTAAGTGATCCAAAACAAAAAAAATTGAAACCTATAGTGCTGTCACAGATGGATATTTTTGAAGCCAGATGAATCTTTTTGACGTGGACTTAAATTTATGTAGATTGTAATTTGAGCTATAGATGCGGAAGAAAGTGTTTCCAGAGAGCGAAGGAGGTGCAATAAATGAAGAAAGGTTAGTTTGGTGAGTTTGCAGTTTAACTGCCATTGGATGTAGGCTACATCATGCACATGTTCTGACAATCATTTTCAATACATATTGTACTTTCTGGGTCATTCTGGCAGTGATGTACAGACGATATTTTAAAATTAGGTCCAGATTTGTTTACCAACTATATAACAATACAGATATGTAGTAACCCAGCGTATTCCACTAATCTATGTATTATTGCCAAATAAACAGCAGGAAACTCATACAAATATTCAAGAATACTGTTAACATTGCATAATTTTGTTAGTTCCAGTCTCTCTTGTGCAATTTCCAGCATCCAGTAATTAAAGCATTTTGTTCAATTTATCAAAACTTGTAAGTTGAAAGTTCCTATTGTTTATTTCACTTCTCACAAAATGTTTACTGTAAAAATCAAGCGAGATAGTTAATGAGTAATCAGAGTACACTACTTCAACAAGACTTGGATAAATTAGACAGATGAACTTAAAAAATGAGATTTAACATTGATAAATGCAAGGTACAGCATTTGGAGAGCAGTAATCCCAGAATAACATGCCACTAAACTCAAACTTATTAAGAATGAAAAAATACCTAGGGGTAATTGTACATCTAACATGAAGTTCTCTGAGCAGTGCAGAGGCTATTAGGTCAGCTCATGTGGGTTCTGTCACTGATACATGAACTTCAACCAGATACAAAGAGGTGATTATGCCATTGTGTAAGGCAGTTTGGAAGTATCATTTTAGGAAGGATGCTGAATCTATTGGAATGGGTGCAGAGAAGAGCAGAAAGATTGTCAGAGGCAAAAAAAAAGTACTCTTATTAAGAAAGACTTGGATTCTGTAAATTACAGCATCTGGAAACTAGGAGTCTGCAAGGAAACCTGATTAAAATGCTTAAGGCTTTCAACAGGCTCAGTAAAACTAAATCCTGATTGTAAAACTAAATTCTTACTCTTTCTCAGATGACACACACACACACAGTAGGAAGACATAAATTTAAGTTAGAAAGGATGTTTTCAGGATAGATATGCAGAAATTTGCCTTCAATCAGGAAGTACTGGATTGTTAGAATAAATGTCCACCTGGTTTTGTAGAAGTAATTTGAACAAATTTAAAGGAGGATTAGACAAATTCTTAGAAAGGATGAGCAAATGATCAAGTCTTTTTTCATGTACTTAGGAATCAGTCTGTATGTTTACTGTAAGAAGCAAAACATCAAGCTCCACAAAGCTTTGCCTCCTTGCATCATTTTGCCAATACTAATACTAATTCAAAAATCAGACCTGCAAGGTAAATATATAAATAAAAATCTATACGTTACTTGTTCTTGCCTTCTTTTCTGCTAGTCAAGTCATTGAATATATCAAAATATTAATGGACCAGTGGCATATCCAGGTATCATAAGGGGTCATGGTGACCAGGCTTTTGAGTTTTGTTTTTTTTTTAGAATGCCTCCTTCATTCTTTTTCTTTAATTTCAAATTTTTGGTTAAAGGGGGGGATATGCCCCGTCTGCCCACTCTGCTCTGGGGCAATATGCCCCTGAATACGCCCCTATGATGGACAGTTACCCTACTGAAGCAGACCACTTCGGAAATACCTATATTGGATGTTTGGGATACAACAGATGTGGTTTATAATGGAAATGTAAAACAACTATGTCAGTATTATTAGAATGAAAACAATATTCCTCATTCTAATAATAAATGTATTAATGTATATGGCCTCCTATTGTGGCTTTTCATGAGGGAAGGATCTGTGTGTGAATTTATTCTTGAAATTTTGAATTTGTGTAAAAATTAAAACTTGTACATTGAACGAATTAATATTTATTTTTAAATATTAATTCATTCATATTGTGATTTGATTTTTCAGAATTGAGTAAAATTTATGTCAAAAATGAAACCAATTTTTTTTTTAAAAAGTAGAAAAATTATGAAAAAAATCTTTAAAATATAAAAAATAAACTCTTTTTTTTTTTTTGAAAATGATATCCTCTACATCAATTTTTGTATTGCTTATTTGATTACATCAACTCCTGGATCTGAATTCCACAGACTTTTTTTGTTTCAGCTTACTATTAATTGGAAACATAGAGGAGAGGTGGCAGTATGTACCGGAAAAATCTGCATAATCAGATGCATTGTTTGAAATTTATTTGAATAACCTTTGAAAAATGTATATATACTACATTTTTCCAAATACTCATGAGAAAGTTAATTGGCATCTTTAATTCACCTCTTCCTTCTCAACTGGGCCAAATGCATGCAACAACCAGCCAGTAGTTGTGGACAGTTAACTCAAATTCACTGAATTAACTTCTTTGCTGTAGTAAAAGTCTTGCTTTGTGTTAAAAGTGTTTCTGTAGCAAAAAGTCTTGCTACAGAATTCAATTCCCTTTTCTCTCATTCCAAGTCCCATCCGTTTTATTGCCATACTATAGGTTCCAACCTTTTATGTTTGGAACTGCTTTTAAAAAAATAAATAAAATAAAAGAAGTGCAATGTAAGTTGTAAAATGAATAGGAGAGTCTGCTGAAGACACCCAAACATATACATTAAATTTCTGTTAACAGCATGACATATTAAAAGTTGACAGTTTTGTTCTAGCACTTCCAGCTAGATTGGTATAAACCCATATTTACTAGTAGTTTTTTCATCAGAATGAATGAAGCTTTTTCATACTTCAAATATTGTAGTACTAAATTGTACTGTAGGCGTATCTCCTCTTGGGAGGGAGGGGCAAACAAAATTTTTCTTTTACTTGTTTATTAAAATTATGGTTCTAAGATTGTAAAGTCTAATTATTAAAAAAAAAAAGTTTAATCCTATCGTTTTATAAGATTTGTTGTATTTATTTCATCCATATCCAAGTAACAGCATCTGCAATAATACTAAAACAGATGTCATTGCAACTGGGACGCACAAGCTCACCTGTCCCATTAAAGAGCCTGTGATGAAGAATCTGTACTTTTTAATTATTTGTAGTACTTCTAAATTTGTATTTGTTTTGTGATATAGTATTATTTCCATTACTAGCAATTATAATAAAATTGCAAATATCTGTTATATATTCTTGTTTTCTTTTGCATTCTGACTTAACTGAATATGCACTCAACATGAACTGAAATGGAAACAATGTAAATAAAGAGAAAGCGTAAGCAAATATAAAAAAAAAGGAGGAGGATGAAAATTGAAAATTTTGATGTTACTTAACTACATTATAATACTACTTTATGTAAAAAAATATTTTGGAGTAATTATTATCTTCACATCCAGAAATACAGAGGCAGAACTAAATGTTTACCCCCAATTATTATTAATAGTATAAGGTCAATTCACAGTAAAATCCAAGTCTTGAAACCATCATGCTTTTATAAAATTATCTTATTCTTTTTCATGGATTATAAACCTATAAAGATGTATTTAATGGCGGTGACATTGAAAACATTGCTCACTGTTCACCAACTATATGGATTCAAGCATTGAATTCTTTGCAGAAAACAATTCCTTTTATGCTTATACTGACCTAGCTTGTTGATTAAATATCATAATGGTTTTACCCATGCAATCAGAAATAAGACTGACAACTAGCACTATGCTTTCTATACCCCTATTATTTATTAAAGTTTTTCTTGTACACTGAACTGCATTTTGTATAAGCTGAGGTATATCTGATATATCAAACTTAATTGCCATTAGCCATCAGATGGCCTGTTTTAGCATTAGCATTAGTAGAGGCATTTGATGCAAGAAAGCAAGCTTATGCAGCATCAGCCAAAAAAAAAAAAAAATAAATAAATAAATAAATAAAGTAAAATAAATAAATAAAAAATAACCACTTCCACTTCACCCCTCTGTTCGTTCGAAATACCTGTCCAGCTGAGCCTTAAACTTATTTAGGCTATCAACTTCCACGACAAGGGATGGAAGTCTGTTCCACCTACCAACCACCCGCTGGCTAAAGGCAAATTTCCGCACATTTATCCTACATCTGTCTTTCCTCAATTTGAACTTATGCCCTCTCAGGTGATTATTCTGAGCAAGAGGAAGAACCCTATCAGCATTGAGCGTGCTCAAACCATTCAAGGCCTTGTACACCTCTATCAGATCACCTCGCTGGTGCCTAGTCTCCAGATACTGTAATTCGCAAAACTTAAGCCTTTCTTCGTAAGAGCACCCCTTTGTTCCATTCACTAATCTTGTTGCCCTTCTCTGTACTCGTTCCAGCAGCTCTACATCCTTCTTGAAATGAGGCCTCCAGGCCTGTATACAGTACTCTAGGTGTGGCCTGACCATTGCCTTATACAAGGGAATAATCACCTCCTTATCCCTGCTAGAAAAATTCCTATATATCATTGACAATACACCATGAGCTACTCTTGCAGCCCGTCTGCACTGCTCAGAGAAATTCATATCTGCCTGCACAACCACCCCCAGGTCCCTTTCATTCTCTACCACTGTCAGTGTTGTACCACAGAGTTGATACGTTGCTCTGGGGTTGCTGTTTCCCATGTGTAGTACTTTACATTTGTCAATGTTAAACTTCATTTGCCACCTCTCAGCCCATCTGCTCAACCTTTCCAGATCCTGTTGCAGCAGCATAGTGTCAGTAGTGTCCTTGACAACCCTGCCAACCCTCGTATCGTCTGCAAACTTGGACATTAAGCTTGATATACCATCATCAATATCATTTATAAATACAAAGAACAACAAAGGACCCAATACTGAACCCTGAAGGACTCCACTAATAACATTAGTCCATGATGAGCAGTGTCCATTGATTACCACTCTCTGTCTTCTCCCCCTCAACCACCCCTTTATCCATAGCAGCAATTTGTCTGCCAGGGGCAAAGGTTGATGACGTTGTAGAGCGAATATCATCTTTTAAGGGCACAAAAGGTGATATAGTTGTACACGTTGGCACTAATAATATTAAGAGTAGGAGACCGGCAGAATTACTTAACAAGTACAGGTCACTGTTGAACAAAAGCCGAGAATTAGGGTTGAATTTGAAAGTGTCTGCAATTCTGCCCAGACACGATAGAAGGGAGTATATGATGAGAGCCTTGTCGATCAATTCGGCCCTGGAAAGATTGTGCAAGGCTCAAGGGGTAGAATTTTTTTCAGCCTGGACTGTACTTGTTAACAGGAGAGATTGCTTCTACAGGGATGGGATACACTTAAATAGAAAGGGTGCAAGAATATTTGCTGATGCTATCGAGGCAGCGTTAGGTGGGTCGGAAAACTGCTAGCTTGGGGGGAGACAAAGACGAATAGATTGACAGTAGGCACTGGCAGAGGTGAAAGAGATTCTTGCACTGCTTCTATTAGAATGAGCAGAAGCCTGAAAAACAAGATGCATGGTATTTCAGAGACTGCTGGGAGCCATTGCGGTACAAGTAAACACATGGGTTGTGTTAGGGTAGCTAAGAATAGAAACAGGTACAGGTATACTTGCGTGTACACCAATGCTAGGAGTTTAGTAAATAAATTTGATGAATTTGAGGTATTGCTCAAAACATCAAAGGCAGGTATTGTTGGGATATCAGAGACGTGGTGTCACACAGATATAAGGGATGCAGAACTGCAATTTGGGGAGTACAACGTCTACAGAAAGGATAGACAGGATAGGAAGGGGGGAGGGGTTATGCTATTAGTTAAGAAACACATAAAAACCAAGGAAGTGAAGCCAGTCGACATCACTGGACAGTGCAGTGTTGAGTCAGTTTGGTGTGACATAAGCATTGGGAGATCAAAATTGAGAGTAGGAGTGTGCTATAGGCCTAATGACTCTGATGAGTATAATAAGGAACTGTACAGGGAAATAGAGTGGGCCAGTAAATCAGAGAGTCTTATAATGGGAGATTTTAATTTCCCAGATATTGACTGGAATTTGGGGGCTGGTTACTCACACACTAGCAGGGCTTTTGTGGATTTATTGGATGATTGTTTTCTACATCAGCATGTTCGGGAGGCAACTAGAGGGAGTAATACTCTTGATTTGATTATCAGCAGTGATTCTTCATGCATTAAGAATCTTCAGATAAATGAACCACTAGGTGGCAGTGATCACAGTGTGCTGAAGTGGGATTTACTGAAAGAGGTAACTACCATTAGGGGTAAAGGGAAGGGTTATTGCTTCCGTAAAGGCGACTACGATGGACTGAGACAGTATTTAAATTCTATACAGTGGGACAAACTGATGATGTTACCAACAGCAAATTCAAAATGGGAAGCATTCAAAGAACTTATCTTGGAAGCTACTAGGCTTTACATACCAACTAAGAAATATTGTTCAAGGTTTAGGCCAAAATGGATGTCAGATGAACTAATGAGGCATATGGCAGAGAAGAAAAATGCATGGGATACATATAAATTAACACATGACACAGAAGCCTATGATAGATACACGTTGATATGCAACCAAGTTACAAAGGAGGTCAGGCAGGCGAAGGCAGATTACGAGAAATCCTTGGCAAGGGATGCAAAGAAAAACAGCAAAGAGTTCTTTACTTATGTAAACTCTAGAAGGAAGGGGATGAATCAGATTGGTCCACTTGATATTGATGGGTCAACTGTTGATGATCCTGCGCAGGTAGCTAACAAACTAAATGAATATTTTGCATCGACATTCACACATGAGGAGTTATTCAGCAAGGGGAATGCCAGAGGTGTATTCAACTCTAGCAGTAAGCTAGAGAATCTTGAAATAACTGGGAGTAAAGTGGAGGAGAAACTGTTGAAGATAAACACAAGAAAGGCACCCGGGGTGGATGGGATCTATCCAGTTATATTAAAGGAGGCAGCAAAGGAAGTAAGCAAACCCTTAGCCATAATTATGAGAGCTTCCTTGGACTCAGGGGAGGTACCCATAGACTGGAAATGTGCAAATGTGACCCCAATTCACAAAGGAGGATCAAAGGCTGACACAAGTAATTATAGACCTGTGAGCTTAACTTCTGTTCCAGGAAAATTAATGGAGGCACTGGTTAAAGAAGCACTGCAGGATCATTTAGACAAGACTTCAGTTATAGCTCAGACACAGCATGATTTTGTTAAGGGGAAGTCTTGCCTGACCAACTTGATTGGATACTGTGATGCAGTCACAAAAGAACTGGATGCAGGGAATAACTTTGATATTATATACTTGGATCTTAGAAAGGCTTTTGATACTGTTGCACATGGAAGACTGCTACACAAATTGGAGCAGTGTGACATTGGAGGCAAATTGCTGCTATGGATAAAGGGGTGGTTGAGGGGGAGAAGATAGAGAGTGGTAATCAATGGACACTGCTCATCGTGGACTAATGTTATTAGCGGAGTCCCTCAGGGCTCAGTGTTGGGTCCATTATTGTTTTCTGTATTTATAAATGATATTGATGATGGTATATCAAGCTTAATGTCCAAGTTTGCAGATGATACAAAGGTTGGCAGGGTTGTCAAGGACACTACTGACACTATGCTGCTGCAACAGGATCTGGAAAGGTTGAGCAGATGGGCTGAGAGGTGGCAAATGAAGTTTAACATTGACAAATGTAAAGTACTACACATGGGAAACAGCAACCCCAGAGCAACGTATCAACTCTGTGGTACTACACTGACAGTGGTAGAGAATGAAAGGGACTTGGGGGTGATTGTGCAGGCAGATATGAAGTTCTCTGAGCAGTGCAGACAGGCTGCAAGAGTAGCTCATGGAGTATTGTCAATGATATACAGGAATTTTTCCAGCAGGGATAAGGAGGTGATTATTCCATTGTATAAGGCAGTGGTCAGGCCACACCTAGAGTACTGTATACAGGTCTGGAGGCCTCATTTCAAGAAGGATGTAGAGCTGCTGGAACGAGTACAGAGAAGGGCAACAAGATTAGTGAATGGAACAAAGGGGTGCTCTTACGAAGAAAGGCTTAAGTTTTGCAAATTACAGTGTCTGGAGACTAGGCACCAGCGAGGTGATCTGATAGAGGTGTATAAAGCCTTGAATGGTTTAAGCATGCTCAATGCTGATGGGATTCTTCCTCTAGCTCAGAAAAATCACCTGAGAGGGCATAAATTCAAATTGAGGAAAGACAGATGTAGGATAGACGTGCGGAAATTTGCCTTTAGCCAGCGGGTGGTTGGTTAGTGGAACAGACTGCCATCCCTTGTGGTGGAGGTTGATAGCCTAAATAAGTTTAAGGCTCAGCTGGACAGGTATTTTGAACGAACAGAGGGGTGAAGTGGGTTTTTTTTTTTTTTTTTTTTTTTGGCTGATGCTGCATAAGCTTGCTTTCTTGCATCAAATGCCTCTACTAATGCTAATTTGCCTCCAATGCTACACTGCTCCAATTTGTTCAGCAGTCTTCCATGTGCAACAGTATCAAAAGCCTTTCTAAGATCCAAGAATATAATATCAAAGTTATTCCCTGCATCCAGTTCTTTTGTGACTGCATCATAGTATCCAATCAAATTGGTCAGGCAAGACTTCCCCTTAACAAAACCATGCTGTGTCCGAGCTATAACTAAAGTCTTGTCTAGATGATCCTGCAGTGCTTCTTTAACCAGTGCCTCCATTAATTTTCTGGGAACAGAAGTTAAACTCACAGGTCTATAAATAATTACTTTTGTCAGCCTTTGATCCTCCCTTGTGAATTGGGGTCACACTTGCACATCTCCAGTCCATGGGTACCTCCCCTGAGTCCAAGGAAGCTCTCATAATTATGGCTAAGGGTTTGCTTACTTCCTTTGCTGCCTCCTTTAATATAACTGGATAGATCCCATCCACCCCAGGTGCCTTTCTTGTGTTTATCTTCAACAATTTCTCCTCCACTTTACTCTCAGTTATTACAAGATTCTCTAGCTTACTGCTAGAGTTGAATACACCTCTGGCATTCCCCTCGCTGAATAACTCCTCATGTGTGAATGTCGATGCAAAATATTCATTTAGTTTGTTAGCTACCTGAGCAGGGTCATCAACAGTTGACCCATCGATATCAAGTGGACCAATCTGATTCATCCCCTTCCTTCTAGAGTTTACATAAGTAAAGAACTCTTTGCTGTTTTTCTTTGCATCCCTTGCCAAGGCCTCTCGTAATCTGCCTTTGCCTGCCTAACCTCCTTTGTAACTTGGTTACAGATCAACTTGTATCTATCATAGGCTTCTGTGTCACATGTTAATTTGTATGTATCCCATGCATTTTTCTTCTCTGCCATGTGCCTCATTAGTTCATCTGACATCCATTTATGCCTAAACCTTGAACAATATTTCTTAGTTGGTATGTAAAGCCTAGTAGCTTGCAAGATAAGTTCTTTGAATGCTTCCCATTTTGAATTTGCTGTTGGTAACATCATCAGTTGATCCCACTGTATATAATTTAAATACTGTCTCAGTCCATCGTAGTCGCCTTTACGAAAGCAATACCCCTTCCCTTTACCCCTAATGGTAGTTACCTCTTTGAGTAACTCCCACTTCAGAACACTGTGATCACTGCCACCTAGTGGTTCATTTATCTGCAGATTCTTAATGCATGAAGAATCACTACTGATAATCAAATCAAGAGTATTACTCCCTCTAGTTGCCTCCCGAACATGCTGATGTAGAAAACAATCATCCAATAAATCCACAAAAGCCTTGCTAGTGTGTGAGTGACCAGCCCCCAAATTCCAGTCAATATCTGGGAAATTAAAATCATCCATTATAAGACTCTCTGATTTACTGGCCCACTCTATTTCTCTGTACAGTTTCTTATTATACTCATCAGAGTCATTAGGCCTATAGCACACTCCTACTCTCAATTTTGATCTCCCAATGCTTATGTCACACCAAACTGACTCGACACTGCACTGTCCAGCGATGTCGACTGGCTTCACTTCCTTGGATTTTATGTGTTGCTTAACTAATAACATAACCCCTCCTCTCTTCCTATCCTGTCTATCCTTTCTGTAGACATTGTACTCCTCAAATTCCAGTTCTGCATTCCTTATATCTGTGTGACACCACGTCTCTGAAATCCCAACAATATCTGCCTTTGATGTTTTGAGCAATAACTCAAATTCATCAAATTTATTTACTAAACTCCTAGCATTGGTGTACACGCAAGTATACATGCACCTGCTCTTCCTCTTAGCCACCCTAACACAACCCATGTGTTTACTTGTACCCCCATGATTCCCAGCAGTCTCTGAAATATCCTGCATCTTATTTTCCAGGCAGCTTCTCATTCCAATAGAAGCAGTGCAAGAATCACTTTCTCCTCTGCCAGTGGCTACTGTTAATCTATTAGTCCTTGTATCCCCCCCCAATCTAGCAGTTTTCCGACCCACCTAACACTGCCTCGATAGCATCAGCAAACATTCTTGCATCCTTTCTATTTAAGTGTATCCCAATCCTGTAGAAGCAGTCTCTCCTGTTAACAAGTACAGACCAGGCTGAAAAAAATTCTACCCCTTGAGCCCTGCACAATCTTTCCAGGGCCGAATTGATCGACAGGGCTCTCATCATATACTCCCTCCTATTGTGTCTGGGCAGAATTGCAGACACTTTCAAATTCAACCCTAATTCACGGCTTTTTTTCATCAGTGACCTGTACTTGTTAAGTAATTCCGCCGGTCTCCTACTCTTAATATCATTAGTGCCAACGTGTACAACTATATCACCTTTTGTGCCCTTAAAAGATGATATCCGCTCTACAACGTCATCAACCTTTGCCCCTGGCAGACATACCCTGGTCATGTTCCACCTATCCTTTTTACAAAGCATGTTTCCCGTTTCCCTGACAGTAGAGTCACCAACAACTACTAGTTCCTTTGGGACCAGCGCATTCTGCCTTGGGGGTTGCCACTGTGTTGCGCGATGACCAAGTGCAAGCTCTGGCATTGGTGTGGGCAGCTGAGAGCTTGATGGGCCCCTCACTTGTAATCCTTCGAGGGCATCCACCCTGTCCTTCAAGCTCTCATATAGGCCCATAACAACGCTGAGTTGTTGCCTGACTTCCTTACACTCCTTGCATCACGCACATACAAAGACATCCCCCATGGCAGTATCATGTCCCATACCTGACTGCTCCGCAAACATCAATCAAATAGTGCATCTTAAAAGGCTGTGATTCAGAGGGCAACTGCCCCCCTCAGTTCTCCCCTGAGCCACAGCATTCCCATTAGCTTGAGCCTTTTGCTACATTCTGCATGCATCATTTAATTTTATTCAGTTATCTGAATATGAGCTTATGCATTTCGTCCAGTATGATTAATAGTTCAGTTAGAATTTTGGTTCTGATTTCAGAAATGAACTTTGATTTCCAATCATTAATTTTATCTGGAACAGTGTCGAAAACTTTTCTGAAATATAAGTATATGATGTAAAAATTATTCTTGGCACCCAGTTTCTTTGTTACTGTGTCATAATATCCAATCAAATTGGTCGACAAGTTTGCCCCTTAACAAATCCTTGTTATGACTGCCATATGGACCTGGGGATAATTGTGCACTCAGATATGAAATTTTCTGAGCAGTGCAAACAGTCTGCAAGAGTAGCTCATGGTGTCTTGTCAATGATATACAAGAATTTTGCTAGCAGGGACAGGGAGGCGATTATCCCATTGTAGAAGGTAATGGTCAGGCCACACCTAGAGTACTGTGTACAGGTCTGGAGGCCTCATTTTAGGAAGGATGTAGAGCTGCTGAAACAAGTACAGAGAAGGGCAACGACATTAGTGAGTGGAATAAAGGGTTGCTGTTACCAAGAAAGGCTTAAGTTCTACAAATTGCAGCATCTGGAGACTAGACACCTGTAAGGTGATCTGATTGAGGTGCATAAGGCCTTGAATGGTTTGAGCAAGCTCAATGCTAATGTGATTCCTTCTCTTTCCCAGATTAATTGCCTGAGGGGATATAACTTCAATTTGAGGAAAGTCAGTTATAGAATAGATGTGCGGAAATTTGCCTTTAGCCAGCAGGTGGTTGATTGCTAGAACAAACTTCCATCTGTCTTAGAAGTTGGCAGCTTAAATAAATTCAAGACAGAACTAAACAAATATTTGGTTCGAATGGATGGATGGGAAGGGGTTTTTTTTTTTTTTTGGCTGATGGTGTATAAGTTTGCTTTCTTGCATCATATGCCTCTACTAATGCTAATATAACTGCATCCTTATCTAGATGGTTCTCCATTACTTCCTTAACAGAAAATCCATTATTTTCTGTGGAACAGAAGTCAAGCTAACAGGTGCGTAATTTACTCATGTAATTTACCCTTCTGAATTGGGGATATATTAGCACATTTTCCATTTAGTGGACCTCCACTAAATCCAAGCATGCTCTCATAATTATGACTTAAAGTTTACTGGTCGATTTTTGCTACATCCCTCAATATAATTGGATAGATCCCATCCACCCCAGGAGCCTTTTTTACATATAGCTTCAACAATTTCTCTTCCATTTTTCTCTCAGTTTTCACAAAATCATTTAACGTCCTGGTAGAATTTAATAAACTGACATACACATCATTAAAAATTCTTTGTGTGTGAATGTAGATGCAAAGTATCAATTCAGTTTATTATTAATAGTAGTGGCAGATGATGCAAAAAAGCAAGCTTATACACCATTCCCAAATGTGTCAGATGAACTAACAAGACTCGTGGCATCAAAGAAAAATGCATGGGATGCATATAAATTATCAGGTGACACAGAAGCCTACGGTAGATATAAGCTAGTCTGTAATCAAGTCACAAAGGAGATTAGGAAGCAAAGGCAGATTACAAGAAATCTTTGGGAAAGGATGCAGAGAAAAACAGCAAAGAGCTCTTTACTTATGTAAACTCTAGAAGGAAAGGATGAATCAGATTGTACCACTTAACATAGATGGTTTGAATATTGATGATCATACTCAGGTAGCTGATAAACTGAATGAGTATTTTTTTCATCTACATTCACACATGAGGAGTTATTCAGGAGGGGAATGCTAGAAGTTTATCAAACTCTAACAGGAAGCTACATGATTTTGTAATAACTGAGAGCAAAATGGAGGAGAAATTGTTGAAGTTAAACATAAGAAAAGCATCTGGGGTGGATGGGATCTATTCAGTTATATTAAAGACGGCAGCAAAGGAAGTAAGCAAACCCATAGCCATAATAATGAGAGCATCGAGGAACTCAGGGCAGGTCCCCACTGACTTGAGATGTGCAAATGTATCTCCAATTCGTGAAGGGGGATCAAAGGATGGCACAAGTAATTACAGACCTGTTAACTTCTGTTCCGAGTAAAATAATGGAGTCACTGGTTAAAGAAGCATTGCAAGATCATCTAGAGAAGACTGCAGTAATAATTCAACCACAGCATGAGTTTGTTAAGGGAAAGTCTTGCCTGACAAATTTGATTGGAAACTATGATGTGGTCACAAAGGAACTGGATGCAAAAATCATATACTTGGATTTCAGGAAAGCTTTTGATACTGTTGCACATGGAAGACTACTGTACAAATTGGAGTAGTATGGCATTATGGGCAAGTTGCTACAATGGATAAAAGGATGGTTGAGTGGGAGAAGACAGAGAGGGGTAACCAATGGACACTGCTCTTAGTGGAGTCCCCCCAGGGTTAAGTGTTGGGCCCATTGATGTTTTGTATATTTATCAATGATAATGATGAAGGTATATCAGGCTTAATGTCAAAGTTTTCATATGATACAAAGGTTGGCAGGGTTGTTAATGACAGTAATGACAGAAATTTGGGCAAATGGGCTGTGAAGTGGCAGCTGAAGTTTAACATTGACAAATGCAAAATACTGCATATGGGTAGCAGTAACCGCAGAGAATTGTACCAACTGTGTGGTGTTACACTCAGGTAGTGGAGAATGAAAGAGACCTAGGGGTAATTGTGCAGTCAAACATGAAGTTCTCTGAGTAGTGCAGATAGGCTGCAAGAGTAGCTCATGGTATCTTGTTAGTGATATACAGGAATTTTGCTACACATTCCTTTGCATAAGGCAATGGTCAGGTTACAACTTGAGTACTGCGTACAGGTCTGGAAGCCTTGTTTTAGGAAGGATGTAGAGTTGCTAGAATGAGTACAGAGAAGGGCAACCAGACTGGTGAGGGGACAAAGGGATGCTATTACGCAGAAAGGCTTAATTTCTGCAAATTGCAGTGTCTGGAGACTAGGCACCTGCGAGGTGATCTGATTGAGGTGTATAAATCCTTGAATGGATTCAGCAGGCTCAATGCTGATGGAATTCTTCCTCTTGCTCAGATTACAAACCTGAGTGGGCATAAACTGAAATTGAGGAAAGACAATTGTCAAATAGATGTGCAAAAATTTGCCTTTAGCCAGCAGGTAGTTGATTGTTGGAACAATCTTCCATCACGAACAGAGGGGTGAAGTGGAAGTGGGGTTTTTTTTTTTTTTTTTGGCTGATGCTGCATAAGCTTGCTTTCTTGCATCAAATGCCTGTACTAATGCTAATACTAATGCTAATGCTAATCTGTCATGGTGGAAGTTGATAGCTTAAATAAATTCAAGAAGTGGACAAACTTTTGGAGCAAATGGATGGGTGAAATGGGAAGGGGTTTTTTTTTTTATTTATTTATCTTTTTTTTTTTTTTTTTGGCTGATGCTGTATAAGCTTTCTTTCTTGCATCATATGCTTCCACTAATGCTAATGCTAAAGAAAAAAAAAAGCCAGCACTCCCCATTTCACCTGTCCATTCCCTCTAACAGCTTATCTAGTTCATCATAAGTGTGCAACCTCTATATAAAATGGTGTCAAGGACTACTTTAACACCTGTGTTATTACCGAAACAGTGACCAAAAGACAACCTATTAAACAAGCATTTTTATATAAGAAATTTCATTTCCGAAGTTTTTTTTTTCTTTTTGTTTTACTATTTTTCCATCTGTAGACAATATGGTTAAATTTTTTAAAGAGCAAATACACTGTTACTGTAGTTTTTTTGTTAATAATGCTGTACTTTAAAATAAAAATATCAAACAGCATCCTATGGGAGTCTAATTTACAATATTCTACATAAGTAAGAAATAAACAACCAAGCCATGTGCTCTAATGGCTGCCATTGTTGAGTGATCCGCAATGATTAAAGTTTTCTTGGAAATCACTATAAAGGCAGACCCATCTTGGAAATCATTTTCCATAGAAAATAATGCAATATATCCAGGTTACATTCCAGATCAGACAATGAGACTTCGCCCCCCCCTCCATGCATATTTTGGGTTATGAACAACATAAGCAAATTTTTTTTTATGGTATTGCAAAATAATTATGGAGAGACTACTACACTAGTTTTTGCCATTTTAAATGCAGTTTCGTTCTTGGAAAAAATTTCCTATGTTCACAGAAATTTATATCTGAATATACTGCAACTGACAAATACTGTAGCTGGTTCCCCTCTCTCCCTTCTCAAAACTGTTTACTTTTCTGGGTGTCTCATATGCAATTAATTTCATTTTTGTATTTTTTGTTGCATCTCTAATTGAGATAAAATGGGAAAAATTAAATATCTATATTAATTACTTCAGATAATAACTACTATTTATAAAAATTTAATTGTCTAATTGAGGGAATATACAGAGAAGAGAATACAATAGTTCAGTAGTCCACACTTTGGAAACCATTGCAGTAGTTAGTTCTCCTCTGTGAGGTATACAGTTTGCTTCTGCTAATATCTGTGGATCCATCTAGTGTCTATAGACACTAGATGGATGTATATATACATCCATAGAAACCTGAGCATCGACTGAACACCTGCATGTTAACCTGTGCTGTAACAAAAGTGTAATGTGTAAATTGGTGTAATGGTAGGTTTGTGTAATGTTGGGGAGTGTTTTATTGTCGACGAGCCACTTAGCAACCAAGAACTGACAGCCACTGGGTGACACAATTCCTGGTTCTTTTTCCTCAGTACATGTTGTGTCAAAGCAAACCTTGACAAGCAAATAAGATCCCACACTGTGTGCCAGCACACACACATGTACACAGAATCATGCAGCCATTTATACAGACTCATAACAGAATAGAAAGGAGAAGAAAAAAAGGGAGTGCTGCTAATTGTCTATTATGAAATTTTTTTTGCCATAAACTGCATTTTTTTAGGTCCTAGCGTGGTATCCAAAACTGTAGTATTAATCAGGTGCGGTACATTGAGGTTGCACTGTATGTCAGTTGATGATTTATATTAATTTATAATTTGATAAATTATGCATTAATTAATTTTGATTACTGCATTTTCACTGTATATACAATGTCAGTGTATAAGAATTTAACTTATGTTAATTATTTATAAATATTATTTGTTTCTAATAATAGATCAATGGACATAATGAAAATCACAATTTCTTTCACAATGCAATGAGATGGTTACAAGATTAGACAGCACCTCCGTAGCCAGGTGGGCAGGAGCAGCAGTGCGTAGCACACGTTTCTTGATTAGACTGGGGTTCGAGCTCGTGACCACCAAATACGGAGGATGCGGAAAGGTCAGGGAAGGACCACCGCATATCCCCGGAGCAATATGGCCTTAGTTGCTAATGCTCCTAAAAACCAAACAACAACAACAAGATTAGACACAAAGCTTTGAAATAGCAGCCAACAAATGAAATTAAATGCAAGCAGTTTTTGAATCATCAATTTTTATAATAAACAATTATTATTCCTGTTTAGTGCAGTACACGTACAGTACATAGTACTAAAAATAATAGACACAAAAAGCTAGGAACATTTGCATGGATACAGAAGTGATACACATTCAAAGTAATATTAATCTAAAGTATAACAGCACAACAAACTGACATACATGTATATCCTTTTTTGAGGATATGTTAAAGAAAAGAGGCTAAGGTAAAGAAAGCCTGCACGAGAAATGTCATTAATTTATATGGAAAATTAGTTTGCCGAAACCGGATTCTAGCGCTGCTTGCTCGGTAAACAGACGGTAGGCGTTATCGGTCTAGAGCAGAAATCGAGAAGGATATATTGATTGACAGGTCGGTGTGGCAAACAATGAAATGATTGGTGATGGGCGTGACAGATGACAAGATACTGTGTAGTCATTGGTTGGCATTATGATGTGTATTTAGCAGTAAAGAACAGCATAATAGTTTTGTAATGAACGGTGAACAGGTAATAGTAGCGATGAATCTTTTAAGGTACTGATTGACGTTATGATACGTGTGTATCTGCACGAGTGTCTTTAAAAATAAAAGTACAGTAATAAAAAATTAATATTTTGTTAATAAACAATTTATGTGCTAGTCCAACCATGATTCTAAAGAAACAGGTTAGGTTGCCCCCTCCATTTCGGGAGGGGTTCGAGCTCCCATGGAATTCAATTGGAGGTAACCTGACCTTTTTTCACCATTAGGGCATATTATTGAACAAGAAACTAAAAATATAGTCATAAAAAATTTATTTTTTTATGAATGTATTTCTAAATATGACTGATTCTAAAGAAAAAAGGTTAGGTTACCCCCTCCACTTCAGGAGGGGTTCAAGCTCTCATGGGATTCAAGTGGAGGTAACCTGACCTTTTTTCACCATTACAAAATACTGTAATGGTGAAAAAAGGTTAGGGCATGTGCGATTAGGACAAGTTACCATTAGTGCTGCTAAAGTGATACTAAACCGATGTTATTGAGTGTTGTGTTCACGCACCAATCAACACATCATTTCCCACGCCTACTTGTCAATCAATATATCGTTCTCGACTTTGCTCTAGACCGATAACACCTACTGTCTGTTTACCGAGTGAGCAGCGCTAGAGTGCCATATCGGGAAACTAATTTCTCATCGTTCTTGTGTAGACTCTTTACCTTCACCGTTTTAAAAAATGAGCGAACACAATAATAATAAAAAAGAAAGTTTTATTGTATTTTTTTAGAATTTTTGAGGTCACTGAACCACTGGATTGAAACATATATGTCATTATTTATGTCAACTTTTTGCATTTAGCCAGTGAAACCAAAGCTTTAAAGGAAGATTAAACACTTTCTGACATCTTACACCACGTGGAAATGGGAAGTACCTAGAAAAAAGATCGGCACTTTTTCTCACCTGGCATCTGTTAAATGCCAAACAAAAAATAATTCATATCTCATAGTAATAGTATTCGCCATATAGTGCAAGGAAGCCACAGGCTTTTGCTGCACTGGTATCCAGCTGACCTTTGAATTTATTCAAACTGTCAGCCTCAACTACCAGCATGGACAATTCATTCCTTATTCCAACTATCAGTAACTCACTGGCTAAAAGAAAACTTCCTACAATCCAATCTAAACCTCAACCCATGTAATTTGAATTTAAGACCACTAGTTATGGAATTTTTTAGGACATAGTATATGCTGTATAGTGTTATTTGTAATGCGACTCTGGGGGGTTCTCCCCAACTCTGCGTCAGGCAATGTGATGAATACAAAACTCTCTAAAGGCCAGATTTATGTAGGTTAGTGAGTGTTCGTGTACTATTAATGTGGGGTTGTGTTGTTCATCTTGCCCCTTAGGCTAGGGGCCTGCATTTTCACACAAGAACCTGTAGTTTACTGTCCAGCACCATGAGGAGTCTGGCCAGGCAGTAGGGAGTATAAAGTGCAGGCAGGGGAAACCCTGTGGCATCCAAGGTTACAGACAGGGAAAGCCTGGTAAAAAAAAAAAAAAAAAAAAAAATGAAGGTAGAAAAAAGAAGTGAAACGACAGGAAGTGGTGGGTGCTAAAGTGGTAGAAAGAAAGAGGGGGATAGTAGTGAAAGTGCCCACATGGTTGAAAGGGGTAACAAAAAGGGGTCCCCCAGAACTGGATGCCCATCGTGCCTTGGGATGGAAGTAGACAGGTGGCAGTGGGGTAACCCACCAGGTGAGGGGGAGGAAGGGAGCCACCTGGGTTAGAGAGAGGGGGGGATGGGGGAGTGAGAGAATAACCAACCCAGGTGGTAGAAATGAAGGATTATAGGGAAAGGGATCCCTCATCTGTATTGGTGTTCTATCCCACACTGGCCAGGGGGGAAAGCCGTGCTTACCAGTGTCAGCGTCCCATAGCACGGTGTCTGCTAGATGGGCAGGGGCCACGTACTTAATATAACAAATATCTAGTAATTAAATTTAAGTAGCATATAGGAACATAGAGAATAAAGACTAAGCTTTAGTAAATACTTAAATCAGTATATGGTTTGCTCCTTTCACACTCACAGACATACCCTCATTCATTCTTCTCACATTTATCTCATTTACTCAGTTATTTTAGCATTACCATTAGCATTAGTAGGGCATATGATGCAAGAAAGCAAGCTTTCTTGATTGATAGCATCAACCAAAAAAAAAAAAAAAAAAACACCCTTCTCATTTCACTCATCCATTTACTCCAAATGTTTGTCTAGTTCAGCCTTGAAGTTATTTAAGTTGCTGACCTCCACTACGACAGATGGAAGTTTGTTATCAACCACCTGCCGGCTAAAGGCGAATTTCCACACATCTATTCCACAATTGTCTTTCCTAAATTTTAATTTAAGCACCCTCAGATGAGTAATCTGAGCAAGAGGAAGAATCCCATTAGCATTGAGCTTGCTTGATCCATTCTAGCCTTATACACCTCCTAGATCACCTTGCATGTGCCTAGTCTCCAGAAGCTGCAATTTGCAAAATTTAAGCCTTTCTTGGTAACACCAAATTTTTGTCCCACTCACCAATCTTGTTGTCCTTCTCTGTACTCATTCCAGTAACTCTATATCCTTCCTAAAATGAGGCCTCCAGACCTATATACAGTACTCAAGGTGTGGCCTGACCATTGCCTTATACAAGGGGACAATCACCCCTTTATCCCTGCTAGCAAAATTCCTGTATATCATTGGGAAGACACAATGAGCTACTCTTGCAGTCTTTTTGCATTGTTCAGAAAACTTCATATCTGACTGCACAATTACCCTAGAGTACCAACCAGTTGATCTCTGGTGTTACTGCTAACCATATGGAGTACTTTACATTTGTCAATGTTAAACTTCAGTTGCCACCTCTCAGCCCATCTGCTCAACCTTTCCAGATGATCTTGCAGTAGCATACTATCTTTACTGCTATTAACAACCCTGCCAACCTTGGTATCGTCTGCAAGCTTAGACATTAAGCCTGAGATCCCTTCATCAATATCATTAATAAATACTGAAAACAACAATGGGCCCAACATCGAACCCTGGGAAACTTCACTAATAACATTAGTCCATGAAGAGCAGTGTCCATTGATAACCACTCTCTGTCTTCTCCCACTCAACGATACTTTTATCCATTGTAGCCATACTGCTCCATTTTGTACAGTAGTCTTCCATGTGCCACGGTATCAAAAGCTTTTCTAAAATCCAAATATATGATATCAAAATTAATCTTTGCATCCAATTCCTTTGTCACAGTATCCAATCAAATTTGTCAGACAAGACTTTCCCTTAACAAACTCATGCTGTGATTGAATTATTACTGCAGTCTTCTCTAGATGATCTTTCAATGCTTATTTTACCAGTGACTCCATTATTTTACCCGGAACAGAAGTTAACAGGTCTGTAATTACTCGTGTCACCTGTTGATCCCCCTTTGTGAATTGGGGTCACATTTGCATATCTCCAGTCCACAGGGACCTCCCTAGAGTCCAAGGAAGCTTTCATAATTATGACTAAGGGTTTGCTTACTTCCTTTGCTGCCTCCTTTAATATAACTGGATAGATCCCATCCACCCCAGGTGCCTTCCTTATGTTTAACTTCAACAATTTCTCATCATGTTTGAATGTAGATGAAAAAATACTCATTCAGTTTATCAGCTACCTGAGCATGATCATCAGTAGTCAAGCCATCTATGTTAAGTGGTCCAATCTGATTCATCCCTTTTTTTTTTCCTTCTAGAGTTTACATAAGTAAAGAACATTTTGCTGTTTTTCTTTGCGTCCTTTGCCAAAGATTTCTTGTAATCTGCCTTCACTTCCTAATCTCCTTTGTGACTTGATTACAGACTAGCTTATATCTACCATAGGCTTCTGTGTCGCCTGATAATTTATATGCATCCAATGCATTTTTCTTTTCTGCCACGAGCCGAATTAATTCATCCGATATCCATTTAGGCCTAACCCTTGAACAGTATTTCTTAGTTGGTATGAAAATCCTAGTACCCTCTAAGATTAATTCCCTGAAGGCCTTCCATTTAGAATTCACCATTAGCAACATCAACAGTTGATCCCACTGTATAGAATTTAAAAACTCCCTGAGACCACTATAGTCACCTTTACAAAAGAAAACCCTTCCTCTTACCCCTGATGGTAGTTACCTCTTTAAGTAAATTCCACATCAGTAGACTGTGATCACTCCCACATAATGGTTCCTTTATTTGCAGATTCTTAAAGCATGAAGAATCACTGCTGATAATCAGATCAAGAATATTACTCCCTCTGGTTGCCTCTCAGCCATGCTGCTGTAGAAAACAATCATCCAATAAATCCACAAAAGCCTTGCTAGTAAACCTAGTATACAACTGACCAACCCACAGGTTCCAGTCAATATCTGGGAAATCCCCCATTATAAGATAATCTAATTTACTGGCCCACTCTGTTTCTCTGTACAGCTATTCATTATATTCATCAGAGTCATTAGGCCTATAGCACACTCCTACTCTCAATTTTGCTTTCGCAGTGCTTATGTCACACCATACTGACTCAACACTGCACTGTTCTCCCATGTCAACTGGATGCTCTTCCCTAGATTCTGTGTGTTTCTTAACTAATAGCATAACCCTTCCTATCCTGTCTATCCTTCCTATACACCAGGAGTGGCCTACTTAATTTGTGATGCGATCTACTTTTTTCCTTCAAAATGTGCCGCGATCTACCATCTCAAAAATTACATTGCACAAGGTGCACAAATCAAGGGATGACTGTATATTTAAAATTCGTTGTGATCGACCGAAATTAAATCCACGATCGACTCGTTGGCCACCCTTGCTATACACATTGTACTCCCCAAATTCCAATTCTGCATTCCTTATATCTGTGTGACACCACATCTTTGATATCCCAACAATATCCTGCCTTTGATGTTTTGACCAGCACCTCAAATTCATCAACTTTATTTACTACATTCCTAGCATAGGTGTACACACAAGTATTCATGCACCTGTTCTTATTCTTAGTTACCCTAACACAACCCATGTATTTACTTGTTCCACAATTACTCCCATCAGCCCTTGTAATCCCCAGTGCCTTGCTTTGCAGGCTACTGCTCACTCCAATAGCTGCAGATCTTGCAAGCCAGGGGGAGTGCATCGTGTGTGTGTGTGTGTGTGTGTGTGTTGCTCGTATATAGTTGAAATTGTGTTAGTATTTCTAAATAAATACATTATTGTTAATTATGTGTTCTTGCAGCCAATTACATTCATTCCTTCACTGACTCCCATTTACCATAACACTCGATCACTCTCTCTTGCTCCTTACTGGGTCACTCTCTTTTACCAAAACTAACATTTATTCCCTCTTAACACAACTCCTGTTTATTACTACCATTCGGTGCCCAGCACATTCACTCAGTCTGTCACACTCTTTCATTCATCCTTCTTTCATTCTGCATTGGATTCTCTTGCTAATTGCTTACTAAATTCAGCTAAGCTGCTTCCCTGGCTGCTCATACATCTGCCTCCCCTACATTTACATATTTGGTGTGAGCTCCCAGATCCCCCACTAGGTGCAAGGTAATCCTATGGAGGCCCTAGTCAATCTGGTTTAGTCAGATTTGGGTATCTGTCAGGGAGCTGGATATAGCTACCCTGTCTGTTAAAATATCATCATCTGGGCATGGTAAGAGACATGGGCACTTTGGTTATGGATTGTTGTTTTGCTATGGGGGCTGTAAAACCTATCTCTGGATATTTCTTCACATTTCGAATACTTTTTGTGTAAATCTTATGAAGACTATAATTATTTTCTTCTATTATAAATAAATGTTTTTGTCCCCTGGGTAGGGGGCCAATTTCTGCTATTGAGTTCTTGGTATATCATAAACTATACATTCATACAGAATGTGCCCAGTCTTCACTTTCACCACAGGTACAGGTTCAGGGGCATATCACTTTGGTGGCTTTGGGCTAACCATTGCCACCTGTGGCAGAAACCTTTTGGTAGCTAGCCCTCTGGTTTCATGCTCCCAATTTGTTTGTCATAGCTCATAGAGCTTTGTGGCTATTCTGTTTCTTTCAGCCTTGATGGTGTTGGCTGTTTCAAGGGCTATCCCTAGAAATTCTGTGGGTATGCCCTTTTTAAGTCTGTAATATAAGCCTCTTTTGGCTACTTCCAAATAAAGTGGGAGAGCATCAGCTAGCACCTGCAGTGCCAGTTGTGCTCACATTGCAGCATGCTCTGGTTGTAGTGAGAAGTATTGTCCTTTGTATTGTTTCAAGTTTATTCCTGTTTTTGACAATGGCCATATGGGTGAACCATGCACTGGCTCCATTGGTGGTAACAGGCAAGAACACTGCTATGACCACTAGGTCCTTCTTTTGAGCCCCCAGTCAGCCCAATTGATCCTGACAATCATGCCTGTGTAGTTTCTCACTTTTTTTTCCAAATATGCCAAATGGGGACTGAGGCTGACTGGGTCAAAAATTCTTACTGGGGAAAACAAACACTGTATCGGAGCTCAGAGTGTAATATTGAAAATCACACTGGCCTCCATCAGCCTCTGTTCTCTGGCAAACCTAGGTTTCCCCGGCAAGTCTTATGGCCAGTTTGCCCCTGAATGGGAATAAAAAGTTAATTTTGAGTTAAAAACAACCCCCAGGTATTTTAGTTCTGATACCATTTTTAAAGTTTTTCCATTAATTTTAATTTGAGGGGATCTCCTTAGGTTTCCTTTCAAAAGTGTGAATTTACTTTTTTCAAGTGATATCCTGAGTAGGTGTATTTGTGCCCACTCCTGCAGTTGCATGAGGGCAGAATTTGATCTTTGCTCTACACCCACTCTTGTGTTTCCTTTTACAAGGAGAATCAAATCATCTGCAAAGGCTAGACTTTCCACTAGGCCCAAATCCAAGCCAGAAATTCATCTAGAACAGGAGTCGGCAACCTTTATTGAGTGAAGAGCAATTTTTGATCTAATTAAAAAATAAAATGAGCCACACAGCTCAAGCTGCTAGGAGGGTGGGAGGGGATTTTTTTAATAATGGAATAGAGTGGGATGGTGTTTTATTAAAAAAAAATTTATTTTGAAATATTATTTATTAATGCTGAAAAAAACGTAATAACAAACATCCATTTAGGTACGAATTAATGTGACTTCTGCTGCTGAACTTCTTGAGTGAGTCTCTCAACATAAGGCAAGTATGCTGTAATTTTCATCTTTAAACATGCTGAAAGACTTGCATTGTTCAGACGGTTTTTTGATTTATTTTTAATATAGTTCATGTTCAAAAATATTTGCTCGCAGAACTATGTCAAACCAAAAACTGAGAGAAGTCCAAAAGCAAATATTTTCAAATTTATATACATGTCCAGTAAGCTACTCCACACATCGAACACAATTTGGCCTTTCTTTTTCAACTCGTCTATTGACGTCCATTTGTGTAGAATTTCAAGGGTGGCCTTTTGCCTCTCCAAATTCTGTTTCAATGTTAAGGCATTTTAGTCTTACGCTCCACATGTTCTTGATTTTTACGTCCTCTAACTCCATTTAAAATTGTGTTGTCTCAGTCCATGTCCATTCCTTCTTAAATTCCTTGTTTTCTTGCTCAGTCTTTCTCTTTTGAGTTGACATTTTAAAAATTATACCAATTTTGATGTCCTCTTATTTCATTTGTTTAATGATACCACGTCACTTATTTAAAAAGTCAAGTGATTTATAATATGAATTCACGTACCTATCACAAACACTACGTACACACAGATATTATTTTGTTCCCGTTTTAACTATTTTGTATTTGCTGCCACCGGACCAATTAACCTTCAACACCTTGAAGTACGTGTACTCTACTCACAAGGCGTAGGCAAACTAAACTGGGAAGCATTTAAGGCTTATGCTGAAACTAATCCCCGTACCCTCTGTGCACTGCACTTGTCTCGTACACGTGGGCTAAAAGTTAAAGAGCTGCAGGTCCAACCCCTGATCTAGAACAATTGTCCAAGAAGAAAAGGCCAAGGATGCCCTGCAAGAAACCTTTGTTTACAGGGAGTGTCAATTCCAGGCACTGAGACACCTATGTCTTTAAGATAGCTGTTTATTACCTTATAGAGGTTTTGTGAAACATTTGTCTGGCAGAGTCTCCTAAGGACACTATGCCACCAGAGTGAATCAAATGCTCCAGCAAAGTCTATAGAACTTGCCAACATATACTTTTCCTCTGTGTTTTTTACTTGAAACAATTAAGTAGTTTTTAACTAATTTTGTTGATAGTTGGACCAGATTCTTGACAGTCTTGTGTTTTTTTGTAAATATTGTACTTATAGAGCCTTCCAAAAGAATAGAAACACAACTTCACACTGGCGGGAGTTTCAAATAGGATTTTGAGGTGGATCTTGTCTATCCACAGTTGAATAAGACAAAAGAAAGCATCTATTCTTAAAAAAATTATTTGAAAAAAAATTGGTAATATGTGTACAAAACTTACTGAAATATTGATCTCAAACTGTGAAGTTTATGGTTGTTTTATGTCATTATTGCAATTAGCTGCAGTGGATATTGTGGACAGGACAACTAGGAGTTTTGGAGTGTGTAAGGTTTGGAACTGTGCAAGCAGGCTCATAGTGGATACTTGTGACACCATACAATTGAAGTTATTTTTCACTTGATACTG
This sequence comes from Mastigoproctus giganteus, assembly GCF_048544385.1. Classification (NCBI taxonomy): domain Eukaryota; kingdom Metazoa; phylum Arthropoda; class Arachnida; order Uropygi; family Thelyphonidae; genus Mastigoproctus; species Mastigoproctus giganteus. The sequence continues at coordinate 223,480,259 of NC_143581.1, read as the reverse complement.
TTTGAATAAATGGATAAAAATAAGTTTGGACCTTCATTTTGTGGTGGACAGTGTTCATGAAATAACATTGAAATTACACAGACTCCTTAAGATTCAAGATCACACACAGAAAACATAGACTTCAACATTGTAAAATATGTTAAAACTATTTTAGTGCCAGAAGAGGACTATAAGAACTCTGTAGTTGTAATCTCATCGTGGTGCCTATTGACTGGATTATCTAATGGTTATGATAGCCAGACATTATGTTAAGATGAAACAAGATATGTAGATGTCAAAAATAATAACATAGGATTATGTATACCAGAAACAGAAGGTTTATGTGAAGATTTAAGTGAAGGAGATAGTAGCTGCAATCTCATTGTGATTGTCAGCTGCTTTGAAAATTCTGGTGGATAAACTAGTCGTGTTCATGGTTGTTAAAAGAATATGGAGGTGGTCTCCTTGTTGCTGCTGCCTGCCACATTATATCCTTTAAGAGTATTTATGTATTTAAACTTAGTTGATTATATTTAATTTAATTATATATTGTTTTCTGGTTCTCAGAAACTCTGAGCTTTGTACATATAATTTTATTGCTTCTCAGTGGTACTGAGTTTAATTATGGAAGTTTCTCCACTGGTACAATTTTTTTTTTTTTTTTTTGCTTGCTCCCAAGTCTGGGCAACCTGGGGCAGGATTGCTGGCTCCCACCAGTATTGCACTACCTCCGGTGGGTGCGGGACTTGTGCATTTCAGCACAAACAGAGATAGTACTGGGCCCAAGATAAACAGAGACTTGGGCCCAGTTCCTCGTGCCTGGGGATGGGCACCAGGCAGCAGCTTCCCTTGTATTTTGGCTGCTCCCTGGTGGCAAAGTGGCCTGACACTAACACCACACACAATAACACTTTTTGCAGGACAGGTTCTATGCCATCACAGATGAACTAGGTGGAGATAAGCATTTGCCTAGGAGCCACCCTTGATACCAGGACACACAATGCATCAGGAGGTCACATGCAACATGACATCATATATATGTATAATGAGAATGTAAATGTATATAAAATTATATATAAATCTCTGTCAGTGTTGTATATAAATGAATGTATATAAGATTGTGTGTAAAAAGAAATGGAAAAAAAATGGAAAAGTATTTTTTTACTGTTGTCAGTAGGTGGTGCATGGCATCCTCCTTAGAGTTGCCATGCTTAAAACCATACTGATTACACTGAACAACAAATTTTGGGTCATATCTTGTTATGGGCATGAAACTAAGTTTACTTTATAGATTTTGGGGTGCTAAACATAGAAATGGTGCTTGAAATGGCAGATTGGCTCTTGTTTTTGAAAAAAGTAGTTTTTTATATTTATACAAGGTATTTTTTATTTATATAGCATAAGATGTAGCTACGAACATACCTGTATCAAACACAGGACCTTTCGCTTGTATTCAGCTTTGGGAGCATATCTTTTCACCATCCAACAATATTCGGTTAACATGCCGGCACTCCATTTGCTTTTGTATCTTTGTTCCATCGCTGCGATGTCTTGATGCAAGTACTCACCATGTTCAACGCTGACGGCACCACAGTTTGGTGGAAATAAATCCAGGTGTGAGTGCAAAAAATGCATCTTCAATGACACGTTGCACCCCAGTTTTTCGTAAGACGCTATCAGATCTTCCACAAACTGCCTGTAGTTGTCAGCTTTAACATTTCCTAGAAAACTAGTCAAAGCATTTTGAAAGGTTTTCCATGCTGATTCCTTGCTATCACTAAGGGCACATTCGTACTGTAAGTCTTTGAAAAGTTGCCTTATTTGTGGACCAATGAAAACACCTGCCTCAATCTTCTCTGTACTAAGTCTTGGGAATTTCTCTTGCAAATATGTGAATGCAGGACCATTTACTTCCAAAGCTTTTATGAAATTTTTCATGAGCCCCAGTTTGATGTAGAGTGGTGGAAGCAAAACTTTATTTGAATCTACCAGAGGTTCAAATGCTATGTTCTTCATTCTAGGTGTTCAAGAACAATTTTCATTGAAGCCAACTCCTCTTCTCATAGTGCATATCCTTGGCATGACTATTCCACTCGAGAGAAAGTAACAATACTTAGTGTAACCCTTTTGTAGTCCTAATGAAATGGTGATTACCTTTAAATCACCACATATCTGCCACTCATACTTCTGATGGTGTACACCTAAGAGGATGTTCTCCATGTTTGCGTATATTTCTTTTTTGTGGATGGCATATGCAAGAGGTACTGAAAGCAGCATACTTCCATTGTGTAATAACACAGCCTTAAGGCTAACCTTAGAAGCATCTGTAAATAGTCGCCATTCTTCAGGGACGTGCCTTATGTTCATTGCTGCCATTAGATCATCAGCATCCTTACAAACAGTGGGTCTTTATTTCGAGTATGAAATATTGCCACTTTCACAGAATGATCTAGAAGATTCCACTGTTGTAGCCTCGAGGTCAGAAAGCTTTGCCTTATTCTTCGGCAGTTTGAGATCCTGATGAGGTCATTAAGCTCACTTTCTGTGATTTATGTGGTTCGGAAGGATAAAGGTTTGGACAAAATTGTGGATCCCTTGATGTAGATGGCTGCTGTACTTCTTATATAAAAAGATGATGTTCATCAGTGTTTTCATCTTCATCAAAGTGTACAGAAAAACGGTTGGGTGGTTTGCTGCGAGGTACAGGACAAATTGCAGATGCTATATTTGGATACGTCACTGTCCACTTTTTTTCATTGTCATCCCTTTGCTAATAGGAGGCACCATACAGAAGTAACAGTCTGTGATGTGATTTGTTAGGAATTGTGAAAGACAAAATGTCCCTTTCGATTCACCTACGCATTGAGTCTGATGAACAGGTAGTGCAGCATATGTGTGGAGCCCAGTTCTTGTCCTGGTCCCCTACTTTACAATCAAAGTACAAAACATAGGCCTTTTTTATGGCTCAAATTAAGGGACACTTTCTTGAAGCTAACATGACTTCTCCACATACGTAACAGAAGTCATCCAGACTATTCACACAAATGTGGGACATATTAAACTTACATGACATAAATACTGAGCAAAAAGTACGAATCTCACAGAGAACATCCGTTAACTGAGAACAAATCACCCAGTACCTAGCCGTATTCAAGGATTATGGAAGCTCTTGGAAGCTACTAGACTTTTTGTACCAACCAAGAAAACTGTCCAAGATTTAGGCCTAAATGGATGTCAGAAAATGCATGGGACGCATATAAATTATCAGGAAACACAGATGACTATGGTAGATATAAAATAGTCTGTAATCATTACAAAGCATGTTAGGCAAGCAAAGGCAGATTACAAGAAATCTTTGGGAAAGGATGCATAGAAAAACAGTAAAGACTTCTTTACTTATGCAAACTCTAGAAGGAAGGGATGAATCATGTCGGTCAACTTGATATTTTCCCCGGGGGCTCACATCTGGTGAGTATGGGCTTGGCAAACCCAGGGTCCTGAGCTGGATATCATCATTCTTCTCTTTCTTGGTGATTCCTTTGTACTTCTCTGTCTCTCTCTCTCTCTCTCTCTCTCTTCTTTCTTTCTCAGGGGGTAACTCGGGATTTTTTTTTTTTTTTTTTGGCTGGTGCAGCATAAGCCTCAGGCTTCCTTGTACCATATGGCTAATAATAATAATAATAATATCGACAGATCAATTGTTGATGAACCTGCTGAGGTGGCTGACAAACTAAACAAGTAATTTGCATCTACATTCACACAAAGAATTCTGTAGGGAAGTGGAGAACAGAAGCTTATTAAACTCTAACAGGGAGCTTAATCATTTTGTAATAACTGAGAGCAAAGTGGAGGAGAAATTGTTGAAGTTAAACATACGAAAGTCACCTGGGGTGGATGGGATCTATCAAATTATATTAAAGGAAGTAAAAGAAAACCCTCTGCCATAATTATGAATGCTTCCCTGGACTCAGGGGAAGACCCCCATTGACTGGAGATGTGCATGTCCCCAATTTGCAAAGATGGATCTAAGGGTGACAAGAGTAATTACAGACCTGTTAGTTTAACTTCTGTTCCAGGGAAAATAATGGAGTCACTGGTTAAAGAAGCAATGCAAGATCATCTAGAAAAGACTGCAGTTATAGTTCAGACACAGTATGGATTTGTTAAGGGGAAGTTCTGCCTGACAAATGTGATTGGATACTGTAATGTGGTCACAAAGGAACTGGATGCAAAAAATAATTTTGATATCATATACTTGGATTTTATGAAAGCTTTTGATACTGTTTTACATAGAAGACTACTGTACAAATTGGAGCGGATGGTATTAAGGGAAAGTTTCTACAATGGATAAAAGGATGGTTGAGTGGGAGAAGACAGAGAGTTGTAATCAATGGACACTGCTCGTTGTGGACTGATGTTATTAGTGGAGTCTCCCAGGTTTCAGTATTAGGCCCATTGTTGTTTTCTGTATTTATCGATGATATTGTTGAAGGGATATCAGGGTTAATATCTAAGTTTATAGATGATACGAAGGTTGTCAGGGTTGTTAATGACAGTAATGAGAGTACACTACTGCAACAGGATATGGAAACATTGAGCAGGTGGGCTGAGAGGTGGCAACTGAAGTTTAACATTAATAAATGTAAGTACTACATATGGTTGATTGGTTGGTTGATTTAGAGATTTCCAAGGCACATTGGCAACTAAGGCCATAGTGCGGCAACTGCATATGGGCATCAGTAACCCCAGAGTAACATATGAACTGGGTGGTACTACACTCAGGGTAGTGGAGAATGAAAAGGACCTTGAGGGTAATTATGCAGCCAGATATGAAGCAGTGCAGATAGGCTGCAAAAGTAGCTCATGGTGTCTTGTCAATGATATATAGGAATTTTGCTAGCAAGGATAAGGAGATGGTTGTCCCCTTGTATAAGGCAATGGTCAGGCCACACCTTAAGTATTGTATACAGGTCTGGAGGCATAATTTTAGGAAGGATGTAGAGCTGCTGGAACGAGTACAGATAAGGGCAACAAGATTGGTGAGTAGAACAAAGAGTTGCTGTTACCAAGAAAGACTTAAGTTCTGGAAATTGAAGCATCTGGAGACTAGGCACCTGTAGGGTAATCTAATTGAGGTGTATAAGGCCTTGAATGGTTTGAGCAAGCTCACTGCTGATGGGATACTTCCTCTTCTCAGATTAAATTTCTGTTTATACTCCAGCACGACAACCAAGTCAGTAGAGTTTACAATAAATAGTAAATACAAATATTTATCATATTTAGTAGTCACGGGCTTGAACCCCGGTCCACTCAAGGAACGCGTGCTATGCACTCTCGCTCCTGACCACTGGGCTACGTCAGCATTACTCATCTGAGGGGACATAAATTCAAATTGAGGAAAGACATTGTAGAATAGATGTGCAGAAATTTACCTTTAGCCAGCATGTGGTTGATAGCTGGAATAAACTTCCATCTGTTGTTGCGGAGGTCAACAACTTAAATAAGTTCAAGGCATAACTAGACAAGCATTTGGAGTGAATGGATTAGGGAAAGGGAAGGGGGATTTTGGGAGGGGGTGATGCTATATAAGCTTGCTTTCTTGCATATGCCTCTACTAATGCTAATTACTGCAACAGAGTTGAAGACTCATTTGAGGTGACAACAACTTATTACGTGATGCAGAGTGAGGTGACAGTTGCTGATCTCGTGATACAAGTGTTGTGGTACTGAAATTGCTGTGTTACCATGCATTTTGCTGAGGGCCATAGTTGATAATGTAGAGTAACTCGCTAATATGAGACCCCGACCACATTTCGAAAATGAGCCAATTGATAAATTTTAATGTGATTTTCATGTTCAGCAGCATAAAATTAGTCAAGATTGGCTATTTTCATTTTTGTTACATTTTACTTGTTGACCAGTGTTATTTGAGTGAAAGCCTACTAAATTATCCTAATACACAGATATTGTAAATTAGTCTTTCATGTATTTTCCCTAGTACCAGGAGCAAAACTATTGGTCTGTATGATTTTGGATCAGTGGGAGGTTTCTCTGAGTTCTTCAGGATTAATCTTAGCACTGCTTTTTTCCAGATTTTAGGGAATGTTCCCTCTGTCATGAAGTGGTTGTATAAAGCTATTAGTTTATCTGGTGCTATTTCAGCTAATTTTTGATGATTTTAACCTTTAGGACATCAAAACCAGGGCTTTTGTTATTTTTGGTTAGAGCTATTTCTAATTCTTCTATGTAAAAGGAGGCTCTATGTTGGCATTTTCATATTTGGTATTTTCTTTATAATATCAATCTGAGTAGGGGAATAATCCCCAGCCTCAGTCTGAATAATAGTTTGTTTGTTTGTTATTTGCTTTTTAGGAGCATTAGCAACCAAGGCCATATTGCTCCAGGGATATGCGGTGGTCATTCCCTGACCTTTCCGCATCCCCGGTGGTCACGGGCTCGAACCCTCGTCTAATCAAGAAGTGTGTGCTACACACTGCTGCTCCTGCCCACCTGGCTACGGAGGCGCCCTGAATAATAGTATCTAAGATGTTGTTCACAGACATCTGTTCAGAATGCTGGATTGTCAAGCTTAAAGCCACAATGTGTCAACCCTACATGTCCTGCTGTAGGTTGGAGCCTTCTTTAATTGGGCTGTAGTTAGCTGATCTCAGCAGAAGGATCAGAGGTTTTTACCTGTTATTCTGAGTATTTCAGCCTGCCCAACATGCAAATTGGCCTGTAAACCCATACTTGTACAGACAAAATTCCCTTAGTGCAATGTGGTCAAAGTTGCCGATGTGTCTAAAACTTTACAACAATAGCAACAACTTGAGAAGATACATATTGTCTCCTTGTAGTAAGTGAACTTCTGATTAAAATAATAAAAATTAGATATCAAATCAGCTTGTAGCAAAAGCCTTATGCTACAAGAACTATATAAATCATTGGACATGAAAGGCATAGCTTCATTCTGTGTGGCATTCAGCAAACTAAGTTTGCAAACTTAGTGCACCAATCTCATTTGTGGAGGAACACTATCGTGAGTTTCCATTCTTCACTGTAGCAGGATGTTATATTTAGCCAGTCAGGCTAAATACAACATCCTGCTTCAGTGAAGAAGTACGTTGCTGTTTTATTTAAAGTGTTTGCCACTACCATCTTGGTTTTAATTTTGAGATCAAAAAAGAACTCCAAGTCTCAATTCAGAGTTCTTTGAGGTGTGAAACACCCACTTGAAACAGAAGAGACCACTACAAACCATCAAACTCTCAACGTCAACTTAGCTCAGGGTTCACAAGTCTACCCAGACCCAGGTTTCAATCCTTTTGAAGTTAATGTAGATGAACTTACAACCTCAATTTAGCTCCAGGTTGATTGGTCTATCCAGATTTCGGTTTTGGTCCCAGTTGGGATCTCACTGGTGGTCAGGTAGGCAAAGTGAAGACCTGAACAACCCAGTGATGAGCAATATCCACAACATATGAGATTTGAGTAGGTACAGTAAATAAAATGAAGTCAAATTGGTTTATTGGTAAAAGTCTCGTGCTACAAAAGCTAAATAACATAATTGTACAAGAGGGGTATAGCCTCATTCTGTAGCATTGGGCAAACTAAGTTTGCTGTTTAGTGCACTGATCTCAAACTGTGGAGGCATTCCACCATAAGTTGCCTTGGTATTGTTACTCTAAATAGCATGCCCTACTCCATTGAAGTATATTCCTGTTTTACTTAAAATATGTACTACTACTCAGACATGGGTTTTGATCCTATTTGGGATCTAATCAGTGGGCAGATAGGCACAGTGAAGACCTGAACCTGAAAAATAGTGAAGACTTGAATGTACTTCTCCACTGGAACAGTGTATTTTATTTAGCATAGTGCAATACCAAGACAACTTGTGGCAAAGTGCCTCAACAATATGAGGACAATGCACTAAGTAGCAAACTTAGTATGCTTAATGCTACATACAGAATTAGTCTATGCCCTTCGTATACAGTGATGTTAAAATTTGGATATGATGATGTCAAGTGTAAGCAAGCACGAAATGAAAAAACTTTTGAACAGATGTCTGTGGGAAAGTAATGTCTTCAGAATTTAACCACCTACTAGTGTAATGAACCAATCTATTGCCATAGCAGTACTAATCATGCTGAGTATCTTCTCCTAAGAGGACAACCACAACACAGTCCTGGCATGAGTATTCAAAAATATTACAAAACTATACTTTATCTGAGCATCTGCAACTAAACTGTTGTGGTGATAATAAGTTGCTGCTAGCACAGTGAGCATGCAGCCAGTTGAACAGAACAAGGATTGATAATTTAGTGCTTTTGATAGTGATCTGGTGACAAATTTTTCAATTTTGTGGCATGTTGAAATTCTCCTGATTTTTCACTTAAAATAGTGCAAAATCTAGTATCTAAAACTGTAGGCTTCCACTAGGCAGTGGGAGTCTACAGTTATTTTTTTTAAGCTTATATTTGGTTCACAACTGATTGCCACTAGCTTTGACCATCAGCAATTAATGTCTTGTATATTTATTTATTCATAAATAGTAATGATCTAGTTAATAAGAGTGTCCCTCAAAAAATTAGTATTATTGGTGGCAAACTAATGCAAGGAAGCAAGCTTATACATCATTGGCCATTTAAAAAAAAATTATCCACTTCATTTACCTATAATTTCTAATAATTTGTTCAATCCTTCTTTAAATTTATTCAGACTACCCACTTCCACAACACCAGGTTGGAGTTTATTCCAGCAATCAATTACTCTCTGGCTGAAAGCAAATTTCTGCATATCTAATCTGCACAGATAGTTACAATTGGTTTTCCCACTCATCATTACTACATATGGCTTATAAAGAGCTTTTATGGGATAATAAATTATGGCAATGACAATTCATCTTTTGAAGTTTACACAGATAAACCAAACTCGGTGGTTGTTGTCAACTGAAATTGCAGTGACAAAAATAGTATAATAATGCATTGAACAGTACAAGAATAGATCATTTTGAGCAATTTCAAATTGGTTTCGAATACTGTAAACCCATTTTGCCATAGCTCATTTGAGAGAACAGTGTTGTACATCTGAACTTGGCGACCTTAAACTGAAGTTTCAGTTTGCTGAGTGGTGGCGTACCCAGATTTTTCCTTGAGGAGGAGAAAAGGTGACAAAATAGGCACCATACAAAGGTTAAGACCCCATGTTTTTAATGTTTTTAAGACCACATGCATTTTCAAGAGCGCATCTATTTAAGTTGTAATATATATAATGTTGCTTTATTCAACACAAAAAATATGCTTTAGTTAAGGCTAACAAAACACATACATATGTATAAGTTTGTTTGTTTGACAAATTTCCCTGTTGTTACACCAAAAAAAAAAAAAATAAATAAAATAGTCTTGGTTCACAAAACTCATGTAATATGTTATACAGTCGAACAAATCGGCAGTGAAAAGTTGCAGGCTTGAGTCTTAGAGAAATTTCTTGTCTTAGTTTCATTGTCGTGAAATGATTTAACGCATTGCTGTAATCAACCTTGCTTGCTAATTCCTTTTCAATGGAAAGGATCGCTTAAAGAGAGCGATCGCCCCCACAGAAACGGGGAGCCCCCAGAAAAAAAAATAATAATAATGATCCCCCTATTTGCGCTAAAAATAATAATCCCCCTATTTAAATTTCCTTAAAAATTACTGTTTTATTATTTTTTTTTCCTTTTCAGCCAATCTCATTGTTCATTGTTAATGCTTGTAAAATATAGCTTAGAAAAACGTGCATTTTTGTTTGTTTTATTTTTAATAATTGTTCATTTGCCGTTCCTTTTCTTTCGTGAAAATTACCTTTCCCCCCCCCCTTTTTTTTTTTTCTTTTCGGTTGTATCGGACTTATTCAAATGTCACGTGATATTTTGTGATCCACGAAAACCGTATTTTTGTAACTTGAACTTTTGAAATTATTGGATTTATCCTGTTTTCAGCCGCCGTATTTGTTGCTGTGCCACCCGCGTGTCACCTAGTACCGTTCGCCGAGGAGAATAGCGCGAACGCAGTGAGTGGGCGGAGTCACAATCCGTCAATCACTGCTTTCCCCCCACTTCTCCTCGCCGCCATTTTGAAGGGTGCACCATCAACTAAATCTTAACCCGCGATTCTTGCGGTTATGGAAATTGTGCTTTAGAAATTATGAATGAAGCAAAGAAGAATAAAATCCATCAATTTCATTTATCATTACATGTTTTTTTTTTTTTTTTTTTTAGCATTATTAAATGCTAAAAAACAAACAAACCATGTAGACATGTATAGTATCTTATTTCGTTCAGGTGCCGTCCTACATAAGATACTATACATGTCTACATGGTTTGTTTGTTTTTTAGCATTTAATAATTGAAATAGTTCCGGGCTATTGACGCTGAAAGATTTTCTGTGATGAAATTTTCATTAGAGTTAGAAGAAGACTAAAATTAGACTAAGACTGGAAGACCAGGGTTTGGATAGAATCGGTACCTTTCCGTTGGTTCGTTGGCGAGGCATGGTGTGATTAATGATCGACAAGTGTAGCTCCTCCCACCCATAGCTTTGTTAGTCTGCTGATTACCAGTGGTTTGCGTTAGAGTGAATGCTGTTTTTGAAACGGGCCGGAATGCGATGTGCTTATTTTTTTTTGTATTTTTTCGCGTTTTCATTTTCCTTTTTTTTTTTTCGCTTGAATCCTTCCCGAATAGTCATTTGGAGATACACATGATGTTGTTATTTGGTTTTTAGGAGCATTAGTAATCAAAGCCATATAGCTCCGGGGATATGCGGTGGCCATTTCCGCATCCTCCGTATTTGGTGGTCACGGGCTCGAACCCTGGCCTAATCAAAAAGCGTGTAGTACGCACTGCTGTTCCTGCCTACCCGGCTACATGATGTTGCAAATCTGTGCTATAATGCTTCCCTCCAGTGATTCAAGGTAGAAATTTTTCCTCAGATGACCATGAAATTTATCTCGGCAATTTAGTGAGGAATATGTATTTTTAGTGCAAGGAAAACCAACGTCTATGAGAAAATTGAGCAGAATCCAATTTATGATGTGGACAGCAGTTTCAATAGATTAAACATCACTCAATATGTCTTTTTTTTCTGACAAATAGTCATGCAGCATATCTGAACATGCTTCAGAATTGGCTTTTCTACAGCTGCATGTGAGAGAGACCTTGAAATCGCATGCATCCTGCAACAAACTTGCTTTCTTGCATCATATGCCTCTACTAATGCTTAAGGACAATGGAACAGTACTAGCAGTAGTAGTATTAGTGGCATGTGATGCAAGAAATCAAGTGTATGAGTTTATGCAGCATCAGCCAAAAAAAAATCACACCATTCCCTCCAAATGCCTGTCCAGTTCCTCCTTAAATTTATTCAACCTATCAACTTCCACAACGACAGATGGAAGTTTGTTCCAGCAATTAACCACCCGCTGGCTAAAGGCAAATTTCCGCAAATCTATTCTAAATCTGTCTTTTCTTAATTTGAATCTATGCCCCCTCAGGTTCTTAATCTGAACAAGTGGAAGGATCCCATCAGAATTCAGCATGTTCAACCCATTCAAGGCCTTATACACCTCAATCAGATCACCGCGCAGGTGCCTAGTCTCCATCCACTGCAATTTGCAGAACTTAAGCCTATCTCGGTAAGAGGATCGCTTCATTCCCCTCACCAATCTTGTTGCCCTTCTCTGTACACGCTCAAGCAAATCGACATCCTTCCTAAGGGAAAGTCTTGTCTGACAAATCGACATCCTTCCTAAGGGAAGGATGTCGATTTGTCAGACAAGACTTTCCTTTAACAAATGGATAAATGGATGAGCATCACATGTGACATGGCCAGCTTGAATCCTCACTTGACAAAAAACGTAGTACAGTACACCTCAGTGCATCTAAATTAAAGGAGATCTCACCTGCTGCGAGAGGGACTGCTTTTATATATTCAGTATTCAATGTGTGAGGACTGTCTCATAGAATATATGAATGGATCACAGTGTATAAAGAATTGTAGGCAACCTCTCTGACTGCTCATTGAGGGTGTTGATAAATGGATCTGTCTTCTAACTTCTCCACTAATGCTGGTGTCCCTAAGTCTCAGTTGTTTCCCCCACTCTTTTCCTCTTGTATACTAATGACCTTCTTCCATTGACTGGAAATCCTATCCATAGTTTTGTAGATGATAGCACATTGTATTCCAGTTTGAGAAACCTTGCCTGCTCAATCAGCTTCAACTTCTCAAATATCTGCTACCAATTCATTAAATTGATCTCCAGTGGGGCAAAGACACCTTAGTTGATTTCAATCCTAAAACCAAGTCCTATCTTATATCTCGCAAAAAGGATTCTTCTGCTCCTATGCCTAACTTTTGTGACACTCCAATTTCTAGGCAAGATGATATATCTCTTTTGAGGATTACCCTGACTTCTAATCTCTCTTGGCACAAGCACATTACAAATATTTCTTCCTCTGCATCTAAAAAAACTTGATTTTCTCTTTTGCTGTCGGCGTTACTTTTCTTCCAAACAGCTGTTCACTCTGTACGAATCGCAAATCTGTCCTACCATGGAATATTGGTCCCACATCTTTGGCGGTGCCCCCAAAACCTCTCAGGCTTCCATATTCCTTTCAGAAGAGAGCAATTAGGTTAATTAATGACTCATCTTTAACAGAATGTCTCCACTCTCTGTCTCATAGAGTGGAGCCATTTGTAGCATGCCTTTCCTACAGATACTTCCATGTGCACTGTTCTTCTAAATTGGCTCCTATAATTCTCACTCTCTCTTTCAAAACAGCCTGAACATCTGCTGTCACCAGCCAACATCCATTTACTGTCCAACTTCAAATTCAAAGAACCAACTTTTCATCTTTTTCGTTTATTCATTCAACTGCCGTTTTCTGGAACCACCTTTCTTCATATGTATTTCCTGAAAATTACAATCTACAGAGGTTCAAGTCTAATGTCAACAAATATCTTCTTTCATCTTCTCAACCTCCAAACCATGCATGGTACTAAATACTATAGGTTCTAATACCTCTCGTGTTTTGGGTTTTCATAAAAAAAAAAAAAAAAATCCTACAAATGTTGTGATTTCACTGCAGATGGACTCGTGGCCATCTTGTACAAGGAAAAACTTTATTATCAACAACTTTCTTCTGGTTTCTCAACCTTCGACTTATACACAGGACTAGGTTCTAGTACGTTTTATATTCACGGCTACCATTTAAGAAAAAATCCCTTTTTTTTTAGTGCTATTATGGTTTCAAAAACATGGCATGAGTAATTACCTTTATTCTGACTGTCCAGCTGTGGTTATGGTTGATCATTGAGAGAATCTGAGCATTGTAGCTCGGTATTTTGGCCACACCACTCAGGTTGGACTTGATGCAAAGATTGAATTAAATCTTAGCGCAGTGGTTTTCAACCGAGATGCCGCGGCACCTTATGGTGCCGCAACAACATTCCAGGTGTGCCACGTAATTTGGGTTTAAGTTATTTAAACTTATTCTTTTTTAACAATTTATGTATTTATTTGCTATCGTAAAAACATTTTTTAAATATTATTTATATATATATATATAAACAATCACAAACTAGGTAGCTTTGCCCAGATTGTCACCAATTGGCACAACATAGACATAGAGGTGCAGCAGATACATAAATTTGATTGGATATTATGATGTGGTTACAAAGGAACTGGATGCAAAAATTAATTTTGATATCATATATTTGGATTTCAGGAAAGCTTTTGACATTGTTGCGCATGGACGACTACTATACATATTGGAGCAAAATGGTATTAAGGGTAGGTTGCTACAATGGAATAAAGGATGGTTAAGTGGGAGAAGACAGAGGGTGGTAATCAATTGGTGCTGCTCTTCGTGGACTAATGTTATTAGTGGAGTCCCACAGGGTTCGGTGTTGGGTCAACTGTTGTTTTGTATATTTATCAATGATATTGATGAAGGTATATCAGGCTTAGTGTCGAAGTTTGCAGATGATACAAAGGTTGACAGGGTTGTTAATGACAGTAATGACAGTGTGCTACTGCAACAGGATCTAGATAATTTGGGCAGATGGGCTATGAAGTGGCAACTGAAGTTTAACCTTGACAAATGCAAAGTACTGCATATGGGTAGAAGTAACCCCAGAGAAACGTTGCAACTGTGTAGTACTACACTTAAGGTGGAAGAAAATGAAAAAGACCTAGGAGTAATTGTGCAGTCAGATATGAAGTTTTCTGAGCAATGCAGACAGGCTGCCAGGGCAGGTCATGGGATTTTGTCAATGATATATAGGAATTTTGCTAGCAGGGAAAAGGAGGTGATTGTCCCTCTGTATAAGGCAATGGTCAGGCCACGCCTTGAATACTGCGTACAGGTCTGGAGGCCTCATTTTAGGAAGGATCTAGATTTGCTTGAGAGTGTACAGAGAAGGGCAACAAGACTGGTGAGGGTAAAGAAGGATCCTCTTACCAAGAGAGGCTTAAGTTCTGCAAATTGCAGTGGCTGGAGACTAGGCACCTGGAGGTGATGTGATTGAGGTGTATAAAGCCTTGAATGGGTTGAGCACGCTGAATTCTGATGGGATTCCTCCACTTGTTCAGATTACGAACCTAAGGGGGCATAAATTCAAATTGAGGAAAGGCAGATGTAGAATAGATTTGCGGAAATTTGCTTTTACCCAGTGGGTGGTTAATTGCTGGAACAAACTTCTATCTGTCGTTATGGAAGTTGATAGGTTAAATAAATTTAAGGAGGAGCTAGACATTTAGAGGGAATTGTTTTGTATTTTTTTTTTTTTTTTGGCTGATGCTGCATAAGCTCATACACTTGCTTTCTTGCATCACATGGCACTACTACTACTCTTCAGTATGAAACAGAGTTCTAAAAGCATTATTTAAATTCGTTAACAGTTATGAATTCAAAACTAGACACGTATTCCCCCCGCTATCCGACATTTATAAATTTAATCTAAACACTATAAATAATATTAATATGGAGTATTCTACCATTATATTAAAATTCCAGAACACCACTATGGATTGCATCAATATAAACCATTGCATTAACTCGCACGCCGACCTCCTTCCACCCATCTGCCAAAACATCAGAATCGAAGCTAGATACAGATATGATAAACCGTTCGGCCTTCTTGCCTGCAATTACAAATCCCTTGCTACTAATATGGACAAAGTGGAAATAGACCCCAACGCATGCATTTGCGACAAGGCAGAACTACAGCCGTATGTTAATCCCCACCACGGGCATATTATAAGTGGTAACCTGGAGATTATACCTCACCAGGAACTGAGAAACATTCTTTCTTATGGATACAAATTCTGGTTGTTTAAAAAAAACCAGCCTAACTTCATTCATAAAGCAGTTACATCATGGCCTCGTTAACTACTGCTTCATGCTTGCCTATAAATACAACACGCCTATTGAAGATTTCCTCATGTGGTTAAATACTGTGTCATCAAATCTAATAAATAATTACAAAGCCTTAATGCCTCTCGAATCTCCACTAACCACTATCAACTGCAGTATATCCATGATTAAAAAACAATTATCATAGCTACATGACCAATTTATTGTTACCCCCGTTGATAAAGCCGCTAGTAACTATGCTTTCATATGTAAAGTTTTTACTTTCACACATTAAATGCTGAACTCAATTCAAGTGATACATACAAGCCAGTGACAAACAATAGCAATATCATAACAAAAAACTGAAAACTTAGTATTAATAACTATACTTTTCCAAATATACTGCATACCAACGTTCCACAAGAATCCAATAGGCTTCAGATACATTACTTCATACAAGAACAGTTATGCCTACAAACCTGGCAAAACTTTAGAGCAACTACTAAAACCTATCATTATCATCTTGCCTAACAGCAAGATAATCAAAAAGAATATCCCTATTATAAATGCCTTACATAGTAACGATATATCCCATATACAAAGCTTTGACTTCAATAGCCTATTCACAAGCATAAATCAAGCCAATTTGAAGCTTGTCCTAAACAACCTGTATAATTGATACAAACATATTAGCATTGGCATTAGTAGAGTCATATGATGCAAGAAAACAAGCTTATGCAGCATCAGCCAAAAAAAAAAAAAAAAAAAAAAGTAAAATAAATAAATAAAAAATAACCATTTCCACTTCACCCATCCGTTCGTTCGAAATACCTGTCCAGCTGAGCCTTAAATTTATTTAGGCTATCAACTTCCATGACAAGGGATGGAAGTTGTTCAACCAACCAACCACCCGCTGGCTAAAGGCAAATTTCCGCACATCTATCCTACATCTGTCTTTCCTCAATTTGAATTTATGCCCTCTCAGGTGATTATTCTGAGCAAGAGGAAGAATCCCATCAGCACTGAGCATGCTCAAACCATTCAAGGCTTTATACACCTCTATCAGATCACTTCGCTGGTGCCTAGTCTCCAGACACTGTAATTTGCAAAACTTAAGCCTTTCTTCGTAAGAGTACCCCTTTGTTCATTCACTAATCTTGTTGCCCTTCTCTGAACTCGATCCAACAGCTCTACATCCTTCTTAAAATGAGGTCTCCAGAACTGTATACAATACTCAAGGTGTGGCCTGGCCATTGCCTTATACAAGTGGATAATCACCTCCTTATCCCTGCTAGAAAAATTCCTGTATATCATTGAAAAGACAAAGTGAGCTTCTCTTGTATACCGTCTGCACTACTCAGTAAACTTCATATCTGCCTGCACAATTACCCCCAGGTCCTTTTCATTCTCTGCCACTGTCAGTGTAGTACCACAGAGTTAATACGTTACTCTGGTGTTACTGCTTCCCATATGTAATACTTTACATTTGTCAATGTTAAAGTTCATTTGACACCTCTCAGCCCATCTGCTCAACTTTTCTAGATCCTGTTGCAGCAACGTACTGTCATTAGTATCATTAACAGCCCTGCCAATATTCGTATCGTCTGCAAACTTGGACATTAAGCTTTATATATACCATCATCAATATCATTTATAAATATGGAAAACAGGAATGGACGCAGCACTGAACGCTGAGGGACTCCACTAATAACATTAATCCACGAGGAGCAGCGTCCATTGATTACCTCTCTCTCTCTCTCTCTCTCTCTTCTCCCACTTAACCATCCCTTTATCCATAGCAGCAGTTTGCCTCTAATGCCGCACTGCTCCAATTTGTGCAGCAGTATCAAAAGCCTTTCTAAGATCCAAATATATGATATCAAAGTCATTCCCTGCATGCAGTTGCTTTTGACCACATCATAATATCCAATCAAATTGGTCAGACAAGACTTTCCCTTAACAAAACCATGCTGTGTGGGAGCTAGTCTCCGACACAGTATGGTTTTCAGACAAGCTAGTCGGAGCTTGTCTACATAATCCTGCAATGCCTCTATTAATTTCCCTGGAACAGAAGTTAAACTAACAGGTCTATAATTACTTGTATAATAGACTGCAAACCTATAAATTGGAATAATTTGGTCAATTTGTGCATTTCCAACAACTACATTTTCAACGGTAAAACAGTTTACCAACAAACCATAAGTACCCCTATGGGCAGCCCAGCGATCTGTATCATTGCCAATCTATACCTTTACTGGTAAGAAACATCACTACCTCCAGATATCTGCATATCCAGATATATTGATGATTTATTTGTAGCAAATTTCCCCAACCTCATACAAAACCTTGCCAATATATACTCTACCGAGCTCATACTATTAAAAACCAATGATAATAACAAGGCTGCTGACTACTTGGATTTAGATATAGACCTCAACAAACCCTACGCGACGGCCAATATATACATATATATAATGTATAATAAGCGCGACGCGACGCGTTTAACTTTAATGTATTCAGCTTCACGCACTGGCATTCGAATATTTCCAAAAAAGTACATGCCAACATCATCTTATCTCTAATCATCAGAATAGCTATTACATGCAATAGCAAATAACTGGTAGTTAGCAACATCATAAGCCTGTATTGCAAGCTTCTAAGCAACCAGTTTCCGGCAGCCCACTTATGTTACCACTTCAAAAAAGCTCTCGGTATTATCAAATATAAAAAAATTGATTAACTGTACTATTGATATCAATAATATCATGGCTAACTGATATTCCATAACTGCTAGGCTTGTACTTGATGAAGTCAATACTCTGTACTGTAAAGTCAATACTCCCAGCCTCTTTGTGGTCTTACAAGCGTAGAAAACTTGTCCCCACCGATTGGCTATCTATAGGAGTATTCATTTACCATTTATATATTATTATTTTATCTGTCTATTTATTTATTTACTTTTTATTTTTTATCTTCATATACCATACATTTAAAAGCGTGGCCAGCACAAAATACCTTGGAGTAATCTTTGATTGCAGGCTCTCTTTTCTCCAACATGTGATGTCAAAGAAAAAGTCAAGACATGTATAAGAAGGATTATTAATATTACTAAGAAGGAGTGGGGACCTTAAACCCCGAACCCTAAATCTATACTATAATTGTATTGTGCTTCCAATAATAACATATGGAGCAGGGGCATGGAGGCACAGTATCAACATACAGGCTGTGAGAAATCAACTACTACAGGCCCAAAAGGCTGCTCTCCTAGCATGACCAGTACCTGCAGAACAATCTCCACATTTCCACTCCAGGTCCTTATCAGCAAGATTCCTCTTGATATGGAAGTTGTTTATCACCAGGTTAATCACCTCCGCAAAATGAACATACAGGACAATGTTCACAACATCCAGATAGATCTTACCATTCCTGCTAAACAAGATCTGAATATAATAAGAATGCTGTTAGTCTCCAGGTGGCATGAGAAATGGAACAATACACACAGCACCGAGCAATCACCCGTAAATTCCTACCAGAGGTAGCTGAGAACAGCGAAAACCGCACTAGGTTCACTCCAGGGCTCCTTGCCCTATCCTTGTTAACGGGCCATGGTAGCTTCAACGAAAAACTTTACAACATGGGCCTCACAGACACTCCAGATTGTACCTGCGGAAACAGGGAATCTTGGGGCCACCTGATGTATGATTGTCACCTGTACGTGGACATCCGGACACAACTTGAAATTGAGACTGGCTGCTATACCCAAGATGAAGCGCCGGAATTAATTGCAACTCAGGCTACCTATGCAGCCTTCTGTAGGTATGCTAATGCTCTCTTCAAACGTAGAACAACTATTACTCAAGAATAGCGCCAACGACATCCTGACGTGTAAACTCTAACAAGATCAGATTGATCAGACACATTAATCGGACCAGTCCTTCCACTGTGACTTACCTAACTTCATTCATAGTTACATCCAGTGATTGACACTTCACTTGACCTACAGAACCACACCTTGGCAGAAAACACTGCAGACCCTGATCTTCCGAGGATGGGATCATCTGACCACTGCCTGGGGAAGATCTATGCTGCTTACCCCCACCTAGGTTGGGATCATCAGCGCTGATCCCAACTGGAGTAGGATCTTTGCTGCCTGCTGACCCCTACAGAAGGGTGGGGTATTCACTACCTTCTGCCCCTACGAGGGGGTGGGATCTTTGCTGCTGACCACACCTGGGGTGGGATCTTCACTTCCTCCTGACCCTTGCCTGGGGGTGGGATCTTTGCTGCTGACCGACCTCCACCTGGGGTGGAATCTTCAGTGCCTGTTAACCCCTAGTGAGGAGGTAGGATCTTCGCTGCCTGCTGACTCCTACTGAGGGTGGGATCTTTGTTACTGACCCCAACCTGGGGTGGAATCTTTGATGCCTGCTGAACCCTACTGATGGGTGGGATTTGTGCTGCTGACCCCCATCTTGGGGGTGGAATCTTCACTGCTTGCTGCCCCTACTGAGGGGCCGGATTTCAGCTACTGAGCCCCACCTGGGTATGTAGTCTGCACTGCTCATCCTTACTGAGGGATGGGATTCCTGGACTTACTGTCTAGTGCACTACTCTATCACTTTAACTAACAACTCCTCCTTCTATGTGGATGCCTCTATCATCTCCATCTTTCTATCACTATATTCAGTGGTGAGCTGTGAGTATTTTAACAATGGGCTCACAGTTTTTCCCACTTTCTACCGGGTAAATTTGATGGGGTAACGGAAGTGAAGTCATCCGCGGCTTCCGCTAGAGGCGCTCTCCATGCTCCCACTACCCGTAGTGTGATTAGAGCGCGTGACGCATTTTTCGTGACCGATATGATATCTCGAGTCAAGGAGGGATTTAGGGGGAGTGAACAGATATGGCTTATTACCCCCTTAACCATGGGTATAAATGAATGTGTAAAACGTTCCTAGGTCTATCTAAAAAAAAAAAAAAAAAAAAAACTTAAACCCGGTCATCATGCATCGCCTTACAATGATAACTGGATATGACAGTGTCTAGAGTTCTAACATTTTAGAATTTTTTAATAGTATGACGTCACAATCATGTTTCATGAAGTTACTACTGCAGTAATTATGATTGGAACAATACAAATATTTGTCAACAATTAACAGCTGCGTATGTCGCTTCAACTACAAGATCGGTACATCAATAGGTGGTGTTTTACAGAGATATTTCGATACGTTGCACTCGCCAGTATGCATCTCTTACTTTAGTTATCATAAATCCATTGTATCTTGTCAGAAATTATGAAATCTGTGAATGTTCAATAAAATACTTACAATAAAAAAGCTTTTATTTCGTAAGGGCTCACATCTGGTGAGTATGGGCTTGGCACACCCAGGATCCTGAGCTGGAATCATCATTCTTCTCTTTCTTGGTAATTCCTTTCTACTTTCTCTTTCTCTCTCAGGGTAACTCAGAATTTTTTTTTTTTTTTTTTTTTTGGCTGGTGCAGCATAAGCCTCCGGCTTCCTTACACCATATGGTTTATAATAATAATAATAAATAATAATATACAAATGAAAATACCTTAAACAAACGCGAAGG
Source organism: Mastigoproctus giganteus (assembly GCF_048544385.1). NCBI lineage: Eukaryota > Metazoa > Arthropoda > Arachnida > Uropygi > Thelyphonidae > Mastigoproctus > Mastigoproctus giganteus. The sequence continues at coordinate 223,459,291 of NC_143581.1, read as the reverse complement.
ATGTTTTGCATAAACCATCTACCGCGCGTGCTCGGCACACGCGCAACTTTTTTATTCGTCTTTTTTTTTGAACAACTAGGGAAATATAATGAATACATTTTTTTCATAATAATAATTTTAATATTGCAAATAAAAAATAACATGAAATATTTCCCATATCACAAATAACATAAAAACTATCACAAAACATTCTACAATATAAAAACAAATATTACATCAAAAACAAACTTTCTAGAAAAAGTATTATATGAAAAAAAATTATTTCACAAATATTCAAGAAAAATTTATTCTAAAAATTGCCAATTTACTTCTTTATTAATATTTGTTGTCGATCTTCTGCTTTGCTCAATAGCTGAGCGATGATTACAAAGGAATGATTTGACGTAAGGATCCAGATCAAATTGAAGCAATGGTTTCCATTTAGATGTATGGTCATCATGATCTGTAAATGTGTTTGATTGTCACAATATTATTCATTACGCTGAAAGCTCACTCAGCTTCAGCACTGCTAATCGCAATGGTTTCAAAGATATTTTCTGACTTTATTAATTGAAAAGGGAATTTCACTTGATTTTAAAGATAAACCGTCTTCGACAAAATCTCTAAAATTATTAATTTTTATTTCATATTTTATCAGAAAACTTAAAAACTTAAATTTCTTATTCGGTTTTCACCGTCTTGCCACCGAGATAAAAGTTCTTTCACATTCCACTATTTCGGGTAGCATATGTTTAAAATTTCTTTCAATGGTATCGTTATTTTCTTTATTTAATTTAAAATCACTCTGTTGCATTAATAACTTATCCTTTAAGGATAAAACAATGCATTTAATAACTTGTCACAAAGTAATTTTACTGTTCGTACTTTCGATTTGATTCCTTCAAATTCCTTCCACTTCAACATGCTCTCAACTTTAGCTTCATAATTTCCTTCAGAATTTTTCAAATTAGCTTCGAATAATTAATATACCTATATGCTTTTTGCCATTGTGATTCTGTAAAGCTTCTGAAAGGTAATAAAGCTACTGCAGGATGTCGATCATTAGTGTTAAATAGTTAAGAAATTCCACATTTAAAAGTCGATTTAATAATCAGGAATATTTAACTTATGATTCAAAATATTTTCACAATGCAGGATAATTCCCTTAACCCGTAATTACCATCCGCAAGCTACAAGCCGCTCATCGTGGCCCGAACACACGACCGATCTTTATAGTTTCCACATCAAGTACTTTAGCAATCATCCTTAATTCGCACTAGTTTTTTGGAGATTGGTAATACAGTTTTTTTTCTTTTAATTATTTCCTGTATGCCATTATATTTTAGAACATTATCTACATAGTGAATTTTCTACATAGGGTAATTTAGAATTTTTTTTTTTTTTTTTTGGCGGTGCAACAAGGAAGCCTCAGGCTTCCTTGCACTATATGGCTAATAATAATAATAATAATAATACTTCGCTAATTTAATGTATTTTAATACATCTCCAACTTGCGACCCATGGTGTAACTAGCCCAACTTATTTAATTAATTTTAAAATTTACTGATTTCTTACACCAGGGATCGCCAACAACCCACATACAGTTTAAACCTTTTATTTCTCCACAGCAATACAGATCGCCACAACCTACACGACCCCAGTAAGTTATCCTATTTCTTGTTAATCTTTACTTCCAGCCTCTGTCTGGTTAGCAATGAAATATACTCATGATTCAAATCAAAACTGAAAAAACTAACTTTACCTACTTTTCACGTACGCCACGTATTTCATGTCAGAAACAGGCTTCCCCCTTTGATTTCGGCGGCTGGCCCATGAAAAAAGGCGCTGAGGTCCCAGGACGAACGACATTAAGTTATTCTTATTACTTCTCCTTTATCTTAGCACTTCTTCCGTACTTAATGTTACTAGTACCGTAGCATTATTATTATTATTAGTCATATGGGGCAAGGAAGCCTGAGACTTATGCTGCACCAGCCAAAAAAAAAAAAAAAAGAGTTACCCTGAGAGAGAGAGTAGAAGAAAATTTTTTTTAGCACATTGCCTTTCACGACTACTAACATATATATATATATATATATGAACAGACAGAAAATTGAGTAGGGGTGCCACAAAATAAAAATAAATTACTTAGGGGTGCCGTTAAAAAAAAGGTTGAAACCATTGCTTTAGCATAAAAATCATTCTATATAGGGGCAGACAAAAAAAACTGCATCATTTGTGAATTTTGCAAATGATGTGTTTTGCACTGCATTTTAGTTTGCAGAAATGTTCAAAATGTATTTGTTAGATAGGATATATATCTCTGTGAATGAAAACCAATAAAAAGACTCCACCTGATATACCTGATTGCAATAATATCTTGCCAAAGGGTAAAATGCGTAATTAATGGAAATATGAGAAATCGTGCAAATGGCAATCATGACAACCAAACATACATTTTATTGCATTTACGTGTACAAACTGAAATGACAAGTTAACATAATATTATTATGTACTGTAAATCAGCAAAATAAGTCTTCAATATTTTGTTGTTCTTCCTCGGGCTGCAATTACAGCCTTGCAACGATCTGGCATAGAGTTCATCAACTTCTGGGCCAGTCCAACACTGTAATGCTAGCATTTCTAATGTATGACTATACCTTAAGGGAGAAAAATGAGGGAAAGCATTGCTGTAAGTATGTTTTAAGCCTTGTGAGACAAGAAGACAAACTCATCATGAAATCTAAATAGCATAAAACTTACCAATTTTGCTGAGTTCTATTGAAAAATGCAGTTTTGGACATCTGTGTGGTGTCCCTAATAACGGGTTTCAGGCACTCTTCCAAGATAGCAGTGTAGGTTAATGCATTCACCCTTCCGTTAATAAACTTAATTCGTCCCCACCCCTTTGCTTGTTATGCATCCCCAGACCATCTGACCGGCGGGGAACTTTACAGTAGGTGTTATGCAGTCAGGATGGTATGCCTCCGATTTTCGTCTTCTTACATATCGCTTCCCATCTGAGCCATGCAGGTTGAATTTCAATTCGTCAGAAAAGATTACTGTGTTCCATTGCTCATTTGTCCATGAAACATGCGTTTTAGCCCAAGCAAGTCGCTTCTTCCTCATTTGTTGGGTCAACAAAGGCTTCTTCTTGGGCCAATAGGCATGCAGACCACATTCCGGAAACCATCTTTGGATGGTTAGTGCACTTGTTTCAACACCAGAGGTCATCTCAAAGTACAGTTTTAGATCAGGAGCACTAGCATAGCGATTATGAAGGCATAGCCATTTCAAATATCGATCTTGGGAAGGCATAGTCACTCTTACGGCCTGATCCTGTTCTTCTCTTCACATCACCGGTTTCACGCTTTAATTTCAGCACCCTGGATACTGTTGACTGGTTGGCAGCCTATTTTATCAGTAATAGTATGCGTAGAAAACCCTTCCTGGGACAGAGCAACAGCTACACTTTTTTTCTTGGTGTCAACTGAATATATGGAGCCATGCATGCTTTTACACCTCTGCAAAACAGGATACTAATGAGCATGTATTCCAACGCCGTATTTATAGAAATGGTTGATGCAGTACCTTGCAATTATTGTCTGATGTAATAGAAGCATTATCTGACTAATCAAACTGTCTTATACATTTCACTACAAATGTTACTTTTTTTGTTTTGATGCAGTTTTCTTGTCTGCCACTGTACATAGTCCTAGACCCACCATTCTGTAATTAATCTTTTCATGAAATTTTGTATAAATTAATTGAGTTTTGTTCATAAATGTTTTGAAATATTAATTTTATTTGCCAATATTAGAATAAAACAAGTTGGGCAATGTATGCAGTGTGATACATTTCAGGCACTTTTGATTTTTTTCTCTTAAATTTATTGAATTTTTTTTTTTTTTGTCTGTGATTTACAGAAGTGAAAATGAAATTTAGTCTATAAATGTATTTTTTACATACAAATTGTAAGGATAAAAGAAAAGTATTTGCCTATTTTGATGAAATTTGGAATGGCATGACAAAAATTTTTAAAAGCCCCAAATATAAAATTTCATGAAAATCCATCCACTGGGAGTCTCTCTGTTACATGCAAACAGGCATTACACTTACTTATAATGCATGCCTAAAAATTGTCAAAAATCAAACTAGAATTTTCAAAATATTTGTGAATAAATAGACATTCTGTAAATCCAGATCGAACAGTTGTGGTTGATGTAGTCTCCTCTGAATTTCAGAGCTATTTTCATACTGTCATCTATTATCAGTTTGTCTATCAGCTCTCAAAGCATAATAGAAGCTGTTCTACAACCAGTTAGAGAATATTGGTGGGCAAAGGTACATGGGAGGATTTGATTTCATTTACAAATTTTAAAAAGTGGCACGTAAGATGCCATGTTAGCAACAGAAGGTTAATTTACAAGTAGCAGTAGCTTTATTTATGATAGTTTCAATAATTAATGCAGAAGGGTGCATGCAGCCTTTCAACAAAATTTGAGATGTAGGCTTACTCAAGCTGAAATTGAAGAAACAGTGAACGTAAAGCTCTGATTGGATTGTGGAAGGTAGTGTGCAGATGTTCAGTTGCTGTACCATTGCCTTGTCCCCAATTACCAGTACCAAGAATTAGTTGCCCTTAGTTAATACAAGATTTTTCCACTAGAAACTTGCTTTTCACCATCTGAACTTTGAAACACAAAAACACTATACAGTATGACCGGAAGTTTCCATGACAGGGATCCTCTGCAACATCTTTTATCATCTCTAAAAAATGGAGATGATAAAAGATGATCCTAAACAAAAATGAAATAAGTAATGTAAAATAAAATAAAAATTTGTTGAATATCTGCAAAATTCTTTGTTTTTTGTATAATTGTTACCCTAGCAATTATACATTTTATTTAGAATTTTTATATTAATGCTTTTTTTTTTTTTTTTTTCAAAATATTTGAAATGAAAGCACTTCACCTGTGTAAAATTTAGAATCCAATTATTATTAACAGTCACAGTGTAAATAGATTCTAAACTTTACACAGGTTAAGTGTTTTCATTTCAAGTATTTTGATCAAGATAACCTGTATGTAGTGCCTTTCAAACACTTTTTTTTTTCTTTTTTAGGTCGGTAATTTTTGTGCTTCAGTGAATTTTTAAATGTGCCGTCTTCATGGGGGAAAAAATATCGATGCCTTAAAATATATGTTTTTTAAAGAAAATATTCTTTGAAAAAATGGAGATGATAAAAGATTATAGTTACTTGTCTTCAGAGTCAGAGAGCAGTAAACATATTTCAGATAGTTCTGATCTGGAAGAAAATGAAAAAATTTCTAAACAAATTAATATTTCTGTGGTTGACAAATATTTACAGGAAACTGTAAAATTGCCAGACTCAATGGTTGAAAATCCAAATTCCTTGACTAATAATGTTAGTAAAAATGTAGATAACCATCCCGTATTAGAGACTGGGCTGAGAGAATTGTCAGTAAATTCAAAATACAGTGGTGATCAGATTGAAACTGCAGTTGAAACACATTTAAATTGTACAGGCACTAATCTTAACCTGCTCGATAAGAATCACATAAACGTTAAAAGTCTTGGACCTGAGATTTCCCCCCGTGAATTAAACCCTGAAATTATGTCATCTGTAAATATTGATGTTCAGAGTGGTGCTCAGTTAGAAATATGTAATAGCAGAGATGTTGATATGAATGAAAAAAAATTAAATAAATCAATTAATATCAAATCATATGATTGTATGCTAGAAAAGACAGTACAGTCTGACTGGTTAGATAAGATTAAGATAACAAATGTTTACTGTCACAAAACGTTTCCTGGCATTTCGTTAACTGAAGGAAATTCTGGTGTTGACCTTCAATATGATAAATCACAAACATTTAGAGATGGTGAAATAAGTGACAAAAATTCAAATCAATTAAATAAAGAAAAGTTGTTTACTGCTCAATCATGTGGTCAAAGGGGAACAGAGATAGAGGCTGACAATCATGTAAATGAGGAAGAAAGATCAGGAATGGTAAGGGAATTGTTATATTTTGAAGATCACGGAAAACAAAATGAAAACAAAAAAGTTAGTGATCAGAATATTGATGTTAAAGAAGAAAAACATCCCAATGACTCAGAAATAGAATCTAGCTCTGCTGAATCAGATAATGAATATTCAAGCAATGATAGCATCCAAAGGTTACCAAAGCCATCAGTCATTGGCCTGTCTTCTAGTAGTTCTGTTAGCTCAGCTGATGGGAATTGCTATATTTTTTCTGAAAGGTAAGTCACCCTGATTATTTCCTCATTCCAATTACAATAAACTTCTGCTGTTTTATTTTTATTTAGTGGTTGTGAAAAAGTTTTATAACTTTTAATTTGTATTTAATGGATACCTTTAGTTTCCATCAAACTTCATTTAGTATTTATCCGATTTGTTGCTTCTGATATTGAACGGCAGCTATTTTCTATTGAACTGTTTGTTGGTTAAGGAAAAATTTCCATGTTAAAAGGCAAAAGTGTTAATGTTATTGGAGAAACATATTAAGAAACATTGAAGAAATGTGTTATTTTGGTAACCTAACCTTTTTATATACATTAGTATTACTGTCTTTTGGCTTTGGTAATACAGTGCGAGGAAGTAGCAGGCTTTTACTGCACCAGCCAAAAATAAAATAAAATTAACAAACTCTTTCCAATAGTTATCAACTTGTAGGCTCAAGGAAAGCTTGCTACAATCCAGTCGATAATTCCAGGAGGGCATATTCACTTAGTTTGAATGTGCCACTGTTTTCAGTGTCAACTTTTTCATGAGAGAGTTAATATAAGTACTGGGTGAGTCCCAAGGAGTTAGTTTTTCCACAAAATTTTTAAATAATTTGAAATTTCATTAACAATAATGAAAGATCAGTTCTTCCACAGAGCCATCCAAAAGCTGTACGACTGTACAAAGTGGTGTATCAAGTTATGAAAGATGTACTTTGAAGATTAAATAGTAATTAATTTTTTATTTGATTTCAGTTTTTTATGAATGTAGTCCTTTAGGACTACATAAAAAATGTGTGACTTTTCAGACACCTTTTATTTTTTATTTGCCTTTGAGCAGGCATGTTTTTAGTATCATAGCAACAGTCATGTTGGTTTGCAGAATTCACCAATGAGATTTTTGGAATAAATGCAAGAAATAATTAAAAATGGGAAACTTTAAAAAAATTAATAAAATTCTTAATTCTGATTCTATATTAGATAATATCTAAATTTATCTTTAGAAACAAGTTTTGTTATCCAAAAAATTCCCCTAACTGCCTTAAGGTAATTTTTTCTTGCTTCTTGGCTGACATCATCATTCTCTTCTGTTTGGCATGGATTGAGTCTCTATTTGGATATTGACCCGCATTATTATTATTATTATTATTAGCCACATGGTACAAGGAAGCCTGAGGCTTATGCTGCACCAGCCAAAAAAAATAAATTCCTGAGTTACCCGTGTGTGTGTGTGTGTGTGTGTGTGTGTGTGTGTGTGTGTGTGTGTGTGTGTGAGAGAGAGAGAGAGAGAGAGAGAGAGAGAGAGAGAGAGAGAGAGAGAGAGAGAGAGAGAGAGAGAGAGGTAGAAAGGCATCACCAAGAAAGAGAAGAATGATGATATCCAGCTCAGGACCCTGGGTTTGCCAAGCCCATACTCACCAGATGTGAGCCCCTGGGGTGAAATTTGTTGTGGTCTCTTGAATCTCTCATTTGTTTATAGGTCTGAAAGCCTGTGTTCTCCTTTAGACTTTGGAGCCTTCTCTTTTGGGTCTTCCTGATGGTCCCTTATCTTCAATTCTTCCTCTCAGTACTACATTAGGCAGCCTTTGTTGTTTCATCCAGTTCACATATCCAAACCACTGAAGTTGTTTTTTGTAGATTAACTTGACTGACAGCCCATGAAAAATTAAAAATTGACACTTGTGTTAATTGACACATTTTTACTCCAAATGGAGCATTAAAGAATATTTTATGGCTATACTTCTTTAATGAAAGAAAAAGAGACTCAAAGCAAATGGAGGACTTTTACTATACTTGAGGAATGCTAAAATTTTCATATTTTTTTAAAATTCACAAGATTTTTTGTATTGTTGGTTGATGCTATGTGCCCAGTGCACCCAGTTGATGGTTGACCTGTTATTCACATCCTCAGTTTAGCAAAGATTCTAACTTTATCTCTGAGTCACCCCTTTTTGTTTTAATTATAAAAATTTAATTTTTAGCTTTTTACTGAATTAAAACCAGTGATCTGTTAATTGTGATTTGCTATACTCGGGTACAAAATATTGAACAAAGATAAAACAAGGGAAACTAATAATAATAATAAAGAATGTTTTATTGTATTTTTTTAGAATTTTTAAGGCCATTTATCACCTGAATTGAAACTTGGATGCTTGCATGGCATTTGGCAGTTGCAAAATGAACATGTGTATTTTTATAAGCTGTTCATGTTTTAGTTTCTGCAATGCCAGTGAAACCAAAGCCCTTCAGAAAGATTAGAGAGCTTTTGCTGACATCATACAGATGCTGTGTGGGAATGGGAGCTGCCTAGAAGGATGGATACTTTTATTTACCTGGTGTCTGTTAAATGCTAATCAAAAAAATTAATTCTTTATAATTCATAGTATATATTAGAATTAAAACAGAATATACTGAATAACTTATTTAAAGAATACCAATACCAGTGGGCAAAGGTATATGAGAGCATTTGATTTCATTACAAATTAAAAAAAAAATAATAATAAAAAATAAGTGGTATCTGTCAGATGCCATGATGCTACCAGAGGGCTTCAAATAATGAAACAGCTAGCAAGTAGTTATTAACATGAACTAAATTAAAGAAATAAAACTGTCAAAGGAAAGGATTTTTATTTTCACAAGAGGGTAGGACAATACCATGCTCTTCGGTATCTTCCAAGTTCTTTTTGATGGAATGAAATATAATTTTAACAAATATAAATGCTAACCGGGACATGTACATAGAAATTATTTGGGAAACTACTAAGCTTTTTATATCAATCATATGTATAAAACCATAGTAGCTTTCAGAATAATTTCCTTGAATGCTTAGGCCAAGTATTATTCAAGATATAGACCAAAGTGGAAGTCAAAAGAACTGATGACCATAGTGGCAAGGGATAAGGATGCATGGGAAGACTATAAATTGAATCCTATAGTAAATATAAATTAGTCTCTAATAAAGTTACTCTGGGAAATTAGGCTCACTGAGCAGTACTTTTTTTTTTTTTTTTTTTACCCCAAACAAGAGAGATATTAGAACCTACAGTACTTAGACCATGCATGGGTTGGAGATTGAGGAGATGAAAGAAGATATTTGTTGACATTAAACTTGAACTTCTGTAGATTGTAATTTTCGGGAAATACGTATGAAGGAAGATTATTTTAGAAAACAGAAGTTGAATGAATAAATGAGGAAGAAGAAAAGGTGGTTCTGTGAGTTTCAAGTTGAACAGTAGAAGGATGTCGACTGGTTGCGGCACATGTTCAGACTGCTTTGAAAGGGAGGGTGGGAATTATAGAAGCCAATTCAGAAGAACAGTGCCCATGGAAGTGGCGCCTCTGTAGCCAGGTGGGCAGGAGCACCAGGCCGTAACAAACACTTCTTGATAAGAATGGGGTTCGAGCCCGTGCCCACCAAATACGGAGGATGCGGAAAGGTCAGGGAATGACCACCGCATATCCCCGGAGCAATATGGCCTTAGCTGCTAATGCTCCTAAAAACCAAATAACAACAACAACAACAGCCCATGGAAGTGTCTATAGAAAATGGAAGCAGTAACCCCAGAGTGACGTATCAACTCTGTGGTACTACACTGACAGTGGTAGAGAATGAAAAGGACCTGGGGGTAATTGTGCAGGCAGATATGAAGTTTTCAGAGCAGCGCAGATGGTCTGTAAGAGTAGCTCATGGTGTCTTGTCAATGATATACAGGAGTTTTGTTAGCAGTGATAAGGAGGTGATTATCCCCTTGTATAAGGCAGTGGTCAGGCCTCATTTTAAGAAGGATGTAGAACTGTTGGAACGAGTACAGAGAAGGGCAACAACAATGGAACAAAGGGTTGCTCTTACGAAGAAAGGCTTAAGTTTTGCAAATTACAGTGTCTGGAGACTAGGCACCTGCGAGGTGATCTGATTGAAGTGTATAAAGCCTTGAATGGTTTGAGCATGCTCAGTGCTGATGAGATTCTTCTTCTCGCTCAGAATAATCACTTAAGAGGGCATAAATTCAAATTGAGGAAAGACAGATGTAGGATAGATGTGCGGAAGTTTGCCTTTAGCCAGCGGGTAGTTGGTTGGTGGAACAGACTTCCATTCTTTGTTGTGGAAGTTGATAGCCTAAATAAATTTAAGGCTGAGCTGGACAGGTATTTGGAACGAACGGAAGGGTGAAATGGGAGCGTTTTTTTTTTTTTTTTTTTTTTTTGGCTGATGCTGTATAAGCTTGCTTTTTTGCATCATATGCCCCACTAATGCTAATGAGAATAATTTCACTGACATGATATGAACAAACATTGACATCAGAAGATTTGAAACCGTAATCCAACCAAGAAAAAGAAAAGAAATCTTGTAGGTCATCCCATTTTGCATTCTTGTAATGCCAAACAACATGAGGTTGGGAATGTACACAGAGTTGACTGGTAGACATGACTACTAAACAAGCAATAGAATTACCCAAGGAAGGTGCATTCAGGCCAGCAGAGAGATGCTAACTGTGAGAAAGTTTCTGTGGGTGCATATAATTGACAAGTTGCCATGTAAGGGGTTAGATGCAGTGAATAATTTCTGTGAGTGATGGGTCAAATATGATCAAAACTCAAACTGAGTACCCAAAGCAGCTGCTCTTTATTCAAAAAAAGGGACAGTTTTAAAACTTATCCTGAATAAGAAAATAATGTACTGTAAATGCAGTGGAGCCTCAATATAATGTGCCTCTTCATACCGTGGTTTCTGGTATGTCGTGAGTGTGATCGTGTCCTGCAAAACTAATTATGAAAAAAATTGTGTTCAAAGACCTAGCAGTTTCATATTGGAAATGGGAAAAAGTGAATATTTTATACTCGTATCTACTCTGCATCCTACTACCGTATTTCCAAGAGGGTAAAATTAGCTAAAAATTAGCTAAAAAATTAGCTAATTAGCAGTAACTCTATATCGAAGTGAATATATTCACTTCGATATAGAGTTAACCCTCGTATAACACAGTAGTTTGGTTCTACAAAATCTCGTGTAATGCGAAATTGTGTTATATGGAACTAAGAACCAGTACAAAAAAAGGCGGTTACATTCCAAAAGCTAACAATAATATGCCATTTTTTTTTTTTTTTTTTTTATAATAGTAGTAACTTAAATAGTGATAACTGAACAAACATCTTACCTTATAAACTCTGATACTTATAGGTCAGGATAATGTATGTTCATTTAATTTTCTTCCCCTTTATCGCTGCTAAGCACAATCTCTTCTGTGGCATATAGATTTTGTGTACCTTCTGCTCTCTTTAAAAGTCACGATCTGCATGCTTCGAGGTCACAATTTTTTATGGTCTCAAACAAGCACAAGTTCAATAGCACAGAACCTGACCCCAGGGATCTCCTAACAAAATACACTGGACTCCTGCTTTAAAGATATAAAGCACAAATTTAACTTTATTACCTTACCAATTAACAAAGTTAAATTATACGTGAAAATCAGAAGAATATAGTTTCCAGTTATCAAAATAAAAATAAATTTACACTTACGTACATAGCTTAATTAATATGTACTGTAATATGTACATACTAACTAATTGATATTTCTGTTCACTTTTTTTTTTTTAGTTGTAAATTTTTAAAACAGTAAAAATGATAAGCAGTAACAAAGAGCATGAGGTTGGGAATTACTCCGTATATCACTGGTGCATGATATGCACCAGTGATATACGGAGTAATTAGTTTCTGAAAATTTGTTTTTTATATTTCATGGAAGGGGAAATGCATTTCACCATAATAACATGGAAACCCACACAATTCCAGCTATTGGTACTATCACAAATGCAAGAAGATTGAGTTTGCTACCATTTATAATTGATTACATTAACAGAAAAGACCAATAAACCGGAAACTGCAAATTTTTTTTTTTTTTGTTTATTGGTAGTGACCTCCAGAAATGTGCTTTAGAAAAATATCAGGAATGCTATCTGATGACTAGCGAGTCAACAGCAGGGACTCACAAAAAGCAATTGTAACATTGAAAATTACATCTAACATAATAGTAGGGTTTTCCCAGCACGAAAGCTCAAAAATACCTTGTTATGCGGGGTTTCCCGCAATTCTCAAACTGTGTTAGAGTGAAACTGTTGTGTAAGTACTGTGTTTTGCAATGCTTGCCGCAATTTATCAATTGTGTTAGAGCAAAGAAGTACCGTGTTATACGGGGGTTGCCCGTATTCAGTTGCAGAGTAATTTTTGTTAACAGGATTTATCAGAGACCGGTTACTATGGACATCCAGTTTCTAACCTCAGCTAGAGTTGCAATAAATCAGTGGAATGTTAATTACAAACAGCTACCTCTGGAGAGGAATTTGTCAAGTGCATTTGTTTCATTAGTTACAAAAAAATAAATTTTTGTAAACAACAGCATACATCCTTTGTTTGACTAGAGGTTGCACTTGGGATTACAATAATTTATACAGGCTAAACTAGACAAAAATATACACAAACTGATAAGCGATTTATAGAGAAATCACGTGACTTCACTTTGGAACTATGATACGCTGGATAGTTTGGTTTTGATTTAATTTTTCCAAAACTAATTCTAGAGCATTGGAAAATAAATACACAGCAAGACTGAAGTAATGGTCACCAAAATTAAAAATTATACAGTTGAAGAGTAAAGACAATCGAAAGAATTGAGTGGCAAAACAAAATGCAGTATATTTTGCAATTGTGGAGTTCCAGAAGGAATGAGCTGTGGTTGGATGGAAGAGGAAGAAAAATAAAGTAGGCCCCCAAAGAAAGAAATCTAGACTTTGTGGAAAGTGATGTGGACTGATTGCTTATACAAGTGGTTTCTGCAGAAGCGTGGTGGAGTACTGATAAATGAGTGGTTTTGAAAGCACGGGCACTTGGATTTCATAAGCTACTTGGTGGAGATGATGATATATTTAAAGCTTTTGAAGGATGTCTTTGCAGATGGAATATCCCATTTCTCATGGGATATTCCCAGTTAGTCTTGTAGGCAAATCTAAATTTGGTAACTTACAGCAGCAGCAGAAGAGTTTCCTGAATGTCTGCATAATGTGATTCAAAATGGTGAATTCACAGCTGAACTGTTGTACAACTGTCATGAAACAATGCTGTACTATAAATTTCTCCCTGACAAGTCACTGGATATTAAAAAGCCACCCAACAAAGCAGGCACAAAACTAACAAAGAATTGTTACAGTGTGCAAACAAGACTGAAAATCACAAGCTGAAGCCATTGTGCATCTGTAAAAGTTAGTCCCTGGTGTTTTAAGCACATCAACATTAAATCTCTACCTCGAATAATATTGCATACAATATTATTCGAGCCTTCAAAAGTTACTATTGAACCACTTGCTGCTTTGTTAAATCAGGTTCTAGAATTTCTGAAAATCTTAACACTATAAGACGTTGCATACAATATTGGATTAGCGTAAGAGAAAGTAAGCTCAACAGCAAATGAAAACTGTTGGAAAAAATGTATTGATAAAGATGAGATCATTAATAATAACCTTGAATTAACTGCATTTTCAGAACAAGAAGCAAAGGCTGCTTGTAATATACTTGGTGGCATCTTGGAACAAATGATCTGGCTGCTTGGATTGAGGTGGATGCAGAAGCTCCAGTTGTGCATTACCTGACTGAGGAAGAAATCACAGCCTCTGTGAACAGTGGGAAGACAATCGATAAAGAGAAGGCCAATGAAATAGAGAGTGACTCAGAAGATAATGTGGATGACTCGTAACGAAAAAAAGCGTCAAAAATTAACAAAGTGCTTGAAAACGTTAATGAGGTAATGGTGTTGTTAGAATGTTAGAGTAACAGTGAACATCTTCATTTATTGCATCTGACCACTTACAAGGATTATGTACTGAAAAAATGCTGTCATCAGTTCTGACAAACTAAATTACATGACTATTTCAGAATAGGTGTATAAAATATTAGTCCCTGACAGCATTGTGTATTAATAGAATATAAAGGGAATGATGTAATCTTTAATACTTTGTCTTTTATTATCATCATCATTATTCTAAGGCCAAGCCCTGTCACCATAGAGATCTTTTTTTCTCCACTCAACCCAAATTTGGGCTTTTTGTTTTTCTTCCTTGTAGTTCATTCTTGAGAGTTGGAGCACATCATCAAGTGGTGTAATTCTTCGTCGTCCTCTGCTTCTTTCCCTTCAAGCTGTCCTTCTAGTATGTTTACTATCCAATCTTTGTGTCTCCAGAGATATCCTAGGAACTGCATCTTCCTTTTTATTATGGCTTTCTTGATAGTTCTTTGTTCCTCAGCTTCTCTGAGGACCTCTTCATTCGTCTTTTTGTTTCTCCAGTTGATTTTCATCAATGTTCTCCAGGAAAACATCTCAAATGCGTCTATTTTCCTCCAGTCAGTTGCTGTTATTGACCATGTTTCACATCCATACGGAGTATACTCCATATATAGGTTTTCAGGAATCTGTTCCTCTTTTCTTTGTTTATCTTGCAATAAATGATTTCTTTTTCATAAGTGCTTCTTTTGCTGTTGCAATTCTTATTTTTATTTCTAAATGGCTTTTGCCATCCACTTTTATTGTATATACTCATAAAAAACTAATAAATAAAGTGTATTATTTATGTTTAAAAAAAATAGTAAAAATTTTTTGTCTATAATATGCTTCACTTATAATGCAGGTATTAACATGGCCACCCGTGTTATATTGAGGTTGCACTGTATTGTATTATAATAATATAATCTCTGTAACTGAAGATTATATCACTTATATGTGCTTAGTGAGTGCAGTGAGCTTCAGTTGAAGTTGATGCACCTGGTGAGTGTATCAATTTCTGAGAATGTGAGCAGATACTGAGTAATTAATATGGCAGTTTGGCTCTTCGTTTGTTACTCCCAGATATCTACACATTTATTATGAAATTAGAAATAAGTTGTAATTTGCATAATACTGCACTTATTGTTAAGTAGAAGACCTTGAAATTTTGCAAAGTCGTTTATTTTGATATTGAAAACTGACTAAAGCTTATCTGGACTTTGAAGAGCTTGTGACTTGCTGGATGTTCAAATGGTTCCCTACCAATATCTGAAAGTGATGGTGAGGAAAATATTGGCTTCCTAGCACTCTGC
Source organism: Mastigoproctus giganteus (assembly GCF_048544385.1). Classification (NCBI taxonomy): domain Eukaryota; kingdom Metazoa; phylum Arthropoda; class Arachnida; order Uropygi; family Thelyphonidae; genus Mastigoproctus; species Mastigoproctus giganteus. Next base: position 223,443,924 of record NC_143581.1, on the reverse strand, counting down.
TTTACGGTGGACAAAATCTACCAGAAAAAGAAAGACTAAATCTAGTAGGTCCTTCACATGATTGATGTAATGTAATCATACAACTTAATCAAAGTGGCAGCTGAATGGAACAGGTACCCACAACAATCATCACAATTGAAAACACATAATGGGGTAAACAGTGATGATGATTAATAATCAGACTGACTTAAAATAAGGTAGTATTGTGATCTCTGAGAAGTGTCAGTTGGTAAACTACAGTAGCTGAGTTGGGAGGAGGTGTTAGGCTCCAGTGAATAGTTTACATCCACTTACGCTAATGGAAGGATAGAGGTGAGTGTATCAGAGCAGGAATGTGGATGAGATCATAAAATTCCACTGTCATTCTTACTGGAGTGAAGAATTACTTGTCTCTCCAATCTATAAAGAAGAAAGAGATGCATGACAGCCAGCTATATGGAGTGTATGTTAAGTACCAAAGCAGCTGTCTATGAGGTGTTATATTGTGTCTGTAAATATTTTGTTGTGGATTTGTGTTTGGTGGATAAAAACCAGATTCCCTGGAGAGAAAAAAAACATGCAACCTACACATGAGAATATGTTTGGTGGATAAAAACCAGATTTCCTGGAGAGAAAAAAGACATGCAACCTTCACCTGAGAAAACTAATACCACCATGTGTGAAAATGCTCAGTTCTTTGCATTGGCAGGATTTGAAACATTAGCATTAGTAGAGGCATATGATGCAAGAAAGCAAGCTTATGCAGCATCAACCAAAAAAAAAAAAAAAAAACCGCTCCCATTTCACCCTTCCGTTCGTTCCAAATACCTGTCCAGCTCAGCCTTAAATTTATTTAGGCTATCAACTTCCACAATAAAGGATGGAAGTCTGTTCCACCAACCAACTACCCACTGGCTAAAGGCAGACTTCCGCACATCTATCCTACATCTGTCTTTCCTCAGTTTGAATTTATGCCCTCTCAGGTGATTATTCTGAGCAAGAGGAAGAATCCCATCAGCATTGAGCATGCTCAAACCATTCAAGGCTTTATACACCTCTATAAGATCACCTCACAGGAGCCTAGTCTCCAGACACTATAATTTGCAAAATCTAAGCTTTTCTTTGTAAGAGCAACCCTTTGTTCCATTCACTAATCTTGTTGCCCTTCTCTGTACTCGTTCCAACAGCTCTACATTCTTCTTAAAATGAGGCCTCCAGACCTGTATACAGAACTCAAGGTGTGGCCTGACCATTGCCTTATACAAGTGGATAATCACCTCCTTATCCCTGCTAGAAAAATTCCTGTATATCATTGACAAGACACTATGAGGTACTCTTGTAGACCATCTGCACTGCTCAGAAAACTTCATACCTGCCTGCACAATTACCCCCAGGTCCTTTTCGTTCTCTACCACTATCAGTGTAGTACCACAGAGTTGAAACGCCACTCTGGAGTTACTGCTTCCTATATGTAGTACTTTACATTTGTTAATGTTAAACTTCATTTGCCACCTCTCATCCCATCTGCTCAACTTTTCTAGATCCTGTTGCAGCAGTGTACTGTCATTAGTGTCATTAACAACCCTGCCAACCTTCGTATCGTCTGCAAACTTGGACATTAAGTTTGATATACCATTATCAATATCATTTATAAATACAGAAAACAACAATGGACCCAATACTGAACCCTGAGGGACTCCACTAATAACATTAGTCCACAATGAGCAGTGTCCATTGATTGCCACTCTGTCTTCTCCCACTCAACCATCCCTTTATCCATAGCAGCAATTTGCCTCCAATGCCACACTGCTCCAATTTGTTCAGCAGTCTTCCATATGCAACAGTATCAAAAGCCTTTCTGAGATCTAAATATATGATATCAAAGTTATTCCCTGCATCCAGTTCCTTTGTGACCACATCATAGTATCCAATCAAATTGGTCAGGCAAGACTTTCCCTTAACAAAACCATGCTGTGCCCAAGCTATAACTGAAGCCTTGTCTAGATGATCCTGCAGTGCTTCTTTAACCAGTGCCTCCATTAATTTTCCTGGAACAGAGGTTAAACTAACAGGTCTATAATTACTTGTGTCACCCTTTGATCCTCCTTTGTGAATTGGGGTCACATTTGCACATCTCCAATACATGGGGTACCTCCCCTGAGTCCAAAGAAGCTCTCATAATTATGGCTAAGGGTTTGCTTACTTCCTTTGCTGCCTCCTTTAATATAACTGGATAGATTCCATCCAACCCGGGTGCCTTTTTTATGTTTATCTTCAACAATTTCTCATCCACTTTCCTCTCAGTTATTACAAAATCATCTAGCTCACTGCCAGAGTTTAACTCACCCTGGCTTTCCCCTCCCTGCATAACTCCTTATGGGTGAATGCAGATGCAAAATACTCATTTAGTTTGTTAGCCACCTGAGCAGGATCATCAACAGTTGAACCATCAATATCCAGTGGACCAATCTGATTCATCCCTTTTCTTCTAGAGTTTACATAGGTAAAGAACTCTGTTCTTTTTCTTTGCATCCTTTGCCAAGGATTTCTCATAATGACATCTGACATCCTTTGTGACTTGGTTACAGACCAGCTTATATCTATCATAGGCTTCCACGTCACCCATTAATTTATATGTATCCCATGCATTTTTCTTCTCTGCTATATGTCTCATTAGTTCATCTGACATCCATTTAGGCCTAAACGTTGAACAAGATTTCTTAGTTGGTGTGTAAAGCTTTCTTAGTTGGATGTCAGATGAACTAATGAGACATATGGCAGAGAAGAAAAATGCATGGGATACATATAAATTAATGGGTGACGTGGAAGCCTATGATAGATACACCTCCAACTGGAATTTTGAATTTGCTCTTGGTAACATCATCAGTTGGTCCCACCGTAGTCGCCTTTACAAAAGCAAAAACCCTTCCCAGTTTATGGAAAATTCAGGCCTTTTCACCCAGTGTGGGAGAATGGTGATGGAAGGATGGTGATTATATCCACTGTGTGCTACCCACAAGGTGCAACTATGAATTGGTGAATTTGACTTGTGTGGTGGGAAAGTGGCCAAGGATGTAATTCTGGTCTACCTTGATAAGAATGAACTCCTAATAAACAACTGACCAATTGCAACAATATTGTTGCAATTGTTTCTTCATTTTGTGATCCTAAAGGTATCACAAAATGAGGAAAAGGGAGATTGTCTTGTAAAACCTTTTTGTGATGTGGTACAAATTGGAGCTAGCTGAGAATTATAAAGACGATCCCTAAATAGATTAGAGAATTTTCCATAAATTGGTATTGATAACATCTGTAAAGGATCTGAATACAATTAGTCCACAACTGCATGAAATCATTTGATCATGTATACCTTCATTTTGTTCCCACTTCTCTGTTAACATTTAATGATAATAAATAATGAATGCTCCAAAAGTACTTTCATGTTTCTTATACCCCTATCTGTGCTTTTTGGTTGTCTGCAGTCAAGGCAAGTGTTTTCCGTTTACCAGCCAGGTTCAAAGCCATGATAACTTGAAAGTTAGCATTCCTTGGTTGTGACCAAAGTCAAAGACATTGCTTTTTATTAAAAATAACAAATTTAGCATTTAATAAACAATTGCAAAAATACAACAACCTTTGAAAACTGCATTTTCCAACCATTAGAAATTGTTCAACTGTCATCAGGTAGCCTTATTCTTGATATCCATTACAACAAATAGTCTGAAGTGTTTGCATCAAGGTAAAAAAAAAAAATTGGCATCAGGCAGATAGTCAGATGTGAAGAAATTTGTCTGACCATTTAAAGCAAAATTAAACATGAAATTGCTTTATATACCTTTAAATATATTTTGCTTTAAATATTGTCTATTTTATAGATACAAGATAATTAACTCCTTTTTTAACACTGCTTCCTTAAAGGGCTACTGGAAAATTATGTACGTGTATCTTATTCTTTGTTTTGGTTGATGTCGTGCAGAAATTATAAGCAGCATCTTTGCCTTCTGATGCTATCTTTCCTTGGAATTTTTTTTTTTTTCTCAAGTTTTTTTAGAATCAAGGCAGCAAACAAATAACACTTCCTTCAAGGTTTCACAAATATCTTGAAAAATCTTGGGGGAAATGAAACAAACATTTATCCCTATATTATTACTAAAAGGCTTCTAAAAGAACCATTTTCATGTTCTTTTCCCTACCCGCTCTGATAGTAGCTATTTGCTTCTCGCAGCATATATTGGGACAGCAAAAGATACAATAGCTTTTTACACTGAGAGAATTATACCAATAGTATTTATCAAGGATATCCTATACAAGTATTAAACTCTGGGAAATAACAAGGTACGTGCAGCTTTGTGTTTAATTTCTGCATAACCAATTAATTTAATAAAATTAATATACAAATACATTGTACTTTAGTCAGTCTGTATACTAGTAAACTAAGCTGAATTACTTAAATAAAACTTTAACAATTTTCTTCAAATAGCTTCTCAATTTAATAATAAATAAATGATATCAATTTAAATGTAGAAGTTTCGGTGAAGGTAAAGAAAGAAAATATGACAACCAAGGCAATCTCCTTTCCCTCTATGCACTCATAGGTGTGTGCAATTGGTCAGTTGTTTATTGAGTGAATAGTGGGAAAGGAGTTTGCCATAAGCTTTCAGTGAATATGCATAATACACCATGCTGCCACTTTATTAGGTACACCTATCTAGTAGCGTGTTGAGCCTCCTTTAGCCCACAAAACAGCCTGAATTCATCTAGACATGGATTGAACAAGATGCTGAAAACGTTTTGCAGGAATGGAGTACCATGCAGACTTGAGTATGTCACGCAGTTCCTTGAGATTTGACAGAGGTGTAGGCCTGCAGCAAACGGCCCTTTCCAGCTCATTCCAAAGATGTTCAATAGGACTGAAATTTGTGGACTGAGCAGGCCACTGCAGCAAAGAAAAGAAAAGTCATTGTCATGTTCCTGGAACCATTCCATAGTGATTTGGGCTTTGTGCACCGGCGCATTATCCTGCTGAAAGTAACCATCTGACTGAGGATAATCTGTCAACATGAACGGATGCACTTGGTCAGCAACGATATTTAGGTATGATGTGGCATTCAGACATGAATCTATGGATATCCATGGACCCAACGTGTGCCAAGAAACATTCCCTACACCATAATACTGCCCCCCACCACCTTGCACAGTAGTCGTCAGACATGACAGGTCCATAGATTCATGTTGTTTTTGCCAAATTCTGAGCCTTCCATGAACATGATGCACCAGGAACTTCGACTCGTCAGACCAAGCAACTGTTTTCCAATCCTCGATAGTCCGGTTGTGATATTGCTGTGCCCACAGGAGGCATGTGCTATCTTGTTCTTCATTGATAGCAAAGGTACGCGATGTGGCCATCGGCAGTTGTAGCCCATTTGCGACAAAGTACGACTAGTGGTCTGTTGCGATATTTTGTTTGGTGCACCAAGGTTGTATTCTGATGTGATGTACAACATTGTGGCCTGTCTGTTTGCTTGCACAATTCTAGCCATCCTCTGACCTCTCATCAACAAGCGATTTTCTTCCACAGGAGTGCCATTGAAAGGATGTTTTCTATTTGTTGCACCATACTCGATACACCCTTGAAATTGTGGTGCGTGAAAAGTTCAGAACTGCCGTTTCAGAGATGCTTTGTCCAGCACGTCTTGCACCTACTAACATGCCACATTCAAAGTCCGTTAGATCACTCCTTTTTCCCATTCTTGCTGTGGTTTGTATGCCTAACTGATACTAGAAAGGTTGTTCTGCTGCATTTATATCCACAACTGTGGTCATATGACTTGTAACGTTGTGGGACAAACCATTTGTGTGCACAGCAGGGGTGTACCTAATGAAGTGGCAGCACAGTGTAGTTCGGAGAACTGAACTATTGTACGCATTCACTTGGAAATTTCAATTTTAAACTTGGTTTTCTTATGGCCCTTTTTTTCTTTTCTTATTCTTCATAAGCATTTAAATTATATGGACTTCATGGATGAATTTACCATTCCTTAAAAAAAAAATGCATTTATTGACTTGGAGAGCACTTAACCCTTTTACATGGATTTCATTTATGAACAGTAGTGATATTTGTGCATTGATGGATCAATTTTTCCTGACATGCAACATTATAATGTATTGTCCCACATCACAAATGGAGTTTCTTAATGCTGATACTAAACATTCCTTGTGTATTCAACAGAGTTTCATAGCTTAGTTTAATAATCCTTGTTTAATGATACATACATACATGTTACTAATATTTATTGACACCCACCCATTTTATTTTAACTTATAAAAGTAATATTTACCAATGACACACTTAATTTTATTGACCTTAAATAATATAGGCAAGTAGCAACAATTTAATTAATTTATTTTGATGTTAGCCTCTAACAGAATTCTGTGCCTGTGGTTTTGTTGTGTCCTATGTAAATTCAGTATATAAAATGAAACACTTTATTTATTTATTTATTTTTAATAATGAAAACTATGTAATTTGTTCAGTTGATCAAATAAAGTGATATTTATTTATATTGGGAATGAAACTGTACCTAGCAGAGTTTGAGAGGTGGAATAAAAAAAAATTTGCCTAAAATTAATGTGACAATATTCATCTTTATTTGTAGTTCATCTGAAGAAGAGCCCAAAACAAAAAATCAGAAGAAAAAAGAACCTTGGAATAAGCCAAAAACAAAGGGAGAACTTAATTATGAGGTTAGTCTTTTATTCTTTATTTCTTGCATTTATGCAATAGTGTAGCTGTTTTATTTTTAGTATGCTGTTGCTCTCAGGTAGTTTATAGTTTAAAAATTAAAAAAACTTAAATTGAAACTTAATTAAAATTACACAGTTTTATGAATTTTGTAGATAGTTACATATGATTTTGCTCTTAGGAAATAGTAAATCAAATTATAAGTCAAGCTGACAAACTGAATAAATATTTTTCATCTACAATCACACATGGAGATTTTAGAGATGGGAATACCAGAAGTATGTCCAGCTTTAACTGGGAACTCAATGATTTTGTGATAACTGAGAAGAAAGTGTAAGAAAATTAGTTGAAGCTGAAAGTAAACAAGGCATCTACAGCTGATAGACTCTATCCAGTTATATTAAAAGGAGCAGTGAGAGAGATAAGCAAACCATTGGCCATAATTACTAGAGCATGCTTGGATTTGGTGTGTGTGTGGGGGGGGGAAATAATGTGTAGTCATTGGCTAAATAGGTATTGTAGGATCATCTTGACAGAAATCGTAGCATGGATTTGCTAATGGGTGATCTTTTCTGACCAATCTGATTAGCTACTATTATGCAGAAAAAAAAAAAAGTAACTGGAATTGAAAAATAATTTGACATCATGTACTTAGCCTTCAATGAAACTTTTGATACTGTTCCACATAAAACTCTTGTAGCAATTAGGGCAAGTTACTGCAGTCGATGAAGGGGTGGTTGAGTGGCAGGAGACTAAAGGAGTGATTATAAATGGACACTATTCTTCTTCAACTAATCCTTCAGGGTTCAGTTCTGGGCCCTTACTGTTTTTACTATTTATCAACAATATTGATGAAAGCATGTGAAGCTTATCGCTATTTTTTATCGTAAACTCCACTGACAGAGTCAGTGGAGTTTACGATAAATCAATCAATACAAAGGGTAATCGTATTTAGCAGTCATGAGCTTGAACCCCGGTCCACTCAAAGAGCATGTGCTACTGCGGTCATGCTCTTGGCTACATAGGAATCAAGGCCTATTACTGGATGTGCATCTGAGGTTTAACATCGATAAATACAAGGTACTCCATATGGTTGCGTGCACACACGCACGTGCACGCACGCACGCACACGCACACACACACACACACACTGCTATAACAGCTCATGAGATTCTATTTATGATAAAGAAATTTTTCCAGCAAGGACAAATCCTGTTGTATAAATCAATTGTTGGGCTGCATCTTGAGTACTGCTCTTCATGAACTAATGTTATAAGTGGAGTCCCACAGGGTTCGCTGTTGGGCCTGCTGTTGTTTTGTATATTTATCAATGATATTGATGAAGGTATATCAGGCATAGTGTGAAGTTTGCAGATGATACAAAGGTCGGCAGCAGGATTGTTAATGACAGTAATGGTAGTGTGCTACTGCAACAAAATCTAAAAAATTTGGGCATGTGGGCTGAGAAGTGGCAAGTGAAATTTAACATTGACAAATGCAAAATATGGCATATGGGTAGAAGTAACTCCAGAGGAATGTACCAACTGTGTGGTACTACACTGAGGGTGGTAGAAAATGAAAAAGACCTGGGAGTAATTGTGCAGTCAGATATGAAGTTTTCTGAGCAATGCAGACAGGTTTTGTCAATGATATACAGGAATTTGGCTAGCAGGGAAAAGGAGGTGATTATCCCTTTGTTTATACAAAGGGATAATCACCTCTTACTAAGTCAATGGTCAGGCCACACCTTGAGTACTGCATACAGGTCTTGGAGGCCTCATTTTAGGAAGCATGTTTTTTTTTAATTTTATTTTTTATGTAAACCCCAAACACGAGAGGTATTAGAACATATAGTACTTAGTACCGTGCTTGGGTTGGAGGTTGAGAAGACGAAAGAATATATTTGTTGACATTGGACTTGAACTTCTGTAGACTGTAATTTTCAGGAAATACGCATGAAGGAAGGTTGTTCCAGAAAATGGCAGTTGAATGAATAAACAAGGAAGATGAAAACTTGGTTCTGTGAGTTTGAAGTTGGACAGTAAATGGATGTTGGCTGGTGGCGGCATGTGTTCGGACTGTTTTGAAAGAGAGAGCGGGAATTATAGATGCCAATTGAGAAGAACAGTGCCCATGGAAGTATCTGTAGAAGAGGCATGCAGCAGAAACAGTACGTCTATGAGACAGCGAGTGGAGAGACTCTGTTAGAGATGAATCATTAATTAACCTAACTGCCCTCTTCTGAATGGAATCTAGAAGCCTGAGAGATGTTTTGGGGGCACCACCCCAGATGTGGGAACAATATTCCATGGCAGGGCGGATTTGCGATTTATACAGAGTGAGCAGCTGTTTGGAAGAAAAGTAACGCCGAGAGCTAAAGAGAAAACCAAGTTTTTTAGATGCAGAGGAAGCAGTATTTGTAATGTGCTTGTGCCAAGAGAGATTAGAAGTCAGGGTAATTCCGAAAAGAGATATATCATTTTGCCTAGAAATCGGAGTGTCACTAAAGATAAGGTAGAAGTAAATGGATTCTCAAACAAGTTTGTCTTTTTCACGAGATCTTTTATCAGCAAATAAACTTTCAAACTCTTCAAAAAGTAATTGTAATAACGAGAGACAACGATTCTTGTGAAATATTTCTTTCTCTTTTAACTCAATACAACTTTCAAAGTGAACTAAATTATCTCGCTCAATTTGGGATTTAAATAACTTATTCTGAACTGATTTGATTTCACCATACAAATCAGAAACCAATTTTCCTTTCTCTTTTAATTTTAAATTAAGAGCATTTAAATGACAAGAAATGTCTGTAAGAATTGTAAGATCAAACAGCCACTCCATATTTGATAGTTGAAAAATTGGTTTCCCTTTTTCTGTCATAAAAATATCAATTTCATGACGAAGTTTAAAGAAATGATATAACACTTTGCCACAACTAAGCCATCTTACTGCACTATGTAAAATTACATCTTCGTATTCAGCTTCAATTTCTTAAAGAACTGTTGAAACATACAGTGATTAAGGCCATGTGATATTATAAAATTTACAGTTGAAATAACCACCTTCATAACATATAGGGCCGACCGGGCTAGCTGGGTGGGTAAAGTACCTGCCTAGCAACCCAAAGGTCGCGGGTTCAAATCCTGCCTCGGGCTTGGATCAAAGTACTGCAAAAACCTTGGGAGGTGCATTATGGCCACAGAAGCCGATGCGCCAACAACTACCAAAAAAAAAATAACATATAGGAGATCCAATACATTCCGATACACTTTGATCTTAGCCAAAAGGCAGAGAAGCGATTAACATGAGGGGTTTCCGAAAAGTAAGGTAACACATATTTTTTCTTAATAATGGTGAAAGGGAATGAGATGAAACGCGGTGGACAGACAGACCAGTTAATAGCGTTCAAAAAGATCGCCGGTGCAGTGTTGCGGTACTGTTTCCTGACAGCAGATTCCAGTTGCAAAATGGCGTCTACCATGCGAGTGTGGTCCAAAAGCGAGGTGTTCATGAAGTTATTCACTTTTTGCAAGCAAAGGGGCCTTCACCAAGTGATATTCGTCATGAACTGGTTGCTGTGTATGGCAAAAAGGTGATGACAACGAAGCAGGTGTGTTTTTGGTGGAATGAATTTAAAGCAGGCCGTATTGACATTGAAGATCGACATCAGGCGGGCAGGCCTTCATCGAACAAGACAGAAGATAATATGTCGTGCATTAAGGGCATCGTTCTTAAAAATAGGTGAGTGAACTTGCAGAAATAGTGAACGTGAGTAAGTCGACTGTTCACGATGTCCTTAGCTTTCGAAAGGGATGCTGCCGCTGGGTGCCCCGACAATTGTCAGAGGACGACAAAGCAAAATGCATGGGGATTTGTCTGGAGAACCTGTTGCGATGCAGCGACGAAGGAGAGGATTTTCTCTTCACATGGTCACAGCAGATGAAGCCTAGGTTCATCACTTTACTCCGGAGAGCAAACAAGACTCCATGACCTGGAAGCATCCACAATCTCTTGTGTGTAAAAAATGCAGAACTGTTCCCAGTGTCTGAAAAGTCATGGCCATAGTGTTCTGGGATCAGCAAGGCATTCTCTGGGCGCCTCCGTAGCCAGGTGGGAAGGAGCAGCAGTGCGTAGCACACGCTTCTTGATTAGACCGGGGTTCGAGCCCGTCACCACCAAATACAGAGGATGTGGAAAGGTCAGGGAATGACCACCGCATATTCCCGGAGCAATATGGCCTTAGTTGCTAATGCTCCTAAAAACAAAAATAACAAACATAACAAGCAAGACATTCTGTTGGTGGATTTCTTGTCGAAGGGAGGAACAATCAATGCACAGCTTTACTGTGCAATGTTGGAAAACCTGAAAGCCAACATTCGACGCAAACGACCAGGACTCCTGACAAGTGGCATGATTTTGTTGCACGACAACGCAACTCCACACACTGCCCACACCACTCGTGAGTGGTTGTGCCATAATCATTGGGAAACTCTGTCACATCCCTCCTACGGCCCAGACTTAGCACCTTCAGACTTCTATTTGTTCAGCTCTCTGAAAAAAACATCTTTCAGGAAAGCATTTCACCATGGATGAGGAAGTTCATCAGGCGGTGCGATGTTGGTTACTGCATATGGGCATGGACTTCTTCAGTACTGGTGTTAATAAACTGACCAATTGTTGGGACAAGTGCATCAATAAAACTGGAGACTTTCTGGAGAAGTAGTGCATGTTCACTTATTTCTTGGTGTGTAATTTCAACTTCGTATTATTAAACATCATCGAGAGTAAAAAAATGTGTTACCTTACTTTTTGGAAACCCCTTGTACATTCCCATACAGAGCTTCTTGATGCACAAAGCAGTGAATTCCAACCTTGAGTTTCAGCTCCGATTTCTATCATTTTCTTGGTTATTTTACCCATAAGCCCCATGTTTTTACCGATCATATTTTGGCACCTTCAGTTGTGACTCCCACCAGGGTTTTAATATTTAATCCTAATCTTTCGATAGATTGGCAAAAATTTTCAAAACGATTTTCACCTGTAGATGTTCCGTGCATACTCTGCAGGTCAGCTACATCTTCAACTGGTACAAAATTATCATTAATTCCACGTATGAAGATAAGGATTTGGGCTATGTCATTTACATCAATTCTGTCATCCAGTGCCATACTAAAAAATTTCATTTGTTCTAGCTTTTCAAAAGTTGTTCGAACAAATTCTTTCCAATATCTTCTACTCTTCGCTTGTTTGTCGAGACAAACTGTCTTGTATTATTATTCGTTTCTCCGGACAAATTTCTTCCACAGCTTTTAACAAATATTTAACAAATTTGCCATCACTGAACGGTTTACTTTCAAAAGCAATCAAATTTGCAACTTCATAAATGGCACTTACAGCAGATAAATTTCTTGACTGATACGTTTTCAGTGTGTTTTGTTGTTTTCTTCAGTCCACCTTTGATTAAAAACACGATATTCCAAATCGACTTTCCTCTTTCGGAACATTTTTAAGGATGATTTTTTATTTCAGTACAATTAATAGCAGTTCAATACAATGAACAAGTTATATCAAAATAGTAGAATTTCACGATATGAAAAGATTGATACGTACTTTAGGGTACGTATAACTGACTGGACTACATGTACACATTTGATACAGTCCAGCTCGGCGCTTGCATGCCTGTATACGCAGTGCCTTGACTCGAAAATGCTGATTTAGTTCACTTTCCGAGCGGGCCGTATAAAAATTATTCGCGGGCTGTAGGCTAGGTTGGACACCACTGGTCTAAAAGGTCACAGCTTTGCAACAACCAAGGACATTATTCAGAATGTTGCATAGGAACTATTAGCAATCCCCAAAAGAAGCCTATCAGGAATGTTTTCAGGAGTTGAAGAAGCATTGTATCAATGTGTAGTGTCATGGAAACTACTTAAAGGAGATCCATTTGAATAGCTGATAAGTTTCATTTTCAAAACATTAGTTCAGTTCACAAATTATTTGTGAACTGAACTGAACACTTTATAATGAACGTTACTATAAACCAGGGATTCTCAACGGGGTGAAAATTGGTTTTGGGGGGCAAAAAATCGTGCATATTACGATGGGTTGTGGCACTCCAAAGTTCAACCCTACCCAACGACATCTTATCCCTTAATATTTAATTTCTCTCACTAGATTTTTTCTCCAGAGACAACTTATTTTTTAACATATAGGTATATAATATTAGGAGTGAGTGAGAAATTTTGATAAAAGGAAGATAGTGGGCATGATTTAATTCAACCACCTTTGCCTTTTAGAGGTAATGTCTCTGCAATTCTTGCCATTTGTGCCTTTCCGACAGCTGAGACCTTGGCGACGGTGTGGTTTATTTATTTAATATTTTGTTTCATTGGTCAATATGAGGCATGGGTGGGGGTGAGGAAATGTTTCAGTCTCTTGTTTTTACTTTCCAAGCAACAATTAGTATTGATTTATTGTTGATCCACAGTGCTTTTATGAGTGACATGGGCTATGAGAGTTAAATAAAAATAGTTTATATTTTGTATTTATTTTTTTTATTTATTTTTATTATTTTTATATTTATATTTATTTAATTCTTTATAGTTATTCAATCCATCATCAATCGTATCAAGTGTTGGAAAGAAAAAGTGATGACAATATCTGGATGAACATTTAGATTATGGTTTTATTGAAAGCCCATTCAAAAGACTTTTAGATCACTTAAAAAGGAAACATCATGATAAAATTGTAAACATATTGAATATTTTAAAATTTTAAAACCGAATTTTGAGCAATGTAACACTGTTACTGCCTTATTTAAGAAGAATACACAAACAAATAACTATGGAATGATTGTGTCTTATAAAATTGCAGAAATCATTGCAAAAACTGGTAGTGCTCATACAGTTGCTGAGACTGTTATACTACCCACATTAGAGACTGTAATTTCAACAGATTCAATTCAAAGACAAATCGATGAGATGTCAGTTAATGTTGAAGAGCAGCTAATTGACAAACTAAAAACGAGAAAATTTTCTATTCAGATTGATGAATCCACAGTTACTGAAAATAAGGTCTTTCTAATGGCATGCGTTCATTATTTTGATGATGATCGTAAATTGCAAGAAGAGATGTTTGTAAAATCTATAGAAACTGACTGTACTGGAGCATCCATTTTTGCTGCTGTAAAAACATGGTTTGATGAAAAAAAGTACCATTGGAAAATTTGATATCCTGTTCCACTGATGGTGTTACCTCCATGGTTGGAAGACAGGTTATGTAGCCCACCTAAAGGAAGTACAGTCTGTCCTCATATAGCACGATAGTTGCGTTCCTAGAAACCCTCGTGCAATGCAAAATCATGCAATATAAACAACAGGCCCTATGGGAAAAGTAGAGTTAGGTGCCGACCACCCAAGATTGAACACACATTTGGAACCAAAACATTACCAAACACAATAAATAATCGGGTAATTTTAATCGTTATAAAATACTTACGTATTTTATAACGATTAAAATACGTAATAAAAATAATATTATATTATAATAAAGTATTTTTTAATACTAAAAAAGTACTTTTTACGAATAAAATACGTATTTTATTCGTAAAAAATTTATTATATTAAATAAAATAGTCGTAATAAAATACTTACGTATTTTATAATACATAAGTATAAATTATAATACGTAAGTCGTAATAAAATATTGCTAATGCTTTTGCTTCTATCGTAAGCAAACTTGCTTTTTGTTTGATTTTCTATCCAAACAGATGACAGCCGTTCCATCTCTTCCAATTCTTGTGTCTTAATCTAATGGATATTAATTACACTTTGAGTTGTTTTTATTTTCGCTGCATTCTTTGTAATTCTCGGCGTTGCCTCATTTAGGTCTGTAGCACGTGCAATATCACATGGTCTTTAATTTCGCTCAAAGCGTTTCACAATTTCGTATTTTTTCTCTATCGACAGAAAAGGACTGGCCATAAGCCTTACAGGGGAAACCACGGTGGGCCGGAGGCCGATGTGATTTTGGCCATAAACCGTAGTATGAGGCCACTATAAATTTTCCCGGGTAAGAATTTTTGACCCAGTCCGCCTCTGTTTATCGATATTGCTTTTTTTTTTTTCTCTCTGAATCTGCAGTGTCTTAGCCAGGACGCTTCCTTTTCACACCTTTTAAGTATTTTACTAATTTTTAGGGAATAAAGCACAATTACAAAACGAGGTGGCACGCTTGATACACATAAACAAAGCTGCACGTGTGTAGCAACTGAATAAATAACACCGTAAAGACCGAGATACACTATTAATTAACACCTCACATTTTACTAAAGCACATTTCTGGAGGTTACTACCATAAAACAATAAAAACAATTTCCAGTTGCGTTTCTGCTAGTGGAATCTGTTATAAACTGGTAGTAAACTCCATCTAATTGCATTTGCGATTATACCGATAGCTGGAATTGTGTTGGTTTTTACGTTATTATGGTGTTTCCCCTTCACTGATATAAAACACATAAATACATTTTCAGACTCTTCTTCATTGCTATCGTGTTGCGTTCAGTTGGGGTGATTCCGCGTTCGACTGCCATTTCTTGTAAACACAAAGGCGAATCGTGTATAAGCGAATTCGGTTCATGTTATATAAGATAACGTTCCCCTATTTATAAATCGTGTACGATCGAATTCGTGTAATGCAAACACGTGCTATACGAGGACCGACTGTATGTCCCAAAGTTCTTGCAATACACTGCATTGTGCACCGACATCATCTGGTTGCAAAAAATAATAGTCCAGTTCTTTATCAATCTCTCAAGTATAGTTATTAAAACCATCAATAAAATAAAGTCATATAGTAAATATGACTACCTTTTCAGAAAATTGTTGACAATGAAGAACAGTATGTGAGGCTTCTTTAACATACAGAAGTCAGATGGCTTTCTAAAGGAAACTGTCTAACAAGATTTGTAAACCTTTTTGATATGATAATTATTTTTTTTAGAAGGCAAAGGAGATCAGCAAATAAAAACAACTTATACTATATGGCTTGGATTTTTCAAAAACTTACTGAAGTATCACTTCAACTTCAAGAGAAATTAATTACAGTGATAGACTACAGCCAGTAGCGTAGCTACCCTTTTTCGTGCCCGGAGGTAAAGAACATGTTCAGGGCCCCTACTTAATTAATGAAAATTGCAAAAAGAGGAGACAGCCAAAGAGGCCGGGCCTGGAGGCAATTGCCTTGCTTGAATACATGGTAGCTACGCCACTGACTGCAACACAAATTAAAAGCCTTCACTGAAAATATTTGAGAGCAATTTAATGAGAAAACAATTTCATGGTATGCAAGAGTTAGCTGAAATCAATGAATCTCTCACCGAGAATGATCTTAAGAATTATTCAGATCATTTGTGTTCTTTAAAAGGTCAAATTAAAAATAGATTTTCAGATTTATTTTCTTTTGAAGTGAAGCTATGAATGTTAGATCCAATTGGATATGATTTTGGTCTGCTAGTGAAGAAATTGAAGAACTCATTGAATTAAAATATAACGAAGAATGAAAATATAAATTCGAAAAGGGTGGAATGGCTGAGTTGTGGGGATTAAAAACAACTAAACTTCTTTATCCAACAATATGATCTGGAAATGGCCAAAGTACTTTGTTTTCCAATGTCTTATATGGTTGAAAGTGATTTTAGTTCAGTAAATAAAATATTAACAAAGGGAAAAAAAAAACAGAATTGATATATGTTCAAGAGGAGACATTAAAATTAAACTTACTAGCATCATACTGAACACTGAACTTTTAGCTAAGAAGCAACAGGCTCAGGTATCCCATTGAATAAAAAGAGTAAGTATAAAGTATTTTCTTGTTTTTGTTTAAAATTTCATGGGGGGGGAATAATTAGGGGAAAAATTGTCTAAAAAAGCCCTTTAGAGTGATAATTAAAAAAAGGTTGAGAAACACCGCTATAAACTGAAAATGTTATAATGAATATAAAAGGAAGTACATTTTGTTTTCCTTCTACTATTCTTTTACATTATTACATATATATTTTTTAATAATTGATTTATCCAAAATTAAGTAACAGGAAAAATTCCAAAACTAATAACTGACAGTTTTAGTATACATATATCAAAATCCTATTGTGACGGTATCATAAACTTTTGATGTGTATTTGGTTGTGTAGTGTCTGCATACCACTCAAAATGATTGACTGCGTGGAATGTGTCAAAAGTAGGAGCACCTATACTCAGACTGATGTCATCAGACATACCTTCTTCCCCGTGATTTGGAATTCCCTTCCCTGGCCATGTTGCTGACCCTCCTGAGGAATTCTCAAGAATCCTCAGGATGATTACTGCTCTATATTTAGGGTACTTATATTGGTTATTTTGCATATGTTGGTGTTGTACTACAACCTTAATGGCTCCCTTCTACTCTAAGTTCCACTGTGTTCTCCCCAGAAAATTTTGCCAGCCTGGTGGGGAAGTGTAATATTTCACAATATTATAAAATTTTCTGTTATTTGTTATATGTGACTCTGGTGATCCGGAGTGAAAATTAATTGCATAATTTAACATTATATGCCCCTGTTGCATTGACCTAGATCACATTGTATGTTCGAATTAATATTGAAAATATTAATTAATATCGCTTAAATTTAAGCCGGGCAGTCTGTTTAATTTACCAGGCAGTGCACCCATTCAGTAGGTCCTGGGGAGAACACTGGTTTTAGCAGTATTTTGTAAAATAATAAATTACTTTTATTCATTTATTACTATTATTATAACCTTTTCTCCTTTTTTTATGGGATTTTTTCTGCCCGATGATGGTATTGATACCAAGTGTATTGGGTAGTTGGTAGTGTCCGGTTACTATTATTACTGTTACTGGTGATCAAGGAACTCTCTTACTATCCTACAAGTGTTCAGGATCATTGCTTTCTGGAGTTCCGTGTAGGTGTTCTCTGGGCCTGTTGTTGCCAGGTTCTTATGGAACCTGGCAACAACAGGCCCAGAGAACATGGTTGCCAGGTTCTTATGGAACCTGGCAACCATGCTCTTTGGCACCATGTCGGTGAGTGACACAGTGATCAGGATGATCATTGCTTGTTCTATATGCCATATATATCTTTGACTTCTTGTCTTAGGTCTGAGTACTTTCTGATCTTTTCCTCATAGGTTTTCTGAGGATTGCTGGTGTTGGGCACAGCAATATCTTTCAGGTAGGTAGCCGTTTCTTTTTTGCCAATTAGGGTTATATCTGGTCTGTTGTGCTGGATCATCTTGTTCATTATAATGGCATGGTTCCCTCCCTCCTTAATGGACTATGGTCAGTCTCTTGATGGCTGACTTCGGGTGATGTTGGTGCCTCTTGGTCATCATTAACTTGGTTGGTAATCTTCTCCAGCTGGTCCAATCTATGATCCCAAACAAGTACGTTAATACTAAGACTTACTATTATATTATTATTATTGTTTTTTGCAGGATTTGCCTGAAGTGGAATATTTGGACATTACTATGCAAAAGAAAGATATTCAGCTTGTTGGAGTAGTGAAATATATTTTGGAATCACTGAGTAAGTAGAATTTATTGGGAATGTAATCCTTCTTTTCTGTGTTATTTTAAGTATTTTGTAATCATGGTTAAATCCTGATCACAGGTGATCAGGATTTAACCAGGATTTAGTTATCTTGCTGATCACGAAAGATAATTGTGATTCTGTTGCTTTGAAAATTTGCCTGCACTGCATCTTTAACCATGTGCTCTATAATTTTTCCTGTATTCCAGGAAAAATTATAGACGTAGAGCTGTAGGTAACCATTATAAATACCCAAATTATATTCTAACAATAACCATTGGCTTGGATATGATATTCTTTTCCTCTGCAATTAAGTAACCTAATAAGAAACTTTACACCCTTCTCTTTGACTTTTGACAGGCTTGTATAGTTTGAATAAATAAATTTATTAGATTTATTATTAAAAAAGATATGAAGTTTTTGTTCTGCACTTAAACTGTATAATTTTTTCAGTAACCATAGAGGCATTACGTAATATACCAACTCTTGACATTGAATCAGTCCTTTTCATGGAAGATGGACATTTCCTTGGAAAGGTAAGAATTTAATTTATTTATAAACAGTGTATTAAGCTAAACATTATGATTGTTTGTAGTCTAAAGTAGCCTATACAATTGCAATATATTGTAAGCAGTATTATGCCTTTTTTCATATGTATAGTTTTTTATAGAAGGTGTGTGTGTGTGTGTGTGTGTGTGTGTGTGTGTGTGTGTGTGTGTGTGTGTGTGTGTGTGTGTGTGTGTGTGTGTGTGTGTGTGTGTGTGTGTGTGTTTAATGGTGCGAGCTGAAACATGCAGAATAACTTGCGGGGGGGGGGGGTATTTCCCCATTTGAGATTGTCCAACTACAGCATACCCACTTTAGTTAAGTCACCTTGCTGGCAATGTGTCAGGAATATACCATTTGTATATTAGGAGGAGTCACATCATAGCATGAGATCTGAGCTCAGTCTTATGGATTGCTGTATACGTATGGTTTTACATAAGTGGTCGGCATTATAAAAATGGACGAACCAGTGCCTGTATCAAAGCATCTGTACATCCAAGAAAATTACGTTCATTTTTATTGAACATTTTTGATAAAGAATCATTAAGTGATGAATTGAGTATACCAATCAAGTGAATAATGAAGCATGCGGTGTAGCAACATGATTTTCACAACAATTCATGAAAAGTCAAGCAGAGTAAACATTCTCCAAGTTTCTTATTGTCCAAGAAATGTAATAAAACATAAACAAGTTATTCTCTGGACCAATTTAATCATGATATCATAAGATAAATAATCCAGGATTTTTATATTGATGATTTAAAAAATAAAAAGTACCAGCTATAGGAAACTAATCCCAGTATTAAAACAAAAAAATAAATTTTAATTGACAAAGAGAAACTTTAAAAAAAATTTCTTCATGAGATGGAATTTTGTTGAAAGAAGTCTCAAAACAACTTTTTTTTTTTTTTATGGAAGGAAATTGTCATACTTAAGAGAAAGTATTTGCAGGAAATGAAATGAACAAGGTATTTTAAAAGAATTTTTTTATTATTAAGTAAAGTTTCATTTATAAAAGTTACAATTAAAGTGCAATCTCTATTTCATAATTCATAAAAGTGTTTCTTTCTAAATTCAAGCACAGCCACACGCTTTTACCATGCCAGCAACAAAAAAAAGTGTTCCACCTCTTTCATAGGTATTGATCCAGCTGAGCTTTGAATTTCCCAAACCTTCAGCTTTACTTATTCCAGTAATTAACAGTTCAGTGTTTAAAGGAATTAGTACAATTCACATGTTAAACTTACTTCCCCATTTCAGATAGGAGCAGTTGATTTGGTTGTGCACAGAAAGGTTGAAGGGAATATCTCATGTGAATTGCACATAAATGCTATGACAGAATTAATTGCTCACATAAACCAATATGCCATATATTGGTTTATGGAACCTGGTGGTATTATTAACTTTTAACTTTATTAACTTTAGTTAAATCGTTCACCCCAAGCTGATGATTCTGTTGATAATTCTTTATTGACTTCATTCCTCATACTTGACAAGTTCTGACTCCACTATTATACAGGATGATGAATCCTCTTACTCACAAATGAGTAAGAGGATTCATCACAAATCCTCTTACTGGCAAATGATGCAAGGAAGCAAGCTTATACAGCATCAGCAAAAAACAAAAAGAAAACACACTACCTGCCTCATCTCTTCTGTCCATCCCTTCTAATAGTATGTCTAATTCTTCCTTAAATTTATTCAAGTTACCCACATAATAACACCAGATAGTAGTTTGTACCAACAATCAACGAAAGCAGATTTTCAGTGACAGACTAATTGACAGCCATCCTTTTCAGTTTTTATGTTCTCTTATAGAAGCAGTACAAGAATCACTTTCACCTCTCCTTGCAGCTGCTGTTAATCAGTTAGTCTGTTACCCATCCCCCCAAGCTAGCAGTTTTCCATCTCATCTAACACTGCCTCAATAGCATCAGCAAATAATCTTGCTCTCTTTCTATTTTAGTATATCCATCTCTGTAAAAACAGTCTGTCCTTTTAAAATATTGGACACCTCAATGTCCAAAGTGATGCATCTGTGACCATTGGCAGTCCGATCTGTCTTTACTTGCCGGTTCCTGTAAAGTTAAACATTCACACAGTGTTCACAGTCAAGTCACTGAAAGAATCCCCATTAACAGACAAGAAACTAGATAAATAGTCCATAATATTCAGGACTCCCCAGTCTGAAGCAGAGAGAAAGTTCTATGCTTTTGTAATTGACATCTCCTTATCCCAAAGAAAGGGAGTTGCTTTAGATGCCATCCTTTATATATTATAGGACCTCAGCAGTTCATACACCTTCTCTTAATGCAGATGCATGCTTCTCTGCACTCGCAGTACAGGAATACAAAATACACTACACCTGTACCATAAATAACGTCACAACATATTCTGGCTACATAAAGACATCACTCTGATTACTACAGAATCTAGCTCTAATTACAGATTGTTGCCTACAATTATTTCTGAGATATATTAACCTTGTGCTGTCTGAGTGCATGGTTTTGCTTCCATAATCATGGTCAACTGTATGTATAGTGCTACACTCTTAGCTTTCTGTGCATTGGCCTACAATACTCTCTCACTATCACAATTTGCATAAATGCTGCAAAATAACATTTCTCTTTTAATTGCAAGTTGAACTTTTGATATTATTCAGAGATTACAGTAATTATTTCTTTCAAAATAATGTGTTATTACATAAAGTCATCAGATAGCTGGCATTCCTGGTAACGTTGTCTTGCCCCTTTCAGGTGTTTGATGTTTTTGGACCAGTTGAACAACCATTATATGTTGTTCGCTTTAATTGTAGCCAAGATATTCAAGATAGAGGTATTACACAGGGAATGGAAGTCTACTGTGCTCCACAGAATTATGACCTTACTACCTATGTTTTCACATCACAGCTGAGAAGGTTTGATTTTCTTTTCATTTAGAAGAAATAGAAATATTTTAAGGTTTGATTAACAAACTTCATTCAGTGAATTATCCATTTTTTTTTACTAACGAGATTCTGGTAATGATATTTTAATGCAGTTAATGACTAAATCCTTATAATTTATTAATTAAATGCTATAAAGAGTAGTCTTTTTGAATGGTTACACATGTTAGAAACAATCATATTTAAAATTCATTTTGTGTGAAGAGTTCAGAATATAAATAAATAATATTAGCAAATTTTTTTATTATGTAAAAATTGCTATGCAATCTTCATTTCCCATGCTTCACTCACTATTTCCTTTTTTTTTTTTTTTTTTTTGTTGCCATCATGAGGGATATTAAAAAAAAAAAAAAAATCTGAATTAAGATTATGTTGTTCTTTCAACTTGTATTTGAAACATAAAACAGTTGGCTCAACTTTCTTTTTTTTTTTTTAATAGCAACTTCAGACAATGAAAGGTGTGAAAAACATGAGTGGCTACTTCAATAGATACATCAGCCTGATAAATGAACCACTTAAATAATATTGTTGTGAATCCTAACATGCATCTGTTTTTCTGCACCTGCTATTATCATACAAGTCTAGTAAATAATATGTGATAAGATGTGATAAGATTTGTGGTTTCAAGTTATTCCAGAAATAAAAACTAAACTCATTCCAAATTCAAATGTAAACACTCTTAACTTTTTTAATTCTCATCAGTAACAGACTTTGTATACCATTGTGATTGTTTCACTGAGTGTCTTCATGTATCTTCCTAATTTCAAATGATGTAATTACTTTCTTGTGAGTCTACCCAATTGCTAATGAAAAAAAAACAACTTTTTTTACTAATTAATGTGACATTCTTCATCACAAACTCAATTTAACCATTTCAATTGAGTTTGATGAAGAATGTCTTGTACAACAATTATACAAGACCCCAAAACTCACTCTCCTTTGACTCTTTCTATCTCCTGCCCATTTATATCTCAAGCATAAAGTAACTCAACAGCCCGTTGCCATTCCTCTTAACCATAAGCTTGTTTATGCATTTCCTTTCATTGCAATGCATGTACTTGCCATACTTTTTCTGGTTTGAGGCTACCTGCTAACCATAACTTGATATTAACATGTTTAAAAAGATTATTGAATATTTTATGCACACCAAAATGAAAATGCCAAATTATCTTATGCCTTGATGAAATAAATATTACATCATTGTCTCAAGTAAATTTAGGAAAGGACTCATGTAAGGCAATGAGCAAATGCACAATGAATATTGAGATAATTAGGTTATGCTGTGGTGCAATGTCGTTGTGAATTGCCTTGGTATTGCACTGCTCCAGTGGAAGGGTATACAGTATATTTACCTCATTAATTCAATATTGGATTATTTGAAATATGATGTTTTCTGAAGTCACTACCAGTCCCCAGCCAATAGGGTTTTATATGCAGATTATAGCAGATTATTTGAAATATGAAGTGAAATTTGAAGTCTGAATTAGGTCCCATGACTTGTGAATAGCTTGTCTAATTCAAAAAGTGCCAAAACCAACTACAGGTAAATATCATTATAATGAAATTGAATGGAGCTATAATGAAAATTTGCTAGTGTATTTCACAAAGTATTGTTATTCATTATATGGCTTTAATTACATTTCTCTTCACTTCCTCAAGAATTGGATGTGGAATCAGTGGAGGATTAACATAACTAACTTACATTACTGGTGCACATGTAATCCATTTTATTTAAACTGCTGGAGGGGGAAAAAACATACTGATTGCTTATGATACAAAACATGATTCCCAAACACAAGTGCTATGCATTGTCAAGTTATCTTCAAGTCCTTTTGCATTAGAGGAATTAAAAAATTAACATTTATCACAGTTTTATTTTTTTACCACATATATTCCAGAAATAAAACCAGTGCATTCTGTCAACATAAAGATTTGTAAATTCTTTGGTTAATGAAGAATAACACATGGAATATAAAATATATCTATATAAAACTTGTTACTTTTCCTAAACATAAAATATTTCTTTGTGTCTGATCTTATTCATTGTAAGTGTCTTTTTAATTTAATAGGTTTCGTGCTTTCATTAGCCAGTTTTTCATAACATATTACGCATATAGGATGTTGCACATCATCTCTAAGTGAAGCAGTAATTCATAAATTCCTCTTGATAGATGAGTTACTATGTATTGCACTACCTCAAATAAGTAACGCTTCACTAATAGAGAGGACTATTGTTACTTATTCTCAGTAGGCACCACCACCACCCAGACGGCACCGTTGGCTTTTCATCGGTGGGTGGGTGGGCAGGAACCCTGGTATTGCAAACATGACAGCCCAGTTGTGAAGATAATCCCACAACATGAGATGCCAAAAGGTGTTTGTGATAATGTTTAAGACTCAATACAACAAGGTATAATATTTTATGTGATACAGTTGAAATGATGCCCTTTACACTACTATCAGTTTTTCCTTTAAGAGTTGTCTATGGTGTTTTTACACCTATATTATATAGATAATTATACTTTTAAAAATATTATGCCTTGTTGCATTGTGTCTAACTTAAACATTATCACGAACACCTTTTGGCATCTTCATATTGTGGGATTATCTTCACAACTGAGTTGTCATGTTTGCAATACCGGGGTTCCCGCCCACCCACCAATGAAAGGCCAACAAGCCTTAAAACGATGCCATCTGGGTGGTGGTGGTGCCTACTGAGAATACATAACAATAGTCTTCTCTATTAGTGAAGCGTTACTTATTTGAGGTAGTGCAATACATGGTAATTTGTTGTAAAGGATGAGCACAATATGAGATACAGTTGAAATGATGCCCTTTACACTACTATCAGTTTTTCCTTTAAGAGTTGTCTATGGTGTTTTTACACCTATATTATATAGATAATTATACTTTTAAAAATATTATGCCTTGTTGCATTGTGTCTAACTTAAACATTATCACGAACACCTTTTGGCATCTTCATATTGTGGGATTATCTTCACAACTGAGTTGTCATGTTTGCAATACCGGGGTTCCCGCCCACCCACCAATGAAAGGCCAACAAGCCTTAAAACGATGCCATCTGGGTGGTGGTGCCTGCTGAGAATACATAACAATAGTCTTCTCTATTAGTGAAGCGTTACTTATTTGAGGTAGTGCAATACATGGTAATTTGTTGTAAAGGATGAGCACAATATGAGATACAGTTGAAATGATGCCCTTTACACTACTATCTTAGTTTTTTCCTTTAAGAGTTGTCTATGGTGTTTTTACACCTATATAGATAATTATACTCTTAAAAATATTATGCCTTGTTGCATTGAGTCTTACTTGAACATTTTACGACTGTATGGAGTTATGACACTGTGCCTTGTATAATAAAACATTTTAATCCTAGATTATAAGAATTAAGCAGGTATACACTTATTGTAACCTTATTCAATATAATTTTACACAGAGACGTTCTCTGTTAAAAATCTGCATCATCTAGATTTAATGCTGCATTAATTCTTCACAGACTTGTGAAGGCTTGTGCTAGAAAGACCCGGTAATTATTCAACCGAAAGTACCTTTTTAAAAAATATTACTGTTTTTAGAATCTAAGTGTCACACGATATTTTACATTTACAGTTGAATCTCGTTAATACAAAGTTCGAGGGACCTAAATCTTCACATTTTGTAATAACGAGGTCCCCCAAAAGTGTCAATTTTAGGGTGTGTGTGTTTTTTGTTTTTTTTTTTTTTACATACTGTATATCTAAGAATAATAATAATATCAAAAATAAATTAATTGAAATTAATAAAATAAAATAAAAGCCTGTCTAACAAAACAGTAATAGGAATAACATATTTTTTAAAGATTTTATTTTATTTTATTTGTAAGAAAAACAATAAATGGAAATGAAAATATTGTACAGTATATATTTTGATATATACAATATTTTAGTATCACAATATAAAAGGAGACATGCAAACCATTAACATTTTAATAAATTAACCTAATTTAAAGAAACAATCCAGTATTATTTGCACAGTTTTTGTCCTATATGCATTTTTAACTACAGCACAGACATTATCAAATGCAATAGTTGTTTCTTTGTCAATGTTAATGCAGGCCAAAACATTCTCTATTATGTTCAATGCATTTTGGTCATCTTTTTCAGATGGCAGTGTGGGTGCTTCTTCAATTTTGTTGTCAACAAAAACATCATTTTGTTTGGTGCTCAGCAGCTCTTCTGGTGTTGGCATTGCAGTGGTAGCAACTTTATCATCCACCTTCACAAACTCTTCAAATTTGCCAACAGAATCCACATGCTCCTTTTCTTCAAATTCCTCCATTCCTCAGTGTTGGTCTCATTCATCTGCTGGATCATGTTTTTTAACTGATATTCTCTCCAAGGCCACTCTTTCTGAAGCAGTTGATTATTACACTTGATGAAATACTGTCCCAAGCAATAACAAGATTACGGATACCATCCAAGACATTCCAATTTGGCTGCAAATTGTTCCCTCCTATGTTGCGGATCAAGTACTTTATCAGGCGGGCTATGTATGCTCTCTTGAGGTTATAAATAATGCCTTCAACCAGTGGTTGCATTAAACTGGTGGTTTTGGGTTGATAAATATGGCTGTAAAAACAACGGCTATTTGTCAACTTAAGTGTCTCCGCAGAGTGTGCTCTACAATGATCTAGAATCATCAAAATGTTTCTTTTTTCTGAAGCCATTCTTCTGTTCACTTTTGATAACCAAGACTGAAAAATTTTGACTATTGGCTTCATAATCATAGGGAAGTTGGTTAACTGCTTTAAAACATCTTGGCTTGGAAAACTTACCATCACAAGTGGGCATAGTTTTGTACTGCCATCTGAATTGCAGCATAACAGAACAGTGAGACTTTGTTTGCTAAATTTTCCACCATGATAAGACTCTCCTCGAACAGCAAATGTTTTGTTTGGCAGAAAATTATAAAATAAACCTATCTTGTCAAGATTAAAAATTATCCTTCACCCCATAATTTTTAAAAATGGATCGTACAGAACAAAACCAGTCTGTAGCCTTTTTTTTGTCGATTAATCCAGACACCGCAAACATTTTGCAAAACCAAGTTATTCCTGTCTTTAAATCTTTGGAGCCAGCCATTGCTGCATTTGAAGTTGCTAATTCCACATTGCTGAGCTAGATTATTTGCCTTTTCTTGCAAAATCAGACCTGATATTGGCAAATTAGAGCATGCATTTGTTGGTACCACTCAAAGTTGTTTCAAGCTCCTCGTGTTTTGCACCACAAATTCATTTCCTGTTTTTCATCGCTGCTCCAGTATCATGCACTTCTTCAGGTCTTTTTCAGTATTGTAGGTAAAAGGGATGTTATATTCCTTTGCAATGTCCGTTTTGCTTCTTTCCATCCTATCAGCCTGTTGTTATAATTTTTAGTTTAATTTCCAGGCTTATTCCGTCCATTTACGTTTTGTTGCCATAACACTGCTGGATAAGATATAATATAAATAAATTTTAAATTAATTTATGAACACAAGTTAAAAGACATCAGCTCAGATAAAATGGCACAAAAAACAGATTGCTGTATACAGTAGCAAAAGACTCTTTGAACTGGGGTAACAATTGCAACTGACCTTATTCCTGTGGAGAGTGAGGAAGTGCATGTAAACAACTTAGAAAAACTTTTTATTCTTTTGTTCATTTAACAACTCATCCTTAAGAAAGATGTTTTTCAGAGTGCACTTGACATTGTGGCTACCATAAACTGCCTTTGTTTACACGAAACTAATTTCTAACAATTCATTGCTATCCTTTGGGAAGTAGGGTGCTGGGAGGCCAGGGGCAATAATTGGACAACTCCGCCAAGATTTGTATTAAACATACAAAATGACAATATTTATTTCTCACGGGGTGAAAAAGAACTGTAATACATATTAATGGAATTTTGTAATAAACGAATATATTTCCATAGAAAAGCCTATCCTTTCGCAGGGGTATGGTATGTGCTTCATATAAATGAGTACTTTGTCTAAAACGAGTTTGTATGAACAAGATTTTATTGTATTATTATTTTAGTTATTTTACAATTATTTTAAAGTTACAATTTACAGAAGTTCGTCTAATGTCAACAAGTATCTTCTTTCTTCTTCTCACCTTCCAACCCATGCACGGTACTAAGTACTATAGGTTTTAATACCTCTCGTGTTTGGTTTTTTCACAAAAATAAAAAAATTGAAAAAAAAAAAGAATTTGCGATTTTATATGGCATTACAATTGAAAATTTAAATTATTAGTCAGTGAATTGTAAAAGTCCTACCTTTTTAATCACTATTACATCTCAGTGGCTACAAGGTAGCAAAACTCATTAAAGTATAATTTATTGTAGCACATGAATAAAACATGCAGCTGTAGTGTAGAGCTGCATGTTTTATTCATCCTTAGATATCTTCCCGTGCAAACCACTGAGTACTGGTATTCACTATGTCATTTGCTTGCATAACCAAATTATATAAGTATAGATTTTAGTGGTTTTTCTATTTACTTTTGCAGAATGAAAGGTTCAGATGCTTCGTGGAAACACAACAATGAGCCACCTCCTGAAGTAAGCTGTTAAATTCATATAAATATACTGTAAATATAAGTTATATTATATATAAAAAGTTGTGTTTCTGCAAGTGAGAATGTCAAAACAAGCTTTTTTCAATGCATATAAGGTGAAATATATATGACTGATCCTTGCGTAACATACATATGTGCACATTTCAGAATTGAGCATGTATGCTACCACAAAAAGTGTATGGCTGTACCCTAAAAAGTTGCAAAGGATGTTGCATGGGATCCGACAGGTCAACTTTGTTTTTTATTTATGGGAAAAAAAAGAAAAAAAAGTTTTAATTTTTTTTAAATTTAGCTTGCAGCACACTGGTATATCACATTTTCTTAATAGATTGTTGCGCTTATTTTGTATATTTTTAATTTAAAAAAATCTAAATATTTAAAAAAATGTTTCTGCTGAAACATTTAAGTGGAGAAACATTTAACTGTTATAAGCACAAAATTTCAAAAAAATATTTTCATATTTCTGCTTATATAGTACATGTGCAATTGGAAATTTGCAGAAACTTATTGATTCTGCTGAAAATGAAGAAGAAAAAAAAAGCATTATCACCATAAAATATAAATGTGAACCTAATCTCGTTTTTCAGTGCAGAAAACAGTTACGAGCACAAAATTTCATAATTATGCACACACATATATATATATATATTTCTGTTTATATATTGTTTGGAAGCAGAAACTTTCAATAATTCTTCTGCAAATGAAAGAAAACGTTACTATCATAAAATATAAATGTAAAAATAGTAAGATTCTTATTTGGTGTAGAAAATTAAGAGTGTAAAATTTCAAAATTACAGATGCCTCTTTTTTCTTCTTAGAATTCTGCTTTCAGAAATCTATGTATTGAGTAATATTTAATTCTGAATATTTTAATATCAAAAGACTGGGTACTTATTACTCATTCAGTTTATAAGGCTCTACACAAAATTATTATAAGGTATCAACTAGTTCTCATATGTTTTCTGATAAATGTTTTTTGGCTCATTAAAAGCCTAAAATGTTTGATTGAGAAAATGCAATATTTAGAATTTGAGAGTTGTAAAACTGGAGGGAAACCTGTGAGGTTCTGTATGCTTACAATGCACAAAAGTTACAAAAAGAGTGACATGTTACTTGCCTGATTCTTTCACCTAATTGTAAAAACAGAACTTTCAAAAATAACATGATTAAAATCTGGGTTTATTGTCAGGACGATAGAAAAGGTTTGTCATTAAACTTGAATGACTGAAAATTCATTTCAGTCATTAAGTTAAAGAATGCACTTTTTATTTATATATTTATTAATTATTATTATTTTATTTTATTTATTTTATTTTTTTTTTTTTGCAAGAGACTGGACAAGTCCTGTGCAAATACCCATAAGTGTTAACATTGGTATATCAGCTGAACTAAAACAGTTGCAATAACATTGTAAATTCCAACATTGATAAATCAGTATTTATCAGTGGTTGCTGTAATGAGGATAAATGGAAATTTATTTTAACGATTATGATTAATAAATGTAAACTTATTATTTTTAAAATGATATCTATTTTCATTGATATATTACAGTTTAAATAATTAGAGAATCATTGGACACCCTGTATTGATATCCGTTGTCGCCATTATGAGAGATCAACTCGTGTGACTTGGCTCCTAAACTGCCTTTTTGGGAGATCAAAGTTGACAATCTGAAATTTAGGAGCCAACTGGATTGATACCATCTAATGACAGAAAGAGACTGAGTAGACATAGTTGTAAGGGGAAGTGTTTTATTCCCCCTCCATCTGATTCAGCAAAAGCCTGCCTTCCTTGAATTTTTTGGCCTTTATTAATATGTTACTTCATTTGTCTGTATGGCATGGTGAGTGAATGGGTGCTAATATCCATTCAGCAAGGAGTTGCCTCAACCAATTTGCATGAAATATTGGATGCATCTCTAAGCATGTCTTCAACATTGATGAAATGGCTGTTTTCTGGAAAATTGTTAGAAAACCAAAGTTGAAAGACTTGTTAATTTCATATGGTATAAAAGTAGTATTATATTTAGTAATAATCTTAAAGTAAGAAGAAAAATTTGGGCTATTTAAATGTGTAAGTTTGTGTGTACAAACTTGCGCATTTAAATAGCCCAAACAATATCAACAATATCAAGAAAATTAGAATAGCTTGAGCCAAATCTCTACTGAGTCTATAAATGTGAACATGCAAAAACATTTTGGATTCTTTAATTCAAAATTCTTTTGAAAGCCAGAAAACTCTTGAAAAAAATCTCTGAAAAAAGAATTTTCAGTGAAAACTTTCCAAGTAGCAACTGAATAGTTTTAAGAAAAGAAATCTAATATCCCACAAAACATTGTGAATCAAATAAAGGGTCACAGACTTGGTGAACTCCTTCAAAGAAAAGTTTAGTGAAATTATTTTGGAATTTCAAGGAAAAGTAATGTGGATGAGTGTGAACCACTGTTTTGAGAATGCTGGATGAAATATTAGCAACAACAAAAAATAAATGGAAACATAAGAAGCTTTCTAAAGGTAGGTTATTGTTTTATTAGCTGTGAGTGTTTCTTATGAGAAGATACCTCCACTTGTGGTTGGAAAAATTAGTAGACTTAAGTGTTTAAAGATGTGAATGTAGACAATTTATTAGTGAGTTATTGAAGATCATAAATAAAATGAGACAGTATAATCGAAAAAAATTTAATGATCATTGAGGAACTTAGTCCTGTCAATAGTACTTTTTTAGTCCTGAAGGTGTGTTGTAGTTGAATCTGAGACATTGCCAAAATACTGTCAATCCCCGACATACACAAGAGATACATTCCAGGACTTCTTACATAAGTCGAGTTTTACATAACTCGGGAATGACTAATAAAATATTGCTATTATATTCCTGATCTGCCAAAATTACAAAAACCACATGTGTAACAAATATTACATACAAAATGCAAACAAAAGCTTCCACTTCACTCTCAAACAAAACTGAACTGACTCTAAAATCCAGAAAGAAAGGAAGGAAAGGATGTAGAGACAAAGGACTAGAATGTAATTCTCCTAAGAAATTGCCGATGGGACACATTCCATGTTTACACTTAAATAGAAAGGGTGCAAGAATATTTGCTGATGCTATCGGGGCAGTGTTAGGTGGGTCAGAAAACTGCTAGCTTGGGGGGAGACAAAGACCCATAGATTGACAGTAGCCACTGGCAGAGGTGAAAGAGATTCTTGCACTGCTTCTATTAGAATGAGCAGAAGCCTGAAAAACAAGATGCATGATATTTCAGAGACTGCTGGGAGCCATTGCGGTACAAGTAAACACATGGGTTGTGTTAGGGTAGCTAAGAATAGAAACAGGTGCAGGTATACTTGCGTGTACACCAATGCTAGGAGTTTAGTAAATAAATTTGATGAATTTGAGGTATTGCTCAAAACATCAAAGGCAGATATTGTTGGGATATCAGAGACGTGGTGTCACACAGATATAAGGGATGCAGAACTGGAATTTGGGGAGTACAACGTCTACAGAAAGGATAGACAGGATAGGAAGGGGGGAGGGGTTATGCTATTAGTTAAGAAACACATAAAAACCAAGGAAGTGAAGCCAGTGGACATCGCTGGACAGTGCAGTGTTGAGTCAGTTTGGTGTGACATAAGCATTGGGAGATCAAAATTGAGAGTAGGAGTGTGCTATAGGCCTAATGACTCTGATGAGTATAATAAGAAACTGTACAGGGAAATAGAATGGGCCAGTAAATCAGAGAGTCTTATAATGGGAGATTTTAATTTCCCAGATATTGACTGGAATTTGGGGGCTGGTCACTCACACACTAGCAGGGCTTTTGTGGATTTATTGGATGATTGTTTTCTACATCAGCATGTTCGGGAGGCAATTAGAGGGAGTAATACTCTTGATTTGATTATCAGCAGTGATTCTTCATGCATTAAGAATCTGCAGATAAATGAACCACTAGGTGGCAGTGATCACAGTGTGCTGAAGTGGGATTTACTCAAAGAGGTAACTACCATTACAGGTAAAGGGAAGGGTTATTGCTTCCGTAAAGGCGACTACGATGGACTGAGACAGTATTTAAATTCTATACAGTGGGACCAACTGATGATGTTACCAACAGCAAATTTAAAATGGGAAGCATTCAAAGAACTTATCTTGGAAGCTACTAGGCTTTACATACCAACTAAGAAATATTGTTCAAGGTTTAGGCCAAAATGGATGTCAGATGAACTAATGAGGCATATGGCAGAGAAGAAAAATGCATGGGATACTTACAAATTAACACATGACACAGAAGCCTATGATAGATACAAGTTGATATGCAACCAAGTTACAAAGGAGGTTAGGCAGGCGAAGGCAGATTACGAGAAATCCTTGGCAAGGGATGCAAAGAAAAACAGCAAAGAGTTCTTTACTTATGTAAACTCTAGAAGGAAGGGGATGAATCAGATTGGTCCACTTGATATTGATGAGTCAACTGTTGATGATCCTACTCAGGTAGCTAACAAACTAAATGAATATTTTGCATCGACATTCACACATGAGGAGTTATTCAGCAAGGGGAATGCCAGAGGTGTATTCAACTCTAACAGTAAGCTACAGAATCTTGAAATAACTGAGAGTAGGAGGAGAGGTTGTTGAAGATAAATACAAGAAAGGCACCCGGGGTGGATGGGATCTATCCAGTTATATTAAAGGAGGCAGCAAAGGAAGTAAGCAAACCCTTAGCCATAATTATGAGAGCTTCCTTGGACTCACGGGAGGTACCCATAGACTGGAAATGTGCAAATATGACCCCAATTCACAAAGGAGGATCAAAGGCTGACACAAGTAATTATAGACCTGTGAGCTTAACTTCTGTTCCAGGAAAATTAATGGAGGCACTGGTTAAAGAAGCACTGCAGGATCATTTAGACAAGACTTCAGTTATAGCTCGGACACAGCATGGTTTTGTTAAGGGGAAGTCTTGCCTGACCAATTTGATTGGATACTATGATGCAGTCACAAAAGAACTGGATGCAGGGAATAGCTTTGATATTATATACTTGGATCTTAGAAAGGCTTTTGATACTGTTGCACATGGAAGACTGCTACACAAATTGGAGCAGTGTGACATTGGAGGCAAATTGCTGCTATGGATAAAGGGGTGGTTGAGGTGGAGAAGACAGAGAGTGGTAATCAATGGACACTGCTCATCGTGGACTAATGTTATTAGTGGAGTCCCTCAGGGCTCAGTGTTGGGTCCATTATTGTTTTCTGTATTTATAAATGATATTGATGATGGTATATCAAGTTTAATGTCCAAGTTTTCAGACGATACAAAGGTTGGCAGGGTTGTCAAGGACACTACTGACACTATGCTGCTGCAACAGGATCTGGAAAGGTTGAGCAGATGGGCTGAGAGGTGGCAAATGAAGTTTAACATTGACAAATGTAAAGTACTACACATGGGAAACAGCAACCCCAGAGCAACGTATCAACTCTGTGGTACTACACTGACAGTGGTAGAGAATGAAAGGGACTTGGGGGTGGTTGTGCAGGCAGATATGAAGTTCTCTGAGCAGTGCAGACGGGCTGCAAGAGTAGCTCATGGAGTATTGTCAATGATATACAGGAATTTTTCCAGCAGGCATAAGGAGGTGATTATTCCCTTGTATAAGGCAATGGTCAGGCCACACCTAGAGTACTGTATACAGGTCTGGAGGCCTCATTTCAAGAAGGATGTAGAGCTGCTGGAACGAGTACAGAGAAGGGCAACAAGATTAGTGAATGGAACAAAGGGGTGCTCTTACGAGGAAAGGCTTAAGTTTTGCAAATTACAGTGTCTGGAGACTAGGCACCAGCGAGGTGATCTGATAGAGGTGTATAAAGCCTGAGCATGCTCAATGCTGATGGGATTCTTCCTCTAGCTCAGAATAATCACCTGAGAGGGCATAAATTCAAATTGAGGAAAGACAGATGTAGGATAGACGTGCGGAAATTTGCCTTTAGCCAGCGGGTGGTTGGTTGGTGGAACAGACTTCCATTCCTTGTCGTGGAGGTTGATAGCCTAAATAGGTTTAAGGCTCAGCTGGACAGGTATTTTGAACGAACAGAGGGGTGAAGTGGAAGTGGGTTTTTTTTTGGCTGATGCTGCATAAGCTTGCTTTCTTGCATCAAATGCCTCTACTAATGCTAATGCTAATGTGGCTTGACTGTTGTGGGGGGTTTCTCTGAAGTGCTTCGCCGTAGTTCACCTGTCTCAAACACATGTCGAATATTTCTTCACAATTTTTAAAGCAGAAAATGAAATGCTCTAGTTATTTACCTAGATCTGGTTATGCTGCAGGTTATTATCGAACAGTTTTTATGGGAACAAAAATAAAAACTTATACTTATTGTTCCTTCATTCAACTTCAGTCTTAAAATTTGTATAGAAAATATCTTTATAATTTTACCAAAAAATTTTACATAAGTCGGGGACTAACTGTATCTTGTATTAAGTACCAAGAAATTTCAATAAACAACTTATACAGCCTCACACAAAGAGTTATTTTTCAATTAAGTTTAATTATATGTATAACTCACTAGTGGTGACTGTGTTATCAATTTTAAAATTTTGCACTAACAATTATTTTCAAGTTCTACAAGATTCTAAAGGATTTTGTTAGGACAAAAGGGTTATTTTGTTATGTTTCTTAAATGTGAAACGGCAAACTACAGTATTCCATATTTTGATTAAATTTATTACTCTCACTTTTACTTTTTGTTTATTTTTTTTTCATGGCATCGTTTTTTTTCCCTCTTGCTCTGTTAAATTGATTGAATATCTCCCTAGGCTTTGGACTATTCTGATGATGAAGAGGAAAAGGCTGCACGGAAGAAAAATAAAGCCAGGGAGAAAAGGCAGAGGAGGTATATGCGTTCTGCTAACAAACAAAATCCAAATGCCCCTGAACATGCATCCAAATCCAGCAGTTCAAAAAACCAGAGACTTAGAAATCAGCAGGTTAATGGAAATGTAGGCAGCAATGCTCCTGGGTTTCAGAATTTAGGAGGTAAGTTTGGCAATATTACTTTATTGATAATAGAAAAAAAATGATTTGGTTTAGAACTGAATGTCAATTTTAATATTAATTTGAGAGGATATAAAAAAATTATTTTAGAAGGTTAGAGAAATATTGTAAATATCCTTAAATTTTTTTGATACAAAAAAAAAAAAAAAAAAGATTTTGTATCACAAAATCTTTAAGGATATATTTAAATTAAGGCTATCAACTCGTGTACAATTAGGAATCTACACATTTGTCTGCATTTTAGATGTTACTTAGAAAAAGTCTGTAAAATAGGGAGATAATGACAACTGTATTTTTATTTATTCAGAACAGGCAAAACAGTATAAATTTTTGTACTGTTTTTTTGCCTGTACTTATTGAAATCTGATACCAATTCATTTAGTTGTAAGGATTATGTAACCAGTCACATAATCCATTCAAACAAGTAATAAAAATAACATGTAGTGTGCCTTATTCTGGTTATCTAGTGGGACAGCCAAGGTTCAACTGATAAATTTTCCAAATATCCATTATGACATAGTTAGGAAAGAGCCAAACACATAGCAGAATTTGTTGGGGTGATTTTTACACTTTTGAAGCATGACAAGAAATGTGTTCCAGTAATTAATCGAATCTTACCTGAAACAATTTATATTCAGAAAATTACATGAATATGAATGTATAAACAATAATAATAAATAAAGAATAATTATATTTGTGTAGGTTGGCTGAATAGGCATGTTAGTGGTATAATCAATACGATCATGTTCACATAATCAGTCTTATCAGAAAAACTAGATGTGCTAGAGAAAAACCAAAAACTGAATTGAAATTAGCTTCTGAAGATGTATTTATTTTTGTATTTCGTTTCTAATAAATAATACCTGTTTGCCTTTATTATGAGAGATCAATATAAATTGGCTGAGAGTGGTGGAGGACATAATGTTAAAAAACCACTGCTAGCTACAGTTTATAACCAGATCCTTAGTCCTTGAGGTTGTCACAGACATTCTCTCAGATATGCCAGACAAGCTGTACTTGCTACCTGTGAGTCTAAAACGCTGATGGAACTGATATTCGGATGATACTCAAGTCAAGTGGACCCAATTTCGGCGAAGTCCGGACGGTCTGTGACAGTCAAATCCTCTGCCTTCACCTTCACGATGGTGGGACTGTTAGTAATCCTGGGTATAACCTCCATGCACAAGTACATGGTGGGTGACCACTCAGGTGTGAACCAACTTAAGCAGAGGTCGAGGTGTGGTGCCCACACTACATGGAGGAATGCCGCCTCTGTGTTACCAGGCAGTACTAGGTGGTAGATGACTCTCATCAACCGGTGCAATACCACCACTTTGCTTATTGGAAGCTTGAAGTTGTGGAACCCATGTCTCTAGAGCTAAGTTCTGTCAACCCTTCCCTATTTCTTCCATCATGCAATCATGCAGTGTGATTGATTACTTTTGAGGTTATGATGAACATCGTGGCAAGATCCAATATTCCTTACATTTTGAGGATACAGCTCTAAAACGGTGTTCGCAGGCCGGCCGCTAGTTAGCACATCGAACCAAACCTATTGCTAACTCTCTAGGGAGACTTCCTGATCAGCTAATGTATAATCTTGCTACCTCTACTCTACCAGATAGTGACTGGAGGGAGTCCGAGTAGTGTGTATGCAGGGAGCATTGTCGAGGCCACGTTATTCAAGGATCTGGGTATATAGTAGTAGTAGTAGTAATAGTGGCATGTGATGCAAGAAAGCAAATGTATGAGCTTATGCAGCATCAGCCAAATAAAAAAAAAAAAAAAAAAATCACACCATTCCCTCCAAATGCCTGTCCAGTTCCTCCTTAAATTTATTCAACCTATCAACTTCCACGACAGATGGAAGTTTGTTCCAGCAATTAACCACCCGCTGGCTAAAGGAAAATTTCCGCACATCTATTCTACATCTGTCTTTTCTTAATTTGAATTTATGCCCCCTTAGATTCGTAATCTGAACAAGTGGAAGGATCCCATCAGAATTCAACGTGCTCAACCCATTCAAGGCCTTATACACCTCAATCAGATCACCGGGCAGGTGTCTAGTCTCCAGCCACTGCAATTTGCAGAACTTAAGCCTCTCTTGATAAAAGGATCCCTTCATTCCCCTCACCAATCTTGTTGCCCTTCTCTGTACACGCTCAAGTAAATCTGCATCCTTCCTAAAATGAGGCCTCCAGACCTGTATGCAGTACTCAAGGCGTGGCCTGACCATTGCCTTATACAGAGGGATAATCACCTCCTTTTCCCTGCTAGCAAAATTCCTATATATCATTGACAAAACCCCATGACCTGCCCTGGCAGCCTGTCTGCATTGCTCAGAAAACTTCATATCTGCCTGCACAATTACTCCCAGGTCTTTTTCATTTTCTACCACCTTAAGTGTGGTACCACACAGTTGGTACGTTTCTCTGGGGTTACTTCTACCCATATGCAGTACTTTGCATTTGTCAAGGTTAAACTTCAGTTGCCACTTCTTAGCCCATCTGCCCAAATTATCTAGATCCTGTTGCAGTAGCACACTGCCATTACTGTCATTAACAACCCTAGCAACCTTTGTATCATCTGCAAACTTCGACATTAAGCCTGATATACCTTCATCAATATCATTGATAAATATACAAAACAACAGTGGACCTAACACCGAACCCTGTGGGACTCCACTAATAACATTAGTCCAAGAAGAGCAGCACCCATTGATTACCACCCTCTGTCTTCTAGCACTTAACCATCCTTTTATCCATTGTAGCAACTTACCCTTAATACCATTCTGCTCCAATTTGTACAATAGTCTTCCATGCGCAACAGTGTCAAAAGCTTTCCTGAAATCCAAATATATGATATCAAAATTATTTTTCGCATCCAGTTCCTTTGTAACCACATCATAATATCCTATCAAATTTGTCAGACAAGACTTTCCCTTAACAAACCCATGCTGTGTCTGAATTATTGCTGCAGTCTTGTCTAGATGATCCTGCAATGCATCTTTAACCAGTGACTCCATTATTTTACCCGGAACAGAAGTTAAACTAATTGGTCTGTAATTATTCGTGTCACCCTTCGATCCCCCTTTGTGAATTGGGGATACATTTGCACATCTCCAGTCCGTGGGAACCTCCCCTGAGTCCAAGGATGCTCTCATAATTATGGCTAAGGGTTTGCTTAGTTGCTTTGCCGCCTCCTTTAATATAACTGGATAGATCCCATCCACCCCAGGTGCTTTTCTTACGTTTAACTTCAACAATTTCTCCTCCACTTTGCTTTCAGGTATTACAAAATCATTAAGTATCCTGCTACAATTTGATAACCTTCTGCCATTTTCAAACCTTAATAATTCCTCATGTGTGAATGTAAATGCAAAATACTCATTCAGTTTGTTTGCTATCTGAGCAGGATCATCAACAGTCGAACCATCGATGTCAAGTGGACCAATCAGATTCATCCCCTTCCTTTTAGAGTTTATATAAGTAAAGAAATCCTTGCTGTTTTTCTTAGCATCTTTTGCCAAGGATTTCTCGTAATCTGCCTTCGCCTGCCGAACCTCCTTTGTGACCTGATGACAGATTAACTTATATCTGCCATAGGCTTCTGAGTCGCTTGATAATTTATATGCATCCCATGCATTTTTCTTCTCTGTTACGAGTCTCATTAGTTCATTTGACAACCATTTACTCCTAAACCTTGAACAATATTTCTTAATAGGTATGAACCTTTTAGTAGCTTCCACGATTAATTCCTTGAATGCTTCCCACTTAGAATTTACTGTTGGTAATATCGTCAGTTGATCCCACTGTACAGAATTTAAAAATTGTCGGAGACCACTGTACTCGCCTTTACGGAAGCAAAAACCCTTTCCTTTACCCCTGATAGTAGTTAAATCTTTAAGTAAATCCCACGTCAGTACACTGTGATCACTGCCACCTAGTGGTTCTTTTATCTGCAAATTCCTAATACATGAATGATCACTGCTGATAACCAGATCAAGAGTATTACTTTCTCTGGTTGCCTCTCGAACATGCTGCTGCAGAAAACAATCATCCAATAAATCCACAAAAGTTTGACTAGCGTGTGAGTGCCCAACCCACAAGTTCCAGTCAATATCTGGGAAGTTAAAATCCCCCATTATAAGACATTCCGATTTACTAGCCCACTCTATTTCTCTGTACAATTGTTCATTGTACTCATTCGAGTCATTAGGCCTATAACACACTCCTACTCTTATTTTTGCTTTCGCAGTGCTTATGTCACACCAAACTGACTCAACAGTGCACTGTTCATCTATATCAACTGGATGCACTTCTTTTGATTTTATGTTTTTCTTTATCAACAGCATAACACCTCCTCTCTTCCTATCCTGTCTATCCTTAACATATTCTTAACATGTGTACGCCATATCCAAAAATTACATTACTTCATACAGCATGTCCCACCCACTTTTTCTTACTATTGAATACACCATGAATTGTCAAACTAATAGAGCAAGCTTATCTGCGAAAAGATCTAAACCTCCCAAGTACTTCCTGGTCTCAATTCTAATCTCAGTGATGTCCATTTCCACTTGCAGTCTGCCAAATCCCATGTACTTTTTCTGACAGAATCTCAGTTATCGGTTGATTCAACTACTGCTCATCTCAGATGCCCAAATTATTTGCTGTATGATTCTTTTCACCTCAAATGTGGTACTTGTGCATATGTCCGTTCTGATATTCCCTGTCAGAGACTTGGCAATTTGGAATCTCCTCTCTTTGATCTTCTCTGGCTTAAAATCTCTCTACCTCATTGTGTCAAATTCATCTGTTGTCTCTACCGTTCTCCCAACTTCACTAATCACTCAGAGCTCTTTGACTTCATCTCTTTGCAACTTGACATTCTCCAGTCCAACTTTCCTAAAAGTGAGGTAATTTTCCTTTGTGATTTTAATGTTCACAACTCCAGCCGGCTTCCGTTTTCTAGTCACACCGATCCTGCTAGTCGAGATGCTGAGGTTTTTGTAATTACTAATGACCTTGCACAGATTGTTCATTTACCTACAAGAATACTGGACAATCCTAATCATACAGCCAGTACGCTTGATCTTTTTCTCACAAACAACCCTTCTAACTACACGGGCAAAATTAGAGGTCCTTTAGGCACTTCAGATCACAACTTGGTGATTGTCTCTTCTCCAATGTAGCCTTTATCTCATGGCTATTCCCAACCTCGTGTTGTTTGGCATTACAAGAATGCAAAATGGGATGACCCGCGAGATTTCTTTTCTTCGTTTCCTTGGTCGGATTACTGTTTCAAAACTTGTGATGTCAATGTTTGCCTAGATCGTGTCAGTGAAATTATTCTTGCAGGAATGGAATCCTTTATCCCACACTCCACTTTAAAATCTCGTCCTTTATCTAAACCTTGGTTTTCCAATAAATATGCTAAGGCTGTTCAAGAGAAGAATGTTGCATATCGTAATTGGCTTGTTTCTAATTCTTCAGTTTCATTTTCTGCCTACACCAAAGCTCGCAACAATTGTAAAGCAGTTATTAATCAGTTCAAATTGGAGTTTGAACAGGCTAAGAGTAGAAAACTTGCTTCTTGCCCTAATGGTAGCTGAGCATTCTGGTCTCTTGCCAAAGTTAATTGGCCGCAACTTTTGCTCCCACTTCTGTCCAAACCAGATGGTTCTGTTGTCACTTCAGCCAAGGATAAAGCTGACCTGATAGCATCCCATTTTTCTTCCAACTCATGTATTAATGATCTTGGTAAAACACCTCCCACCATTCCCAACACGCTTCATTCAATGCCTGTGGTCTTCCGTCAAAAGGATTTTGACAAATCTTGATGCTAAGGAAGCTCCAGGTCCCAATGGTATTTCTCCACTTGTTCTCAAAACCTTTGCTCCTATTTTTGCTGCTTTTTTTCGCTTTCTTATTCCAAAGGTGTTTTTTCCTTCTGCTTGGAAATTTGCTCATATCCAGCCAGTTCATAAAAAGGGTGAGAAATCCCTCCCATCCAATTATCGTCCCATTGCACTTACTTCTACTCGTTCTAAAGTATTGGAGAAATCAATTAACGGCCAACTCTTAAACTACCTAGAAACCTTCCGTCTGATCAACGATCGCCAGTATGGATTCCGTCAGTGTTGATCCACTGGTGATATTCTGTTTTATGTTACCCATTTATGGACTAATTCAATGGAAAGGTTCGGTGAAACACAAGTAGTCGCTCTTGACATCTCAAAGGCTTTCAATCGTCTTAGGCATAAAGGTGTTCTAAACAAGCTTCCATCTTATGGTTTTCCAACTGTTTTTAGTAATTGGTTATCCAGTTTTCTCTCTGATCGCTCACTTAGGGTGATGGTAGATAGCTCTCTGTCTTCTAACCCCTCCACTAATGCCGGTTTCACCCAAGGTTCAGTTCTTTCCCCCACTGTTTTCCTCTTGTATATTAATAACCTTCTTCCATTGACTGGAAATCCTATCCATAGCTTTGCTGATGATGGCACATTGCATTCCACTTTCCATTTTGAGAAACCTTGCCCTGCTCAATTAGCTTCAACTTCTCGAAAATCTGCTACCAATTCCTTAAATACCGATCTTCAGGTAATTCTCCAGTGGGGCAAAGACAACTTAGTTGATTTCAACCCTTCTAAAACTCAGTCTTGTCTTATATCTCACAAAAAGGATTCTTCTGCTCCTATGCTTATCTTTAGTGACACTCCAATTTCTAGGCAAAATGATATATCTCTTTTGGGGATTACCCTGACTTCTAATCTCTCTTGGCACAAGCACATTACAAATATTGCTTCCTCTGCATCTAAAAAACTTGGTTTTCTCTTTCGCTCTTGGTGTTACTTTTTTTTCAAACAGCTGCTCACTCTGTATAAATCGCAAATCCGCCCTGCCATGGAGTATTGTTCCCACATCCTGGGGTGGTGCTCCCAAAACCTCTCTCAGGCTTCTTGATTCCATTCAGAAGAGGGCAGTTAGGTTAATTAATGATTCATCTCTAACACAGTCTCTCCACTCGCTGTCTCATAGACGTACTGTTTCTGCTGCATGCCTCTTCTACAGATACTTCTATGGGCACTGTTCTTCTGAATTGGCTTCTATAATTCCCGCTCTCTCTTTCAAAACAGTCCGAACACGTGCCGCCACCAGCCAACATCCATTTACTGTCCAACTTCAAACTCATAGAACCAACTTTTCATCTTCCTCGTTTATTCATTTCACTGCTGTTGAATGAATAAACGAGTTTATTCATTCAACTGCTGTTTTCTGGAACAACCTTCCTTCAAATGTATTTCCTGAAAATTACAGTCTACAGAAGTTCAAGTACAATGTCAACAAATATATTCTTTCGTCTTCTCAACCTCCAACCCAAGCACAGTACTAAGTACTATAGGTTCTAATACTTCTTGTGTTTGGGGATTACAAAAAAAAAAAAAGATAATGTTAGCATTACAGAATGTGTGTATATGTGCGTATGCATTGTGTACCAATTCCCAGAAGAAAATTATGAACATCAGTATTAGGCAATATGGCCTTTGATTTCTGTAATATTCAGAAGCGGAGTATGAAGTACCAGGATTGTGATGCCACTAAATACCTGCTTACCATCCAAAGATAGTCTAAAGCGGATGAACATTTTCTATAAAAATAAATAATATTAATAACTGAATAGACCATGTAGGAATAAAAACAGTGGAGATTTTGTAGATAGTATGAAAGAATATGACTAAAAGCTTAGATGCATTGAAGTAGTTCAATTATTAAGAAAGTATTAATTATTAAGAAAGTAGTTCTAGTATTAAGAAAGATCAGTGTATTAATGTTTGTCTAATTTT
The DNA here is from genome assembly GCF_048544385.1 of Mastigoproctus giganteus. NCBI lineage: Eukaryota > Metazoa > Arthropoda > Arachnida > Uropygi > Thelyphonidae > Mastigoproctus > Mastigoproctus giganteus. Next base: position 223,400,624 of record NC_143581.1, on the reverse strand, counting down.
AAGAGCTAGTAGTAATTCAGCATAATGAACATTATCAGAATACTAGATAGGCCATTTCTGAAGTATACAATGAAGATGACCTACCATGTTTTGCCAAAAGACCAACATATTGCAGATAAGTGCACCACGTGTTTGGGAAAACATTATAAAGGAAGTGGATATGTGTCCTCAAAAAAATCTCTAGTTTTATTGCAGTTTTGCTGCTGAGAACTGGGAACATCTCACCCACCATTGTCTTTTTTAGTTTTTAATTATTGTTTTTATAAAAAAAATGAAAAAGATATCACATTTATAATTAAGTATAATTCTAGATTTATCTTTGATGCTTATATACACCAGACTAGTATTTATTTAAATTGTCTAGATCAACATGTTCTGTTTCTAAGTATTCATTCTGGAATGCAACACCTATCCCATTGTTTTTTTTTTTTTTTGTTTCACGATAACCCCAAACACGAGAGGTATTGGAACCTATAGTACTTAGTACCATGTTGGGTTTCAGGTTGAGAAGATATTTGTTGACATTAAACTTCTGTAGTTTTCAGGAAATGCGTATGAAGGAAGGTTGTTCCATAAAACGGCAGTTGAATGAATGAACGAAGAAGATGAAAAGTTGGACAGTAAATGGATGTCAGCTGGTGGCAGCATGTGTTCGGACTGTTTTGAAAGAGTGGGAATTATAGAAGCCAATTCAGAAGAACAGTGCCCATGGAAGGCATTTAATATTAACTGCTATTATTAATATTTAACTGCTATCTCTATATAGACTTAAGAAATAATCTACAGCTTCTTACAGAAGTATACAATGAAGATGACCTACCATGTTTTGTCAATAATCTGACAAGGTGCTACCTATGTTTGTACATGGATAGTGCCCTGCCATTTGCCCTCTGAGTTTAATGCTGAAATCCGGTAGTGTTGGATCAGATAATCATAGCATCAGCAAAAAAAAAAAAAAAAAAAAGTTAGGAGGCAAAGTGGTTGAGTCCTGTATAATGACTGGACAAGTGTGTCTGGTTGCTTTAGCCTAACAGTAATGCTTTTGAAATGGTGTTAATTAATGTAACGAAGTGTTATTTATAGTTTTCGTTTTCTGATTAAGTCCCCCAGGAGTGGTGATCGTACTCACTTAGCTAATAGTAAACTTCAATTCTTATCCCCACTTCCTTTCCCTTAACACCTTGGTGCTCCCAGGCTTGCCTGATAGCCCCAGCTAGAAAGTGGACCCTGGTGCGCCTCCTCGTGGCCAAGGTTGGGAATCAGGGGACCAGATGTCCCCTGCCCGCAAAGTCACCAGTGCTGGCACTCAACACTCAACATAACAAAACACATACTTACATACATACACTTGCCAGCCTTCACCTTTTCAGATGCTACAGCGGCATATAGGGGAAACCCTGGAGACTGCAATTGAAACAAACACACCTTGTAGAAAAGGCATGCAGCAGAAACAGTACATCTATGAGACATCGAGTGGAGAGACTCTGTTAGAGATGAGTCATTAATTAACCTAACTGCCCTCTTCTGAATGGAATCTAGAAGCCTGAGAGATGTTTTGGAGGCACCGCCCCAGAGCTGGGAACAATATTCCATGGTAGAGTGGATTCGGAATTTGTACAAAGTGAACAGCTGTTCACTCTGTACAAATTGCAAAATGGAAGCTGTTTGGAAGAAAAGTAACCACGAGAGCAAAAGAGAAAACCAAGTTTTTTAGATGCAGAGAAAGCAATATTTGTAACGTACTTGTGCCAAGAGAGATTAGAAGTTGGGGTAATCCCCAAAAGAGATATATCAACTTGCCTAGAAATCAGAGTGTCACCAAAGATAAGCATAGGAGCAGAAGAATCCTTTTTGCGAGATATAAGACAAGACTGAGTTTTAGAAGGATTGAAATAAACTAAGCTGTCTTTGCCCCACTGAAGATCGGCATTTAAGGAACTGGCAGCGGATATTCGAGAAGTTGAAAGAACTTCTCGGGGAAAAAAAAAAAGAGTGGGGGAAAGAACTGAACTTTGGGGGAATCAGCATTAGTGGAGAATTTAGAAGACAGAGAGCCATCTACCATCACTCTCAGTGAGCGATCAGAGATAAAACTGGATAACCAATTACAAAAAACAGTTGGCAAACCATAAGATGGAAGCTTGTTTAGAAGACCTTTATGCCAAACAAGATCGAAAGCCTTTGAGATATCAAGAGCAACCGCTTGCGTTTCACCGAACTTTTCAATTGAATTTGTCCATAAATGGGGTAACATAAGCCAGAATATCACCAGTGGATCAACACTGACGGAATCCATACTGGCGATCGTTGATCAGACGGAAGGTTTCTCGGTAGTTTAAGAGTTGGCAGTTAATTGATTTTTCTATTACTTTAAAAAGAGTAGAAGTAATTGCAATGGGATGATAATTGGATGGAAGGGATTTGTCACCCTTTTTAGGAACTGGCTGGATATAAGCAAGTTTCCAAGCAGAAGGAAGAACAACTTTGGAATAAGAAAGTGAAAAGGGGTGGCAAAGAACAGGAATAAGTTCAGGAGCACAGGTTTTAAGAACAAGTGGGGAAATACCATCAGGACCTGGAGCTTTCTTAGCATCAAAATTTGTCAAATCCTTCTGACATCCTTTTGACGTTAGAAGACATTGAATGGAACGTGTTGGGAATGGTGGGAGGTCTTTTACCAAGATCATTAATACATGAGTTGGAAGAAAAATGGGACAATAGCATTGGAACCTATGTTCCAAACTTCAATGACAGCATCTTTAATTTTGGCTCCACAACCTTTATGCATGCTGCCCTCTGCGGCAATATAGTGGTTTTGCCACTTGTCACTCACGAGGAGGTTGTAGTTAACTGATCTCAAGTGGAGGAAGTAGGGTTGATCGATGAATACACACACTTTTATTCATGGGCCAACCAAGATAAAGCATTTCAAAGACTTCTTTTGACTAATTTTAATTGTTATATATAATTAAAACTTTTGTTATATTTTAATCAGTCGTTTCAAAAATTGTTCTGGTTCAGTGAAGTCTTTGTGGTGTTCGATAAATTATTTCAAAATGAAATAATAATTCCTATCAAAACAACAATTGAAATTTGTTAGAAAGACTTTATCTGAGGTTATCAGTCTTTGTGAAATTCAAAAATAAATGGTTTGTTTACTCATTGGCAATGTTTATTCAGTTTCATAAGATATTAAAAAAACTATTTTCTGATAATTACTTGTTTTGATCTTTTAGGTTTCCAATATCCAGGAAATTCCACATTTGCAGATTACAACTCCACTGCATCCAACCATGTATCAAGTACTTCCAGCTCTTTGAATTCAAGGACAGAGCCTCTTAGTGGATTTCAGTTTCCTGGTAGAGAACAGCAGCTGCAATCTTCAGTAAATACTCCATATTCCGTATGTCCACTGAATTCTAGCTCTCCATCACTTAATGTGCCTCCGCCGCCACTTAATATTCATTCTCCACACACCACTTTTCCAACAGCACCACTTAATACATATTCTCATCCTAATATATCTCCTGCAAGTGTTGCATTTCCCTCAAACAATACACATCTTCATCCACAAATGAATGGACATACTCCTGCCCCCCTTCACACACCACCTCCACCTCCACTTACAGCACAGGGCCCCTTGCCACCAACCCATAATAACTATCCATCAACTTTTGGTGCTTCGGTTCCTCTCCATGATATACAGTCAGGACCTCACACTTCTACACCACCATCTCTCCATAATAGACAACCACCTCCTCTCCATGTGCCATCCCCATTTATTGCACAGGGCCCACTGCCACCAACCCATAATAGATATCCATCAACTTTTGGTGCTGCAGTTCCTCCCTATAATATACAGTCATCACCTCACACTCCAGCACCTCTTCATAACAGACCACCACCACCAATTGCTGCTTCATTACCTGCCCATAATAGACCACCACATTTTGGTCCATCCTTACCTCCTCATAATATGCAGCAACCACCTTTCGGTGCTTCCCAACATCCCCATGACATACAGCCAGGATCCTCTCTCAATACTTTGCAACCTCTTTACAACGTACATCAAAGATCTCTTACTCCTAATACTTCGTTACCTCCACACAAAGTACATCCAGCACATCCTAACATGCCACCACCTTGTGTAACACCACCACAACAAATATATGCACCTCTTAATGTACATACCCCTCCCATTCATCAACCGGTATCGCCTATTAATATACCTCCTTTTAAATCACCTAATAATATGAATTATTAGGTGATTTAACACTTCGGATCTTCACTTTATACCGTAAATAAAGAGATGTGTATATATAATAAAGCAGTTGTCTCTGAGTTTGTGGATTTTTATTTTTTTTTTCTTTTTCTGTTATATAAAGTGAGAGGTGTTTTTCAGAGGTATCTGCATTGGTAGCAAAAAAAAAAGTGTGTGTACAGTGGATTCCGGTTATTTGGGCCACTGATTAATCGGGGCAGCCGTTTATTTGGGACAAATCTTAAAAAACAGAACCCAATCGAGAAAATAGCCAGGGTTTACTTTGCTTAATTGGGACAACATACCGTTTAATTGGGGCAGGAGACCGCAGCATTGGAGATTACCCTACGATTGTCTCCGACCATACCACGTGGTTCAGTCAGATTTCTGGAGGTCACAATCATAAAACAATAAAAATAATTAGCAGCCACCTGTTTATTCGGCTTTTCTGTTAGTGCAATCTATCATAAACAGACAGTAAACTTGATCTTACTGAATTTGCGATAATACCGACAGCTGGAATTCTGTGGGTTATGGTAAAATGTGCTTACACTTCCATGAAATCTTCAATCAAATAAAAAAAATTTATTTTCATAATCTTCTCTTCATTCTTATTTTTAAAGCTTCGTATCTTGTTACTCCATTCTCACTTGCACGTATCGTGTTACTTGCAATTTGTGTGCACCGTATTCTTTGTTACTGATTGCTTATCTTTTTACTGTTTTAAATTTTTAACCCCCACCCACAAATGTCAACTAGTTAGTATGTACATATTCTTCCGATTTTCACGTATCATTTAATTTTTTAATTGGTAAGGTAATAAAGGGTTTTTGTGCTTAATATAGCTTTACTTTTATAGCCTGTGGATAATATTCCTCCTGTTTTCGTTAATTAGAATCGCTGTTTAATAGAATTAAAATTCAATTCACAAACGTGATCACAATGACCAGCGATTTACTACACATTGTATAGTGAACAGTACTTTACTATGGTGAGTCCATCATAACGTGATTTGATTGTACATTGAACCAATTGTAAAGCAGGGATCCATTGTATTTTTTAACTATTTACGTGAAACTTCAGATAATTGGGGCAGCCGCTTAATCAGGCCAAACTGCACTAGTTTCGATGTGTCCCAAATAACCGGAATCGACTGTATGTAATAAATCCATCTCCTTAATTTGGATGACTCTGATGGTTTTTTTTTTTTTTTTTTCCCTCCAGTCTGTATTTTATTTATACAGAATAGTTTCTTCCCAAACAAGGAATTTAATAATTCAATTTTCCACTTCTTATCAGCTGAGATAAGTATTGAAATACACAAATAGTATCTAATTTGTGCTGAAAACAGTAGGGTAAGTTGGGGAAATAAGGCAACTTAATTTTATATTATAACTGTACAGTGACCATATAAATGTATGAACAAAACAAAGTCATGAAAGGATTTTTATAACTATTAATTACAATACCGGATAGTGGTTTCGCCAAATACAAAGCAAATGTAATCACAAAAGAGTATGAAATCAAAAAGTGTCAAAATGCCATATTCTCCCAACAGTGGGGTAATATGGCCACGCGTAAAAATGTTTATGGCTAGTGCCATACCAGTTGGCATTGTTCTTAAAAGGGTAACTAACAACTAACTATGCCTAATTGTGAAGGTACATAATAAGTAATGGTAAGTAGTAAATGTAATTTTTATGAATTGTCCTCTGCACAATCTTCACAAAAACGATCAGATGGCGTACATATCTCATGAATCCAACGCAGACACTGCACATGTTTCAGTCCTTTTTCATCACTAAGACCTACTGCATTTTGCACAAAATGAATCTGTGTCGTCCAATTCCGATTCATTATCATCACAGGTAGGAGGATCATCTTCACTCTCTGATGAACTAGATGGTTTGTGGGCAGCTTGCTTTTTCTTCCTTTTTGAAGAGTTCACCCTTTTCCTTTGGTTTTTGCGATGTTGAATTTCAGCAGCTTTTCTTGCCTTTGTTTCTTTGTTACCACGCATTTGTGCAATAGTTTCAGGTAATGTAAGAACCTGTGCGTGCCACTTGCGTTTGTTCACAAAACCACTGGGTCCCGCAACAACAGGTATTGGTGCAATGTTTTCAAACAATTTGGGGGCAGCAGGAGTGTTATTAACAAGGCTTGTCCCAGCAGCAGTAAGCTCAGGTGTTTCCAGGTTCTTCTTGGACTGTGGCAGTTTCATCCAACATGAACTCATGGTCTGGAATTATTTTTCGATTCCAATGTATGACTCAGGAGACATAAGAGTATGATGTCATTTTGGGCAACAAAATCCAAAAGTTCAACTTCTGAGCAGTGTGAACTATGTCCATCTAAAATAAGTAAATGCTTGCCTGGTGGGATGAAATGATCCTGCAGCCATTTCTTGAAAATTTCTGTTGTCACATAAGCTGACTGTTGATTCATAACTACTTGACTACCTGGTGGCAGACCATCCTCAAACTCCTTTTTCTTGTTTTTTCCTTTAAAAATGCAGTATGGTGGTAAGAAATTTCCTTCTCCATTCACGCAGGCTATCACTGAAATAGTTTCTCCTTTTTCAGCACTTGCCACGCAGCTAACTGACTTTGCTCCCTTACTGGCAACTACTTTGCCTGGATTATTGTTGAATTGTTGTCCTGATTCATCCATATTGCTAATTCATCTCAGTTTATCAACTGAATCGTTTTCCACACAAACACTGCAGAATATTGAAATGAGCGTTACATTCCTTTAACCCAAGCTATGGAAACACCTTGTGCTTTCCAAATTGCTAGTTCCCTACGTCTCTTCATGAATAATTGAAACCAGTCATATCCAGCTTCTTCTTTTTCAACATAAAATTATACGGAATGTTATTCTGGATGACAAATGTATATGCGAGGTGTCTAATGTCATGTTGGGTTGGGTTAATGCAAAACCATTTTTTCAAATCTCTGAATGTAGTCAACCAGTTCCTTTTCATTTTCCTCTCCCAAATAAGTCTTGCGTTCCAGTCGCATCTTGTGGAAGTTCCTATCTTTTATTCTCCTCATTAAAGTGCGAACAGGAACTCCATAGGTTTGTGCAATTGATCGAACAGATGTCATTTTTTTCTTGAATTTGTTAACAGCCTTTTGTAGGTCCTCTTCAATCCAAGTTGCTCGTAAATTCTTCTTAACATGTTCGAGGCATCTAGTCTATAATAACAAAACATAGGTACTAACAAAGTAATAAGTAAGTGTACTTAAATTATAATGAAATTAAAACTTAAAAACATAAAATGATTCGGGGTAATATGCTGCACACGGCGTATAACCCCAAATTACACCCATTTTTACAAATCCTGCTTAAGCTACGTCATTTTAAACATGGCGGCCTACTGATGCCATGAACATACATATCTGGCCTAATACTTTAACCCACCTATTCAATTTATTTACACTAATTTTTTACTTCTCCTTTCACTTCTACATTTTCCTGTACCTTATAAAGTTTTGGATATGACAAATAGACATAAATACCTTGTAATTCTGGTGAAAATCAGTCAAAATTGCTTTGTCATCACCATGCCTCAAAATGATTAGCACCACATCTGTGGGTGTTACCATGTGGACAGTATTGCCATCTATACTTGGGTTTTATTTAAAGCAGCTAGATTTTTAAATAGCCAATGCAGGACACCTTAAAAATACGTTAATGCGGTTAAACGCTCAGAACAAAGAGCATATGTGGAAGTGGTACTGTAATAATTGCAATACTTAAAGAGATAGTTTTACTATAAATGAAATTAGAAATTGTAAATCAAATTAGAAAAAGATATTTATTCAAATCGAGTTACATACAAATAATGTGGTAATAACAATTCAATAAAAAGGTAAATTAACAACATCAATACTTTTGAGTCGAATGGATTTGTTTTGCCAATATAGAATTATTGCACACGTCACTGTAAAAGTCTTCGCAAAAGCCCAATTTTAACATGATCATAGCCTTTACTGTATCTACCTTCAATTTTTTTTCTGGGGTCCAAATTTTATTCATTAATGAAAACACTCTTTCTGTTGGTGCATTTGTCCCTGGTTAAACATAACAGGTATTGAACAATTTTGAGGATGTTTTGGTAAGGGATACTGTAATTTCAAACTGCTGAATATTTCTTCCCATTTAATATCTATCTCAATATTTTTTTCATTCCATTCCTTTATTTTCTCTACCATCGTGTAACTTTTTACGAAAGATATTTTGTCAAATAAATCATTTTCGTTAATTGAACTTTTGGACATGCTTGTTGTTATAAGTTCCAGTTTCTTCTACATCTTTCCACAGAGGCATTTTTTTTTTTTTTTTTAAGATCAATCCAGAAAAAATATTTTTTTTGGTCTGTGTATATTTTTAAATATTCCAAACTATTTTTGTAAAAATTCTGAACGTGACAAATAAACCAATCCCTATTTATGTGACCATTTTCTCCTAAATTTGTAAAATCATGTCTAATTGTTATTGGAATATACTGATTTTCCGGCCTGTCACTGACTTTTCAAGTCAGAAATATGTTTCGCAACATCGAAAATAAATCGTCACTTTATCTCCTTCAATTCTCTTTATTGTATTGTGGAATAATGATGCTTGGTGATGGACAATTTTAGCCACAATTTTGAACATTGATTAGTAAAAAAGCTTGCTAGTATTGCTGGACACTTATCCTGAGATAAGAAGTAAGATTTTAAGGGCACAAATAATTTTAAAACTCTTTCAATACAGGGCAGAAGGGCCAGCCACCTTGTCTTACTATAGCCCAAAAGCCTTTGGTATTCAATTTCCGCTGATTCACAAAACTCCTTTAATTTCTCGGTACGAACTGTATAGATAAGAATATGTTTTTATGATAATACTTTCAACATCAACAGGTAATAAATCAGTAGCTGTCTGTATGCTATTATGCACAATATAAGCAACACAGCCAACACCAATAAGATTCTGAAGTAAGCTCTCATTTAGTTTTGCAAAAATATTATTCATGCCCCTTCGCTTACCTCCCCCAATTTGTATTGGCATTATTGGCGCAGAAAGCAACAACTTTATCTTTTAAGCTATTTTTGTCAATTACATTCATTATCGAGCCATAAATCATTTCAGTTGTTTCACCGGAAAGATTAATTCCAAAAGTTTTATTTCTATACCAGCTATTTTGTCAAAAAAACGAACTAAAGTAGGGAAAAGTTTAATATCATTATGGTTTGACATGTCTGAAAATATTGAAATGAAATGCACACGTTAAAGTTCGTTTTTTACAACTGAAATTGAGTATAGGACGATAACATTTTTAACTATGGCTTCACATTTTGTTTTCCCACATGTAAACTTTTTATCAAACAATTTTTGGATTAATTTCAATGTACATTCCATTGAACTGAAACTATGATTATGTACGACACTGTGAAAAGAAAATATGCTACGGATTTTGCTAGTTCCTCTTCTTTATTGCCAAATGTCTCTTCCCTAAAATAAGCACTTGATCTAGAAGATGAAGCGGCCAAATACAATGCCCTTTTGTGTTTATCTGAAGCAACATGTCTTTGAATATCATTTCTTCCCCCATGAGAAATAGAAAAGCCACCATTGTATTTGTTACATCAAACATCATAAATGGTATTTCCTTTTTTTTTTTTTTGGTGGCATTTCCTATTATAAGGGTATTTTAAATGAGAAAGTTTTAAATTATATAAAAATCAATTTAAATTTAAATTAGAAAAAATTAGAATAGTTTTTATAAGACATGGGCGATATCCTTTATACTTACATGACGTTTTCTGATAGCAGTTCCAATTCTCCAGAGAAAAAAAAATTCAACTGAAATGTAATAAATTATCGTATTATAAACGTGGAACGTACGCAAGATATCAAAAGAAAAACTAAACTCAGCAAACGATATTTTGGTATTTATCTCAGGTAAGATTACCGGAATATATGGCTAGTTTACGATGTCGATACTAAAAGTTTTAGATAACGACTGACTGATGACATTGGTGATCACACCACAGTTGGTGAGCGATAGTGTGCGCAATTTATCATCCTGCGACAATGTATTAAATCAATAGTATTCATTGTAATTTGAACCGATGCGTTACTTCTAATGTTGAGAGAGAGCTACAAATCCACAAGTGCAAAAGAATTTTCAAGTGTGATTGCTTAAGAAAATGCAGGGCAAACTAAATGAATTCTGCTGATGCAGGACATTTTCCGGGACTCATCACCGCGTGGGACAAACTATCGAAATCCGGGACGATTGGCTGCCTTAGTTTTATTAAGTGCAGCATATGGCCCATATTACCCCAACTTACTATATAGTATTTTCCTTTTAAAACACATTTCTAATCAACAAAAATTAATAAGTAGTCAGTCCTCATATCATGTTCCTGGAAACCCTCGTGCAGTGCAAAATCGTGCAATATAAATAACAGGCCTTATGGGAAAAATAGGGTTAGGTGCTGACCACCCAAGATTGAATACACATTTGTAACCAAAACATTACCAAATGCAATAAATAATCGCAATACTATGTGTATTTTATTACGATTTTTAAGTAATAAAATATTGCTAAAGCTTTTATCGTAAGCAAACTTGATCCTGATCTCTTTGTTTCATCTTCTAATAAAAAACAAATGACAGATGTTCTATCTCTTCCAATCCTTTGTCTTGATCTAATGCCTTTTGTTACTTTTAATTGCTCCTGCTATAAAAGTTGCTTTTATTTTCTCTGCATTCTTCCTAATAGTTCTTAGCAGTTAGGTTATGTTATTTCCTAACCTAACCCTAATGGTTAAGTTAGGAAATAAGGTTCCCTAACTTTGTTTGTTTGTTATTTGGCTTTTAGGAGCATTAGCAACTAAGGCCATATTGCTCCGGGAATATGCGGTGGTCATACCCTGACCTTTCAGCATCCTCCATATTTGGTGGTGACGGGATCGAACCCCGGTCTAATCAAGAAGCCTGTGTTACGCACTGCTGCTCCTTCCCACCTGGCTACGGAGGTGCCAGCTTTGTTTGTCATGCCAACATGTCAATCAGTATAAATTTCTCGACTTCTACTGCTACTACTGATAATATACACAATCTGTTTACCGAGAATGCAAGGAGATACTCTGGTAGTGGCAAACCAGCTTGTCTGTCAAATTTGCCATAGCTTTCTGTGGTTCTTGTTTTGGCTTTCTTTACCTTAGCCTCTTTTCTTTTTTCTCGAACCTGCAGTATCTTCACCAGCACACTTCCTTTTCACATTGTTTTCAAGTATTTTACTTGTTTTTAGGAAATAAAGCACAATTACAGTATAAAAAGAACAAAAATTAGGAGGCACATATGATACATATAAACAAAGCAGCGAACATGTAGCAACTGAGTAAACAATGCAATAAGCGTTGCTTTCAGCTGTTGTAATTCTGCTGCGTTCGACTGCCATTTCTTGTAAACAGAAAGCTGAATCATGCATAAGCTAATTCAGTTCATGTTATATGTCACATCCCCCTATTTATAAATAGTGTATGATCAAATTCATGTAGTGTAAACGTGTTGTATGAGGACTGACTATACTTGTTTTATTGTATGTACTTTAGCTTTTGGAGTGAGATATATGCTGACACTAAGCAAAGCAAGCAGATTAGTTGATTCATTTTACAGTCTCATGTTAAAGGGAAAAAAAAAATTATTTCAAGATTCATGCATTCACTTCAAACTGTGAATAAACATTATTTCCTCATAAATTCAATGTTGAATATTTGTTTTCTTTTCAGTTTCCATTTAGTTTTCAGTTTAACATCAAACTGAAAGCTAGCATCAACATGAAAACAAACAAAAAGACCAAAGTGCTATTCCAAGCTTTTTATTAGAGTTGAGCAACAATGCCAAAAGGAAAAGTTACAGGTACAAAGATCATGGATATAGATGAAAAAAAGTAATATTAGTAGTGGCAAATGATGCAAGAAAGCAAGCTTATAAAGCATCAGAAAAAAAAAGAAACCTTTCTACATCACCTGTCCATCCCCTCCAATAATTTGTCTAATTCTTCCTTGAATTTATTCAAGCTACCCACCTCCACAACAGCAGATGGAAATTTGTTCCAACGATTAAACTCCCACTATCCTGCACCCTTGCATGTGTAGTCTGAACAAGAGGAAAAATGCCATCAGCATTGAGCTTGCCCAATCCATTCAGGGCCAAATGCCTCAAGCAGGTCATTTCATAGCTGCCTAGTCTCTAAATGCTGCAATTTGCAGAACTGAAGCCTTTCTTGGTGAGTTCACCCTTTTGTTCTCTTTGCCCTTCTCTGTACCCATTCCAGCAGATCTACACCCTAAAATGAGACCTCCAGACCTGTTAGGCCGAACTCAAGATACAGCTTAACCATTGCCTTGTATAATGGGATAATCACTTCCTGTTAGCAAAGTTCCTATATGTTATTGACAAAACCTCATGAGATATCCTGGCAGCTTGTCTGCACTGCTCAGAGAACTTCATATCTGACTGCACAATTATTCTGAGGTCTCTTTCATTTTCCCTGAGTGTAGCACCACACAGTTGGTATGTTAATCTAGGATTACTGCTACCTCGATGCAGTACATTGCATCTGTCAATGTTAAACTTCAACTGCCATTTCTCAGCCCAACTCCTCGTTATTCTAGATCTTGTTGCAGTAGCTTACCCCGATCACTGTTATTAACAACTCTGCCAACCTTTGTATCATTTGCAAAGTTAGACATTAAGCCTATTTATAAATAGTTCAACAAGTTGAATATAAATAACTATATATTGAACAATCCATTACATTGAAACAAGTTATGTCATTAACTGTGGGGAGGAAAGAAAAGATTTTGTCCATAGTGCAGTGTAAGAATATAGAATCAGTAAGTCCATGTTTATCATTAGAGGTGTCTAACTTCAAACAATAGTGGACAGTTCACTAAATGATTTTTACAGTCTACATTCAAACTTGAAAAAGAATATGGTAAATTTGTATTTTATACAGGGCGTCTCAAAAATATTGGTACAAACGTTTAGGGGAGGTAGGTAATATCTAAAGGAATGTTAATCACATAGGAACCCAAAACGTCACCGTAAGTCGGTAGACGGTGCTGTTCATCAGTTTGTGAGAGGGAAAATTTCTGGTTTACTCATTCAAGCAGTAGTCGCCACACGAAGAGCATGCATCGATATACGATCTGTGAGCTGGCAGACATGCACCTTGTGTATGGATTAGCAGAGGGCAATGGACAAGCCACTCAACGAATTTATGGAGAATGCTGCCCAGACAGACATGTACCGGACCACTGTTTGTTTGCACGTGTGCATCAAAATTTGTGCGATTATGGGTCATTGAGAGGTAACAGGAGTAGTGCGTGCAGACCACATTCAATGCGAACTCCCACCATGGAAGAAATTGTGTTGAATGCCGTCCAGAATAATCCTACTACCAGCACACGTGCCGTTGCCTTAGGAGTGTCTCATTGCAGTGTACAGCATGTCTGGCACGATTCCTTACACCCCTATCATCTCCAAAGGGTTCAGTTACTGCTCACCCAAGATATCCTGCACGTGTGGCTTTTGCGCAGTGGTTTCTCCAAGAAAGTGTTCAAGACTTGAATTTTCCAGCCTATGTTTTGTTCGTGGATGAGGCTTATTTCACTCAGGAAGGCTTATTCAATCAGCACAATGCTCATGTGTGGGCTCACAACTCACACGGTGTGCGCCCCCATGCGGGACAACATCACTTCGCAATAAATGTGTGGGCAGGTATGGTCAGTGACTGCTTAGTCGGCCCATAACTGTTACCATCCCACACGAACTCCGCTATATATCGGATCTTTCTTGAACAAGTTCTACCAGGGTTACTTGATGTTCCAGCAAATGTGAGACGCAACATTTGGTTTCAACATGACGGGGTGCCTGCCCATTTGAACAGGCATTTTGGGCGTCGATGGATTGGCTGTGGTGGACCCGTTTCCTGGCCCCCACGCTCACCTGATTTATCGAGCCTTGATTTCTTTCTGTGGGGGGACCCCTCAAATCTATCGTGTATGAATTGCCTGTGGAGACAGAAATGGATCTCGTGGCGAGTCGTCTGCGCTGCTGCCAAACTCCAGGTGTGTTCGACCATGTCCACCAATCCATGCTGTGTCGGTGTCACACATGCATTGCGTCTCATGGTGGAACCTTCAAGCATTTGTTGTAACATCATGAAATGCATCCATTTCGTACTCCATTATTAATATTATGTCAAATAAATGTTTGCCACTAATTACTGTGTTGTGTCATGTTTGTTTCTTGTGCCTCTGCTATTACTTTCCCGTGACGTTTCCGGTTATGGGTTCCTATGCGATTCATATTCCTTTAGATGTTACCTACCTCCCCTAAACGTTTGTATCAATATTTTTGAGACACCCTGTAGAACATATATTATACAGGGTGTCCCAAAAAGGTGTAACCAATTTTAAATGTTTGTAACAAATGTAGTTTTAATGATAGAAACACAAAACCTGTGCTAAATGTGAGAAAAACAGTTGAAGTTTTTACTGACATTCAACATGTGCACCACTTGTCACACGAACAATATCTAATCGGTAATAAAGTTCATCCCATGTTTTTTAAGAATGTCACGCTTAATCATAGTAATTGCATTTGTAATCCTGCGATGTCTGCAACAGGGGTCTTGTAGACTGTCTTTGATGAATCCCCATAAGAAGAAATCACAAGGGGATAAATCTGATGAATGTAGTGGCCACGCAGTAGGACCATCACACCCAATCCAACAGCCAGGAAACTTGTCACACTCAAGGCCCAATGTGGCGGCACTCCATCCTTTTGGAAAATAACCCCATTTGGCAGTTCATCCAATTGAGGATACACATAAAGTTCAAGCATGTCCTGGTAATTATCCACTCTCACAGTCGCTTCTTGAAAGAAAAAGGGTCCAATAACCCGATCAACCATGATGCCACACCACACATTCACCTTTGGGCTATCTCGCTGATACTCCTGCGTGTAGTGTGGGTTTTCAGTCCCCCAAATTCTGACATTTTGCTTATTCACCTTTCCCGAAACATGAAATGTGCACTCATCCGTGAAACAAATCTGTGTCATTACACGTTCATCTTGTTCCATTTTCTCCAACATGTTTGTATTGCTCATTTAAAATTGGTTACACCTTTTTGTTTGTGTGACAAGTGGTGCACATGTTGAATGTCAGTAAAAACTTCAACTCTTTTTCTCACATTTAGGGCAGGTTTTGTGTTTCTATCATTAAAATTACATTTGTTACAACCATTTAAAATTGGTCACACCTTTTTGGGACACCCTGTATTTTATTTATGCAGAATGGGATGGTTATTAAGCTTTTGAAATTATGGTAGAACTAACATGAAAAATTTACATTGTCTTGCATGAAATGCCAGAAGAGGAAAAGGCATGGGTTTGAATTCTATCAATAACATAAGGAAATTATGGGTTTTTCACACCAGGTCTCTCCCAAAAAAAAAAAAAAAATTATTGGGACAATCATTAATTCTTTTACCTGATACCACACCTGAAAATCAGTCTGTTTGTGGCATTGCATAAAAACTGCAACACCTTGAGTAATGGTGTGGCTGATGTAATTACCAAGTTGAGACATCGTGGTGTTACTACTTCCATGGCCATCGCATTTGTGACTGCATGAAGGAGCCTAATCAAGGGACAACATTGGTTTAAAAGTTTATGAATTTTAAAAATGAGAATGATTCCCTTATTTGTTTGTACTTTATATGTTATTAAAATGTTACTAGCGCATATTATATTGTTATCTGAAATTTGTTTTCACTAAATAGAATGATAAATATTCGGAAAAGGTTTTGTTTGTTTGTTTGTGAGCATTAACAACTAAGGCCATATTGCTCCGGGGATATGCGGTGGTCATTCCTGACCTTTCCCCATCCTCCGTATTTGGTGATCACGGGCTCGAACCCCGGTCTAATCAAGAAGCGTGTGCTACGCACTGCTGCTCCTGCCCACCTGGCTACGGAGGCGCCCCTCGGAAAAGGTTATGAACCAGAGAGCATAGATAACAATATCTCTTTGAGGATTGGTTTAAATGCTGCTTCATTTCAGAGGTTGAAAATATTGTAAAGACAATGACATTCCTTTCAAGATTTTGCTTCTATTAGATAATGCTCCTGGACACCTACACATCTAGATGATTTCAATTCAAACATGAGAGTCATATTTTTACCAACAAACACGACTTCACTCATCCAACCTATGCATCAGGGTGTTATAATGAATTGAAAAGCATACTATTTAAGCACATTTGCTCAGGCATTGTCTGCAGTAGATGAAGAGAAAACTTTTACATTGACTTGGAAATCTTATAGATTTACTACACCATCTTAAGGCCTGGGTGGAAATTACTAAAAGTTGTTCCAATGGCACATGGAACAATATATGTACAATATGTACATGTAAAAGGCTTCCAAGGGTTTGAAAAAGATTAATCATATGAAGAGGTTACAGTTAAGATTGTAAAGGTTGCAGAGCTACTTCAGTTGGAAGTTGATGCCAAAGACAAGGAATTATCTAATGAAGAACTTATTGACTTGCAGGCAGCAATAGTGAAAGAAGAAAATGCTGACAAAGCTTAAGATGAACCAAATGAGGAGGTGAGATGCTTCATCACCAGAGAGATGGCAATGACATTTTGTGAAATTGCATTGGCAATGGAGAGATTTGAGAGGATGGATCCTGACAGCAAATGATTCTTAAAAGTTAACAGAGGGGCGAATAATATGCTTGCTTGCTACAAAGAAATCTACGATAAGGAAAAAGTCACTGTCCTGTCATCCACTAATATGTTCTTTCGTAAGGTTTAGTGGCCGACCCCTTCTAAATCTCCGTGTACTTATCAGCTGAAGACATCGGTTCTGGCACTGATGCTTGAGAGGTAAAACTTACTGACGTTATGCCTACTTTCTTTTTTTTGTAATTTTATAATTTTGAAATTTTTCCTGCACATGAAATAAAAATTTGAATAAATGCAATAAATAATTCTATTTACATGTTCGTCAAACATTTCGTTTTTGATTCAATCTATTCAGCGAGCACAGTTGCGAGTGCTGCACAAGCATGGGAGAAATTCCAACTTACATAGTGTTCCATGGAACACAACCCTTATGTAAGTCGGGGAGTTCCTGTAATGGAATTGAGATTGCTTCAGAACCATATAGTATACCAGAGGCTTTCCTCTATATCATGATGTTTGTTTCTGATGAATGCATTTCTGCTGTCTGATTCTACTTTAACCATGGCTGACCTATTTTTCTAGAAGCCAAACTGATTATTATTGAATAAAGTTTGTCAGGTGGATGGTATATAAATTTTTTTTTTTTTCTAGAGTTTTGCTCAGGCAGCTAGTGAAAGAAGCAGATCTTTAATTATAGTATTAGTAGTGGCAAATGATGCAAGAAAGCAAGTTTATTGGCCAAAAAAAAAAAAACTAACACATTTCACCTATCCATACTCTCCAAAAATTTGTCTTCTACTTCCTTGAATTTATTCAAACCACCCACTTCCACAACAGATGGAAGTTTGTTCTAACAACCAACCATCTGCTTGCTAAAGGCAAACTACAAATCCATTCTGCAACCATCTTTCCTCAACTTGAATTTATTTTGTCCTCTCGTGTGTAGTCTCAGCTAGAGGAAGAATGCCATAAACATTAAGCTTACTCAATCAGATCTACCTGCAGGTGACTTGTCCCCAGATGCTAAAATTTGCAAAACTGAAGTCTTTCTGATAACAGCATCCATTGATGAAGGGTACAAATCTGGCTGCCCTTCTCTACACTTGTTCCAGCAGATCTACATCCTTCTTAAAGTGAGGCCTCCAAACCAGTATACTGTACTCAAGATACAGCCTAACCATGGCCTTGTAAAAAGGCATAATCTTCCTTATCTCTACTAGCAAAGTTGCTGTATATAATTGCCACAACCCCATGAACTGTCTTGGCAGCCTGTGTGCACTGCCCAGAGAACTTCATAATTACCCTCAGGTCTTTTTCATTTTCCACTACCTTGAATATAGTACCACATAGTTGGTATGCTAATTTGGGATTACTGCTACTCATATGCAGTACCTTGCATTTGTCAATGTTAAACATCAACTGCCATTTCTCAACCCATGTACATAATTTTTCTAGATCTTCTGGTAGTAGCCTGCCCTGTTTACTGTACACATTAACCACCCTGCCAACCTTTGTATCATCTGCACTCTTAGACATCAAGCCTGATATACTTTAATCAATAAATATTGAAAACAATGGGACTATCACTGCAGGGGGGGAAGCACATATACAAATAACATTAGCCACAAACAGCAGTGCCCATTGATAACCACTCTGTCTTCTCCCATCTCTTTATCCTTGGCAGTAACTTGCTTAAGGGGGAAAAAGTAAACACACCTGAACTGTAATGCACTGCACACATTAGCTAACTTGTAATCTCCCCTAGGGCCTTTTACAATTAAGCAGTGCAGTGGATAAGGGAGGAAATTTACCATTTAACTGTTTTATTTTATTTTTTCCAGATCACTGACAATATTTTCATTGAACAGAATTTAATCCAGTGAATTTTTTTTTTTTTTACTTTCCTCCTTTACTATATGAATAATATAGTAAAAGCTATAACATGATTTTACTATATTATTGATAGTTTAAGATTGATAGTGATAGGGTGTTTGCAGAACTCGTTCTGTGCTTTGTTCTCTCTCTTTCTCGCCATTGAGACAATTTTAATTCCACCAATAATTTGCATGGTCAATTTCTTGGTTGAAATAGTAAAGTTGCAGCTATTACCATTTGATTTGTGATGGGCTAGAGTGAATGAGATATTCATCAAAAGAGAATGGGTGCTGTATTTTGTCCAGTCAGCTTTTGAAAATCCAGTAAAACAAATTTGCTGTTTCTGAGGTGTAGATGTTTCACTTCTACATATAGGATGATGGCCACTGTTGAGCAGATTAGTAAGAGCTATCCAGTCCATACTTCAGAACAGGACTGGAAAGCACAAGGAGTTTTAATTCAAGGGGAAACGTGGTGTTAAATTTGTCTCTTGTATTTGTAAGCAGATGCCATCAGGATCATAGCACTGAATAGCTCATCTGTATCATCAACTGTTATTGCCAAAAGCTTTTGCAATTTCATTGAAAAATTTGTTCATTTTTTGGCTTTGACTATAAAAACTGAATCTGTCGGCTTTTTTAGGGGAACTCAGCTTGTGGCATTCAATTTAAACTTTTTCTTTTTTAAAGATGCCACCACAAGTTTTCTACATGGATCTCCAGAATAGTTTCATTAAGACAAATTATTAGTCATAATGCAGGGTTCAGCTGGTTTCTTCAGAGTCCTTGTTTTCCATTTCAGTTGATCACACAGAAGTTACATTTACAGCAACTGGTATCAAGAGCAGACTGGTTCTATTTGCTGTAGTGTTAAGTAGACGAAAGGAGTGATGTATGTGTTTAAGCTGGTATTAAGTGAATTCTGTGGGAGGCTTCAACATTCATACGAGGTGTGGCAAAGTTCCAAGAGTAGTGCAATAAAAAGAACACTAGCACTCATAAATGGTTTTGCTTTTATTCAATGTAATCACCACTACCTGATTGAATGCACCTATTACATTCTAAAAGTTTCTGAAAAAGAATCAGTGAAGGCATCCAAAGAGATGATAATGTTCAGTTTGTCCTTAACATCCTGAAATCGCTTTCCTCTGACAGTAGTTTTCACCTTGGGAAAGAGGAAGAAGTCCACTGGGGCTAGACTAGGAGAGTACAGTGGATGGTTGATATGTAAAGTGCCATGTTTCATCAGAAATGTATTCACACATGCAGAATGGGCAGGTGCATTGTTATGCAACAAGAATCAGCTGTTTTATTCTCAAAATTGCAGCCTCGCCCAGGAAATGTGCTTCAACAGTCTTGGAAATACCTGTACAAATTCCTTGTGAATAACATCCCGTTTCGTTGGAAAACACAATCAGCATCAAATTTATCCTGGACTTCACTAAACAAAACTTTTTGGGTCTTGGTGACGATTTTGAAGTCCACTGCATGCCCTGATACTCCACCTCTGGGTCATATTGAAACAAATTCATCTCCAATGACAATACAGTAAGAAATTAGGATTGTCTTGACAAGTCTGAATGAACTCTTTCCATGCTGACACTTTGTTGCTTCTACTTATACACAAGGCCATGCAGCATAAATTGTACACAAACCTTCCTTTTCTTTAAATCTTTATACAGAATTTGATGAATCATGTGCTTATTCATTTCCAACTCATCAACCATTACTCTGAGAGTCAAGTTCCACAGTTTCCCAAGCTTTTGCAATTCCATCATTTCAAGAGGTTGATAGATTTCTTGGGTCATTGCAAACACATCCTCATCTTTGAACTACTTATACCATTCAAACACACTAGTGTGACTTAATGTTTCATCACTATAAACAGTTTTTAACATTTCCTACGTTTATACTGCAGGTTTTCAGAGTTTTAGAACAGAATTTGATATCTGTTTGTTGCTCCATTGCAAAATAATGACACGGGTTCTTACTTGCAACCTGTCAGCCTACTGGACAATCTCTGTACCACCATCTGTTGAAGGAAGCTTGAACTACAGCACACCACCATTTATTTTCAAACTCATTGAACATGACTGCACCAGTCTGGGAACTTTATTGCCACACCTTATATCTTGTTGCAACTGTTTTCTTTTCAGAAAAAGAAACCTGAAACATATGGGTCCAGTATGTACAGACAGATATAAGTTTAAATGTCCTGCTTTTACTGATGTGTATCCAGTGAACCCTGATCAAGTATAACTGAAATTTCTGAATTAATGTTAAGTAGCATTTGTTGTAAATGGTTCTAAAATAAAGACTCTGCAACAATTGAAATTTTTATTTCTATTTAACCACAGTAAATTTTAGGAATAAAAATGACTAGTTATTGGGGTAAAGCACCTTCTTGGCAGAATTCACATGGAAGAATATTATACAAATTTGAAGATGCTCAGATAGAAATATTTAATACAGGTTTTCACAACAGTGAATTTGACTGGACAAGTCAGCAAGATTTAAAATTACTGGTTAAAAAAATAGGGTGGTTAGAGATGTAATCTAATGTGGTTTAATTAATGCAATGAATGTATTTTAAATATATATATAAATTAGAGACAATAATCTAGACTGCACAAAACTTAATTTCTAACCTAATTATTAAATAACACTAAAATCATCACTTTTTTTAAATCTAAGTTACCACTAGCTAATTGGATTACCTGCAACCTGTTTTAACTATACACAAGTAAAGGAAATAAATCTTGACTAGACTTAAAATAAATCAGAAAAATAAACTGAATATAATTATTTTTATTCTCATTTGGATATTGATTCATTTATGTATTTTTAAATATATCCAGAAATTCTGTTAAAACAGAAGGAAATAAAATAATTAAATATTTTTATTCTATAATAGAGAAAATGATAATTGATACAGATAAAATAACACAAATACAAGACCATAAAAAAGTATTGAAAATACCAATCACTGCAATGAAACTTATAATATTCAGTATTTTCTAAAAAAGTATAATCAAATAATCTGTTTAATCAAAACAATTTTTTTTTTATTCTTTTAAAAATGACATTCTCACCTATAGAGAATTCAATTCAGACTTCAGCAGCAAAAGGAAGATGCAGATTAATTATAACAGAAATTTGAGAATACAGAGCAATTCAAAACTGCCATATTATTGTAGAAAAAAATAACACTATACATCACGAAACTAATACAGCAGATTAAAACTACAATTAGGATCACACTTGGAAAGGTGTGATTCTGCTACCTAAGTAACAAGATACCCTTAATACAAAAAATTAAAAATAAATAAATACTAATCCTTGGCAGTAAAAATGCTCAACTCACACCCACCAAAGCATGAATGCCACTTTCATAATAAATTGAATTAAATAAAGACATAGAACTCATAAGCAACACCTTCAAGGGGGGCATCAGTACTTGTAAACTCCAAGTTTTATTTTTAATTATTCAGATATCCTGGTAGTCAGGTAACAGAACCACATCTCATAGCATTCATTTTCCACATTAATTTTGTGGTATATTTAGTGTTCCTTCTTCTACAATAGGAGATAACACATTTGGCTTGCTTTATAGTAAAGTGACATCATATTGTAATAATTAGGAAAGATTACTATCCCTTATGAGTTGTGATCCCATGAATGGGAAAAGCTAAGTAATGGAAAAGAGGGATGTTACATTCTTGGCAAGTTGGGAAATACAAAAGTATAATTTTTAGCACTTAAGTTACATATGAAGAACAAACACTTGCTTTAATTCTATCCTCAACTTCTTCTGATGTAATGAACAGTTGGTTCTTAACCCCACAGCCATGCATAATGAAGGGTAATTTATTTAATAAATATAATGACTGCTCTTCTAAAGTAAAAACTATCCCTTATATTTGTTTCATATCACTCACTTTTTTGAGAATAAATTGGTGTACAAATAAATTTTTAATTTTAAAAAATCATTAAGACTATCTACACCAAAATTTTTGATATTTTAATAGGTAAAAATTAAAACTGAATTCACTAGTGCTTAAACATCACTGCAACTAAAACAATCCTTTATTTCTGCAAGGAGGTAACTGAATAGCTTCAGTACTTCCCTGCATTTGTTTCAACAAAACTTCCTTTCCAAATTTAAAAATAATTACTGTTATTTTATTTATAACATTTTACCTAATTTCATTCTAAAATTTTTCAATGCATACTAAATAATTTTGTGTATCAGTATTTTATTTATTTATTTTTTAAATTTAAATGTCTTTCCCACTTGAAAATTTCAGTTTATTGAGAATTAGCCTATTGCTATATACTGCAAATATAATAAAATAAAAGTGTGAAATTGAAGTAAAAGAGAAGCTATGATATGTAAGAGATACCTGTATTATGCAACCTATTCAGGGATGGCAACTGAGTTTAACTAAAAGAGTCTTTCAAAATGTACATCTATTTTACTGACAAATTTGCAGTATTGTAAAAATAAAATTCCTTTAATTTTTTTTTTTTTTAATCTCTTTAAACACAATGCTGTCATACCTATTCCAAAGCTATTCATAGTAGATTTTGAGGAGGAGAAATGTCAAAAACAGATTGGTAATACTGTTGGAAAACAACTGGCAAAAGAACAATGAGCAGTCATAAAATTTAGTATAGAATAAAAATTAATTCATAATAAATTTTATGCTAAGTGGCAAAAATGTTGTTTGTTGGTTTAAGTGCTAGAAATCAATTTTGAATCTCATTACAATTAATGATTTTTAAATAAAAAACAAAGATGACTGTATATTATATATACTTTATGCAATATGATTTATTTCAGCTATACAGAACAGATTCTGCATGTAATTTAATATTGGCACTGCAATAAATACGAAGTTCATTATTTTTCCTTCACCAGATGACTTTTCAACATATGATTTAATTACATAGAGATGGAAATTTTTTTTCCATATAAATTTATTAATTTGAGTTTCAAACTAATTTTTCAAGTTGATTTTGGCACATATAGTAGCGGAAATACTAATAGACTAAAATTCAGGTGACTGTATTTTTTAAATTTAATATACAGATTTCCCTAAATTTCAAATGGAAAACTAAAATGGCTTCCAAAATAATATCATAAATCTAATTCTTAAGTTTAGGAATAAAGTTGAAGTACCACACAGATTCAATAGCCTGTGGTAGCTACCAAATATGAGGTCTAGTACAGTGATTTCTAGATTTACAAACATCTGATATCTGAATTTTTAACCATATAAACAGGAATTTGACAAACATTTCATTTATAATCTTACAACTTGGGTAAATCCACAAATTGGTACTTTTTGAAAACAAGATGGCTAAGAAAATATTTTCCCTATGTACATAGTTTTTTATTTTTTTTGTAAAATCAGTGTTACTACAGATTTACAAACCAAGAGAAATTGAGAACGGATGACAGCAGAACAACTAAGAGTATAATAAATGGAAACCTACCAGCAGGACGGCAAAAGGAAGACTGTGGAAAAGATGGATGACGTAGAAGAGGACTTAAAGATCATGAGAATAAGAAGTTGGAGAAGTCTGACTTCTAGGAGAGCTTATTGGTGGAACATTGTTGAGAAGGCATTATAACCCACCCCAGGTTAAAATGCCAGAAGTGTTACTACGACTACTTTTTAAATCTGTTAATTCTGGGATCAGAACACTGACGGACTTACAAAAATAATATTAGCAGTTGTAAATGACTAGTTTATTGTTGCATATTAAACTGTGATTTGATTTTACTGTAATACACCCAATCACAAACATGTTGAAAAATACATTGAACAGATTAAACAGCACTGCTCTGAAGCCACAACATAGAGAGAGAGAGAGAGAGAGAGAGAGAGAATTCAGCTGTTCTTCCTGGATCTCCATGAAGAAACAGGAGGAGAGGTCATAACAGGCTTTAACTTGTTAATGTTTGTCTTCCCCCCCCCACAACAATAATAATACTGTGTGACCTTAATCCTCCTACTGATATACTACATGACAGCATGGAGGAACTGGCGTACCAGATCTATCTATCTACATAAACTCCAGTATGTTGTATCATGTGCAAATGAATACCCAATATGCCAAGACTTGCTGAACAATGAAAGGTGGCCTTGACATGACTACACCACTGAGGAAACAACAGCATCTTGTAATATCATGACATTTTTGCTGTATACACAGGGTGGGGCAGTAGGATTGGATGTTTTTCACTGCACCACAGAGGGAGCATTGTGGTAGTGGGGAATTAAAGCTAAGTGTCATGTCATGTATTCAAGTAGTTTAGTAATCATGGATAATCAGCCAGTGAACCATTGCACATTTGCAGTAGAAACTTATCTCACAACAAAATCTATTGTGTAGACACAAGTTTCGAGTTCAGTTTAATGTACCAAGACATGGCAGAGTTCCCTCTCAGAACACAATATTAAGGTGGGTTGAAGTTTTTTACACTAGTAGTGATTTGTCAGGAATACGCACAGTTTGCACACCAGAATGTTGAAAGAGTGAGAAATGAAGTGTTGCAAAGTCCATCCCAGTCAGCAGGGAGACAAGTGATTGCCTTGGGAATGTCAAACAGAAGTCTAAGATGAATTTTGCATGTTTTAAAGTTTCACCTGTACAAAATACAAGTCGCCCATGAGGTAACAAATCAGGATAAAACTGAGAGTACAGTTCCATAGACAATTTATGGACATTTTGGAAAGTGATGCAATTGTTTTGATTATTTTGGACAAGGCTCATTTTTACCATTCTGGATTTGTTAACAAGCAGAAATTATGCTAGTGATCAGGGACTAACCCAATAGAGCTCCATCAAAAAGGTAATTGTCTGGTGTGGTGTATCTTCATTTGGAGTAATTGGACCATATTTCTTTAAAGAGAACAATCGGGCTGTAACTGAATGCTGATCAATAAAGTACGATATTGGAAACTGTTTTGGTTGATGAGCTATATAGGTTCAGACAAAATAATGTATGGGTTCAACAAGACAGAGCAACACTGCACACTTCATCAAGACAAAGTATGGCCATTTTGAGGAGAATGTTTCCTGAGCACTAGGTTTCAGGGTCTGGCAATGTCCACTGACTGCCAAGATCTCCTGGCTTGACCACCTGACTTTTTTCTTTGGAGATATCTAAAGGTGAAAGTTTACGAAACAAGACCACTCTCAATTCAAGGACCAAATTATGGAAGAAATTAGAATTAATTTAAATTTGTTACAGCAAGTAATGCACAGTTTTATGCAAAGATTGCAACAATGTATTGACTGTGCCAGAGGTCATTTTTGAAAGTTTATGTTATGATTTCTTTGTTCATGTTATTATTTCTTTAAATAAAGATCTCAATTTACATCTCATCTTTTAAAAATAATTCACCAAATTGCATCCAATCATACTGTCCCATCTTGTATATTTTTTGACGTTTTTGCTGCTTTCTTGTAGTTTTGATGTGTGAATGTATTACTATATAAACAGTCAGAGATTCTGTTATGTATGCTTTTTTAAATTATCTCACAAGTATTATTCTCTTCATGGTTCCTGTCCCTCTTGTATACACAAGCTAATACATCATACATCAGAATATCATTTGGCATCTAAAGTGACACTCTGATTTTGGACTGTTGGAAAGTATGCAGGGATCTTTTGGGCCACCAGTAACATAAAACTCTTATCTGTTCTCAAATGAAAAAAAATAATAATAATAATAATAAATATTTAACTTTTGTTGTCCCCATTATTTCATTATACACAATGGGCGCCTCCACAGCCAGGTGGTCAGGAACAGTAGTGCGTAGCACACGCTTCTTGATTAGACCAGGATTCAAGCCTGTGACCACCAAATACGGAGGAAGCAGAAAGTCAGGGAATGACCACCGCACATCCCCAGCTCTGATAAAGGGTGAGGGTTGGCATCAGGAAGGCATCCAGCCGTAAAAATTGCATGCTAAAACAAAAACGTTGACCCCATATGGGAAAAGGCAAGGACCAAAAAAAAAAAAATTTCATCATACACAATGGATAAAATTCCTGACTTTAAAAGATGAGATGAGGCTACTTTTCAGAAATGTATGGTGTTTGTAAATTAGGAAATTACTGTACAAAGATTTCAAAGTTAAGGCTAATAAAGATGAAAATTTACACTTATATCTACAGCTATTGCCACCAATCCTAATTTCCACCTCTATCTGCCATTTGAGGACATTCTTTTTCAATCCGGAATTTTAAAATATCTCAAGTGCACTTGAAATATTTTAACTTAAAACTCCCTAAGGTTTGTGCACTTTCCAGTAGTACTTTCATTCATTAGTTCACTCTAATTTATACCACATATAATATGTCAGACTTTGTCATCTTAAGGTACTAAAACCCTGCATCTGATTTCATAACAAGTGTAACAACTACAGTTTGAATCCTTGTGGATTCAAACTGTACACTTTTTTCTATAGGGTTCAAAGAAAGCAAGACAATTTTAATCAAAGGTGACGATTATGCTTATATTTTTAAAACTCACATGGCATTGTTCAATATGAATTTGTCCCACAGTGAACCAGGATGCTACAAAACAGATCTACAGAAATTGTGTGAACCTGTTTGGAGAAATCATGCAGGAAAAGTAGGCTTCGGGGGAAACTGGTGTTTGCATCAACAACACTACCCCTTCACATCAGACTTTCTGTTCAAGGATTTCTGGCATAACACACCATCACTTGTGTTCCCTCATCCAACAGATCTAGCTCTCTGCGCATGTATCCAAGGAGGCTTAAGACCTTGAAAGGTCATACAAGGAGGCTTAAACGCTGGTAAGCTTCACTTCTCAAATATCAGTTCAGTCACTGAACTTTTTCACACCTCTGAATACACTGTCAATTATTTTTAAAATAGTATCAAAATGACAGAAAAAAATGCTCATTAGTGCCTCTTAACAAATCAATCTCTCTCTCTCTCTCTCTCTCTCTCTCTCTCACCTCAACCTCAAAATAATTTATTTATTACTCAGTTTTTACAATACCATTGAACACATTACAATTTGGAGTTTAAGAGTAATGCACAGCCTTAGTAATCTATATACATTTTATGGTAGTTCTGAACTACCAAGGATTCAGCAAAACTGCAATAGGAAGTATTTCCTATAATAAGGTTTTCTCTCTTCTATTACATAAATTACCTCTTCCAGTTTGTTTGTCGTGACTCTCATTTCAAAATTAATCTGAAAGGCTTATTCCAGTTAAATTGATATAATATCGAAGGATCTTCAGATGTTCTTTTAACAAATATCACTTATCTAAAGTATATTATATTAGTTTTATATCACAGCCCAACTTTCACTCATACTGAGCTATATTGAAGTATTTTATTATATTTAATTGGTGGCTTCAGTTGCACGCATGAACATTTAATGTGAAACCTTTGAACATATGAGATTCAATGAAGACAAAGACTTAATCCAAATATCTAAAGTTTAACAAAATTTTAGATGTACGTGAAATCTCAGTATTTCAAAAATGCATTAAGAAGTCATTCATAACTATTAATTTTAAAGCTTATCTGAAAACTTTAAATAGGAGCACATTTTAATTATATTCACATAATGTGTTTGTAAATTTATATGAATGCACTCACAAACACAACTGTGCCAAATGCAATAAATATGTTATTTTATGGATGAAAGAACATTAGCATCTCTATAGTAAAGCACGACAAACACTTTCTACAAGTATCAAAAATAATATCTATACGAACTTTACACAACAAAAATCTATGATGAACATATATATTAAATGAATTTCAACTTGATAGAGGTCAACACACACCAATTTTAGCACTACATATCCAGTTGACGGGAAACAATATTATACAAACTTTTGCCATTAAAATTATACTGCAATTTGTTAATATAACTTTTTTAAAAATATATTGACATTATGTCCAAAAAGGTATATCTCATTATTAAAAAAAAAAAAAAAAGTGATGAATTCAACTGTGGAAGTTTTGACATTTCCCTTTTTGCAGATGGGAAATCTGCAAAAAGGAATATAAAAATTGATAATTTTCAAATAATATCAAAATATCAGTCACAAAGGCAAATGTTATAAATAATCTTCAAATATTTACTTGTGAAACTATATCATCATCTTATCAGCACAATTATTATTATTATAAATATAAATTTTCAAAATATATTGGCATGTGGTAGTGCATATGCATTAGCTACTGGCAAAATGATTACTCAGAAACAGGTAGATCAGAAGAAGCAAGAGCTTATAGCAAACAAAGCATTTAATCTGTCCATAACACGTTAATCTGTTTTAACCAATCTTAGGAGTTTAAACAATGTTCTCGTGTATAAAACGCATGAGTCTACATAGCCAAGAACAAGAGACCACTATAAGCAACTTAAGTTTTATGGCAAAAGACCCAGAAATAGAAAATTTTAATGTTCCAGTAAAACAGATTCAAAAGTTTAGAGTTGCTGCTGATGCTTGAAGAATTTCAAAACAAGTCAGTGATTAAGAATAAAATCAAAATGGTATAGTAATGAAGCCAGCGATTCTAATAAAAATGTCAAAAAAAAAAAAGCTAGGAATTTATGACTTTCATTAAAAAAGCATTATAAAAAAAAAAAAAACAATCACTGACAATTAACAATCTAGAGCCAGTTCTGCAGAAAAATCTTGATTTATATTTGTCAAGAACAAATCTGGATAATATTAAAATAAATAGGCTTTAAATGGAGAAAGACAGCACAAATAAACAAAAAATTTTCATTGACAGGACATGTACAAATTAACTATTTAATGAATATCAAAAGATACATGTTCCTTTCTTAAGGGATGGTATGATAAAATTCAAACTCAAAAGGATTTAGCTGCCCTATATCTAAAGGAAATAGACTGATTATCATTTATACAGGAAGAGAATATATGTGTAACTAAAAAATGAGATAGACATCAATTACATGGAAATGTAAAAATTTTTAAAAATGTATTGAAGAAAAATTTCTGCTAATTTTAATGTAGTCATGGATAAAGCATAACACCTAACTTTCCAGATAAACAAGACCCTTAGTTCATCAAATTTAAAAATAGGAGACTTTTCTCTTTTTTTTTTTTTTTTTTTTTGTCTAGACATAAAATATGTCTTGGAGAAAATAAAAAGCATACATTGAATTAATGCCAAAAACAGAATTTCATGACTTAGTAAAATTAAATATGTGATTAATTATATTCTTATAAATCAAAATAATATATTGATTAAGTAAAAAACAACACCTTTAAGCTTGTCAACATGAAGCACTGTGTGAACAAATATCTGGAGAGATAGGGATAAAGGAATTTTATAGTTTCAGATTGATGCCAAAACTAGAAAATAAATAAATAAATAAATAAAATATATATATATAAAAATATCTTGAAAAGAATTTTTGAATTTATAACTCCAGTCAGAAATTGATAAAAATAGTATCAATTTAGTATTGGTGATGAATCGTCATCAGATATTGGTGAAGATGAATATAGTTTGCATTGATGTAAGCAAAACAAACTTTGTGTACCTATTTTTATTTATTTATTTTTTAAATTAATGAAAGATAATTTTTTTACACACAGAATTTTGAATGTGCAATTTCAAAAGCCATCTCTTAGCAATTCATTTTAGATAGCTGCTAATGTAATTTTGCACCCACTAATAAATATTATTTTATGGTAGCAGAGAGTAATTTAATACTTCTTTCATGTTAAAATAATAATTCAGCACCTCATACAATAGCCTTCTATACTCGTGTCTGTGAAATGGCACCATTTGCTATTCAAGATCACATATCAATCTATCTGAAACAGACTATACCATGATCATATCTGTTATGTTTAGTACTCATAACATGTAACAATGAATTGACTTATATATTAGTCAAAGCCCTTTTGTAATTATACCAAAACTATATATAAAAATGCAGTATTTACCCAAATGCAACTGGGATGATTCCCTAAGTAGCTTCCACATCTTGCAACAGTCCAAACTTATTTCTGAATCATATCACCCTTCCAATAATATAATCTGTGTATTACATCACTGCATTATAATGAGTTTTCACTTAAGTGGATTGAACAGTCTGTTGAATTAATCAGAAAGCAGGGACTGTTTGTACTTTCACCACTCATCTTTTCAAGAGCAGATAATTGTGAAACCAATGTGAAAGCTAACCCTTGCTCATAATTTTGAGCTGATGGATGTTAGATTAACTGCAACTACTTGCACTGCATAATAAATAGGTACAAGGGGGTTGGGGGTCATGTCTACTGTTTTCACATTATGATAATATTTCATATTATTTAATATTATGGTAATTAGCTATTTAAATTAAAAAACACAGACACTGGTAAACTACACACTGATGGCTGCCATAAAAACATTTTTTCTTGCACGTTTTCTGCTGTGAATTAGCTGATTCCAGATCATGGAAATGAAGTTTTCTTTTCCATGAAGATGGCCTCAGACTTTTCCTTAATAAAAGAAAATCTATCACTGTATACATGCAGTTTTCTTACAGCTACACTTGACACATACAGAGGATAAATCACAACCATTTCCATAGAGCAGGAGTGGCCAACAAGTCGATCGCAGCTTTAATTTCGGTTAATCACGACAAATTTTAAATATATTAGTCAAAATCTAAATGTTATTATTATGTGCCCCACTACATACACTTATTACAAATCCGTTGAACCACGTGACTACTCTTGTCACTGTAGAGCCATTAGGTTGTCTAGCGAAAATTCATGCAGTTACGTTGTGGGGAGCATAGTGTACGTGTCAAATTTGGGTCTGGCCCAAAATCCCGACAGCCAGAATCCTGACAGTATCTACTATATTGTAAAAATATATGAATATAATTCTATATATTTATTAGTTTTTTAGTAAGTAAAAATTTATCTTATTAGATCAATTTTGTAGAAGGAATATAAAAAATAAAAATTTTAACGACAAATATCTCTCAATTTGAGAGAGGTATTTGTCGTGTTTTCTGTTACAGAAACAAACAATTTTAAAATATGATCAGCAAATAAAAACGACTTAATTTTACTTTATTATATTACATTTAATTGGTAAATTTTCGTCTAATTTTGGTATTTTTATAATTATTTGAGTAATAATTATAGGTATAGCATTGAAATGCTAAAGATAAAAAACTTCAAAATACTTTCAGAATATGAAAATTTAGAATAATGTATTTTGGCAGCTGCGTAACATTTATCATAAATATCATTAGCATAACTAAAACTGTAATTATACAGGTATTAGTTATTAGCTGTACTTTCACGAATTTCTTTGACAGGTACATTAGGCATGACCATAGGCGCCGGTAGAATATTTTTAAAGGGGTAATAGGAAAAAAATATCCCATTTTCTTCTTATTATTATTATAATAAAAAATGGGATTTCTTGTTAAAGATTCTGCAGTGGGAGAGGAAAGAGTTCTTCTATTTACAACAAAAGTAAATATTCAATGCCTATCGTGTGCGCAATATTGGATTGTGGATTGTACATTTAAAACCGTGCCCACAACTTTTTTTTATCAATTATATACAATACGAAACAATACAATACAATGTACAATCAACTGAAAGAGCAAGTTGGCTTTAGGACAGGATTCTGAACTATGGATCACCTTCATGTAATGTCACAGCTAATGGAGAAAGCAAATGAATATAAAACACCATTATGCCTGGCATTTGTGGATTATGAAAAGGCATTTGACTCCATACAGTATAAGGCATTGTTTCAGGTACTGGAAAGACAAGGCACAGATACCCCATACATTACAATTTTGAAGAAATTATAAGAGAATGCTACCTCCTTTATTAGACTAGACAAAGACAGTAGTAAATTTAAAATTGAGAAACGATAATATCTCCGAAGTTGTTTACTGCTGCCCTTGAAGAAGCTTTCAGAAGATTAGACTGGTCGCAAAAAAGGTGTCAATGTGAATGGAAAGTACCTAAACCATTTACGATTTGCAGCTGACATTGTGGTCATAAACCACAATCCCAAAGAATTAGAGGAAAGTCTTAATCAGTTATGCAGAGTTAGTAAGGGTTTTGGACTAAAGATGAATATGGCTAAAACAAAAGTAATGATGAACAAGTATGCCACAGAAAGGGATATAATGATTGAAGGAGCAGTAACTGAAAAAAGTGGGGTCATATACTTATCTGGGACAAGTCATTAGCTGTAATAATGATAAATGGGTGGGAGTCAAGAGAAGAATAAATTTTGGATAGATACCATTCAGGAAATATAGTCACGTACTGAGGAGCAATATCCCAATTTGTCTGAAACGTAAAATAATGAACCAATGTATACTCTCCACCATGACTTATGGAAGTGAAACTTGGGCACTCACCAAAAGAATGGAAGAGAAGCTGAGAACTATACAGCGAAGAATGGAACAAATTATATTGGGAATCAGACTGTCAGGTAAAAAGCAAAACACATGGATTAGGCAGAAAATTCAAGTAAAGGACCTTATCAAAACTAAAGAACTAAAATGGTCTTGGGCAGGACACATAGCTCGAAGACATGATGACAGATGGACTAAGAAAATAACAGAATGGTACCCAAGAGGAGCTAGAAGAAAACCTGGAAGACAACAACGGAGATGGACAGATGAAATTCATGAGTTTGTAGGTAGTAAATGGATAGCCATTGCACAAAACAGAAGGAACTGGAAAGTTGCTGGAGAGGCCTTCATCCTGCAGTGGATTGAAAATGGCTGATGGTGATGATATACAATACATGTATATGTCAGTAATGAAAACTATTGAATTCTTTCCTTAGTTTATGTGGTGGTAATGAATAAGAGTGAAGAAAATTATAAACATCTGTTTCAAGATATGATTGACTTTGCCGAAAAAAATGAAATTGAATTGAGACCACAGGCCACATTAACTGACATGGAATTAGCTGCAATAAATGCCTCCAAAGGTAAGTTCCCTAATGTGTCTAATAAGGTCTGTTTTTTCCACCTGGAACAAATGTGTTTGGAGAAAAATTCATGCAAGTGACTGGTATCTCGGTATGGCACCGATGAAGAATTTAGTTTGCTGCTTCAACATTTGTGTGCCTTGGTATTTATTCCTTCTGGTGAGATACCACAAGCATTTAATGTTCTGAAGCCACATTTACTGAGGAAAGGAGCAGCAGTGCGCAGCACACGCTTCTTGATTAGACCGAGGTTCGAGTCCATGCCCACCAAATACGGAGGATGCGGAAAGGTCAGGAAATGACCACTGCATATCCCCAGAGCAATATGGCCTTAGTTGCTAATGCTCCTAAAAACCAAATAATAACAATAACTGTAAATTGTGTGTTCTGTGGTCGATTTGCCTGTTTTGCTGGACGAAAAACCCCAGATTCCAGGGAGAAAAACCTTGCTATCTATGCCTGAGACTGACTAACTCAGCCACGGAGTGAAAAAAGCCCATTAAAGTTCCTCACGTCGTCGATGGAATTCGAAACCGGGCCTTTTCCACCCGGTGTGGAAAGGACGGTGACGATACCACTGTGCTTGCTACCCACGCAGACCGTGATGTGATACAGTGGTTTAAAGACAATTATATATATAGAATTAGTATGTGCATAATGGTATGGTAATTCGTGCTCCGTCATTATGGTCCACAAACGATTCCATTTAACTGGGAATTCCATGCACCCAAAACAGTGTTGAGGCTTGGCATAGACGATGGGAGTGTATAGTTGGACGAGCACATATTGGCGTATATAGAATCATCGAGGAATTTCAGAAAGAATTTTCAGACATGCGAGAAGTATGCAGACTGCATACTTCGTGGTGAATCCTGTCCAAAACGCAAGAAGGCGACAGTTGTGAGAGAAAAACAAGAATGATGGCTGTGAATGATCGTAAAAATAGATCTGTGATGGATTATCTTCACGGTATTGTGCACAATGTATCTTTATAAATATTATTTTATTTTATGCATATATATATATATATATATATATATAGATAGAACATTACATCAGTCTTATTATATATTTTTTGTATAGTTTAAGTAGCCTGCAACTACAGTATTATATGTAGGAAATTGTATACTACAATAGTACTAAATGAGCTGAATAACAGTTCTACTTACAAATTGGAGGCCATTAACCGTAGTACCATTATAAAAAAATTACTGGCTATGCAAAAATGTTAAAATTAATTAACCCTAACACAAATTTTCCATATATATATTGTATACCAAAATTCCATAAATCACCCACTAGTTTTAGATTTATCATTTCCTATAGGAATAGTTACTCAAAAATTCCTCATAAAAAAACGGTAGAACTACTAAGTATTATTTTTAAAAATATAGACAATTCTAGAATTATTCTCAACAATAGCCCCATTTTAGAATATTTAAACGACAATAATCATGCTATTGAACATATCAATACTTATGACTTCAAAAATCTGTTTACCAGCATTCCACACAAGTTTAAAATATGTGTTTAGTAACTATTACACAGAATATAATAATATATTCTGTGTAATAGTTACTTACAGTCATTCCAGTATTGTTGCCTTGCATGCAACAATACTGGAATGACTTAATAAATCTTTGCATTTTCAACAGCTATATCTACAATGGTACCAATATATATAGGCAACATACTGGTATTGCTATGGGCGCATGTAGTTCTTGCCTGGTTGCCAATCTTTACCTGCATTACTTTGAAATAAAAATTAATAAGGAAATAACTATGTACAGATACATTGACGATTTAATTGTATTTAATTATCCTAACTTTCTCACCGAAATTTGCAACTATTACCTGCCGGAACTAGAAATAGTAGCTACTAATAAACATAGTACTAAAATAGCCACATACCTGGACATAAACATACAAGTACAAAATAAGAAAATAGATTACCACCACTTTGCTTATTGGAGGCTTGAAGTGGTAGAACCCATGTTTAGTCTCTAGAGCAAAGTTTCCGGCATCCCCCCCCCCATACTTCTCCTTCAACCCATGCACGGTACTAAGTACTATAGGTTTTGATACCTTTCGTGTTTGGGGTTTTCATAAAAAAAAAAAAAAAAAAAAAAGATACCAATGTTTACGACAAATGGAATGCATTTAGATTTAAATAAATTGACCTAACCAACTGGCATTCAAATATCTCCATAAGGATTCACAAAAATATAATTTTGTCACAGGGTATTAGAAGAATTAAAATATGCAATAATGCAGATAATATAATCAGCACACTTATCGATTTTAGACATAAGTTAATTGATTCCCGGAACGTTTTATTAATATAAACCTACATACAGCTATTTTGATAGCTTTAAATAAATACCATAATCATCTTAACCAGCATTACATTACATCTAAAGTTTTGCAGCATTAATATTTTACTCTCCTTATTGGTACTTATTCAACTACTGTATTGTTGACTTTTAGCGGTATCTATAGAGCCTGTACATATGTACATAATTAGGCACTGCCTCAGGAGCAATACTAATATAGCTTACGCTCATTGAAAAAGTTGTACCTATATTTGCTTCTGAGGTAGTAATTAATTCTTGGCTTCCCCCTTAGTCTGCTTTTTCCACTGAGAACCTTATATCTAACTACTTTTCTTCTTTTTGCCTCTTAATATAATACTGAATTTTTAGTGCCATACGCCTAATTATGTTATTGGGCGCTTTTTGCTATTAGGCTTACTTTATTTAATTATTTCGCAACTAATTACATGTCAGAACTGCGAGGATACTGGCACCTACTAACAATGGATATAAAATAACACATGCTCTGCAACGTGATCTTTCTTATATTTCATTTTCATGGTAAGTTTGATTTTGCGTAACTAGTTTGTTATTCTTAACATACCATTAAACCACGATTTAAGCATGTAGGAATTAGCCTTTCCACCGTCCGCTTCTTTTCCATAATATACATTATAGATTATTCATTATATTATCCTATTTTGTTTCATTATACTTATGATATACCAGGATCTCTTTCTATAAGGGACGGGAAGTTACGCTCCCGGTAAAATCCGACGTACAATTGCATTATAGCTTTTCCTTTACTTTTAACTTTTCACTATCATATACATTATAGATTATTCATTATACATTTTTCTTACCTCATGAACTATTAGAGTAATTTGAGGGGGATTGAGGTACTATTGCTATTCTTAAACCTTGAATCCGTTCTCCTTATTTTAGCGTTTGCTCCTTTGGTACTTATTAATATATTAATTGAAGGATACTGGTTCTCTTTTATTACTCTTCTTCCTTAATATTTGCTTTTGCTAGTTTTTCTGTGTCTTAGCTATCGGTCGGGCTAAAGTCATCCAGCCTGTTAACAACTAAATTATTTTCTAACTTTAATTATACTTATCCATTTATCTCATAAATTACCTTTTGACCGTGTTAAACAGGCAGATGATATTAAAAACTGATAGCTGGGTTAATTGTAGGGGGACATATTGAAAGGGTTAGCCCTTGAAAAAGTCCCTTTCAATGTGTCCTATGACCTATAATTGACTTGATATATATTATTATTATGTTTATTAATTGTTTTATTTTTACTTTTACTTATGTTCATCCTTTACTAGGTTTGGCCTCGTGGATCAGTTATGACTATTATAGGGTTAAGTCTACCAGCTTATCCAATATGAAATATATTTATTCTATATCTTACCTATTTTACTAATTGTACTTAAACTATACAAAAAAAAAAAAAAAAAATATATATATATATATATATATGTTGTTTATTCATTAATATGACAAAATATTAACATTATCATATACTGCTTGCAATGTGCATGTTCCATATGTTCAAATAAAATTTTAATGTTCTTAGCGGCCATTTTTATTACATGAAAAACATTTATCACAAACAATATCTGAGATACGGACTTTAACTTTGTTTTTTTTTAAATACAATCGGTATGTTGAGATTTTTCGGCTGTCAGGATTTTGGCCTGAAGGGACTTTCAGCTGTCGGGATTTTGGGCAGCACTGGTCGAATTCTTATTTAGCTTACTTAATATTAATAATATTAATGGACAGTACTTATACTGTTAATTTAATACCTTTTGATTTAAAATGAATACAACGAAAAAGAGTAAAACATATCATTTTCATCAATAGTGGGAACAAGAATACTTTCTTGTAATGATAAAAGAAAAATGTTGTTGCTTGATTTGCAATGCTTCTGTGGCTATACTCAAAAAAGGAAATTTAGAAAGGCACTTCAATGCACTCCATGTTAAATACCAAATCGGATTTTCTGCCTAATAGTGACCTTAGAAAAAATAAATTAAAAGAACTTAAATCCAGATTATTCGCACAAAAAAATTTCTTCATGACACATAATTTACAATCTAAAGCAGTAACTGTAGCGTCATTTAAAGTGAGTCATCTTCTTGCAAAAAAATGCAAACCATTTTCTGATGGTCAATTCATCAAAGATGCATTTTTAGAAATAACAGATTCTCTTTTTGAAAATTTTAAGAACAAAAATGAAATTAAAAATGCTCTTCAAGATCTGCAATTATCTTGAAATACTGTGATGCAACATATTGAAAAAATGAGTAAAAACATGAGCAAACAATTTTGTGTTCATATTACTAATTGTGTCCTTTTCTTCACAACTGGATGAATCGACAGATGTCAGTGATACAGCTAATTGCTCGTTTTTATTTGTATGGTTTTTCTATAATTTTTCTACTAGAGAAGAACTGCTGGGTATGGTTTTGTTAAAAGAAAGAACTAGAGGTCTTGATATATTTAACGCATTCAAAAATTTTATTGAAAAAATTAAATTACCACAATTTAAGCTCGTATCAATAACAATAGAGCTAAAGCAATCATGGGGCATCTTAATGGATTCATCGCATTGTGCCAAAAGGATGATGAATTCCCAGATTTTTTCAGTTACCACTGTATCATCTACCAACAAGTGTTAGCCAGCAAAAGATTAAATACTAACTAAAAGTGTTATGGACATACCTTTCAAAATCGTGAATTCCATCAGAGGACAATCTCTTCAAAGGAGACTTTTCAAAATGCAACTTGATGAAAGTGAACCAGATCTG
This sequence comes from Mastigoproctus giganteus, assembly GCF_048544385.1. Taxonomy (NCBI): domain Eukaryota; kingdom Metazoa; phylum Arthropoda; class Arachnida; order Uropygi; family Thelyphonidae; genus Mastigoproctus; species Mastigoproctus giganteus. The sequence continues at coordinate 223,361,570 of NC_143581.1, read as the reverse complement.
ATATTACAAACAGATGTGAGGTGGCTGAGTTGGAGTAAGTTTCTACAGAGATTTCAAAATTTGCTGAATGAAATAAAAAAATTTGTTGATTAAAGGGGAGATGATTATCAGCAACTACAAGATATAGAGTGGTTGTGTGATCTGACTGTTTTGGCAGATTTTACCAGTAAATTAAGTGATCTGAATTTGGAATTACAAGAAAAAATAAAAATGTGGGTAACATGATTAGTAGCATTTCTGCATATAAATATCAATTTTTAGTAATGGCTAAGGATCTCAAAGAAAAAAAATTCAATCATTTGCAAAAATATCCTGTTTTTCAATTTAATGGTGAGAAATATGTTTCTGAAATTGAGAAAGTTGTGAATGATTTTGAAACCAGATTCAGTAATTTTAAAACAATTAAAAACATTGTTCAATATATTTCTTATCCATTTAATGTCGACTTAGATACAAAACAAATTGCAGAAAAATTCACTGAGATTTTCACATGGAGAAAATATTACTTGAAAATGAAATTATTACATTGCAAAACGATATCTTCCTAAAAGCCAGATCATCAGGAAAAGACTTTTGGAAATATGTTTGCTGAGAAAAGTACCCAAATGTAAAAAAATGCAGTGAACTTTTAAATTCCTGTTTTGGTTCCACATATCTATTTGAATCAGACTTTTCGTATTTGAAACAAACAAAAATGAAGAATTACTCTACTCTTAAGGACTTGCATACAGAAGATTCTTTATGGTTGGCCTTATCACAGATTATGAAAGCTTGGCAGATGACATGATGACACAAACTTCACATAAATTAAAAATTTATGTACGTATGAATTTAAAATAAGAATTCTGAATTGTATTTAATTTTAAAATTTATAAACATTTTTCAATACGTGTTAATTAACTTTTTTAACCACGTGCGATGAAATTCTTGAGATGGTAGATGGCACATTTTGAAGAAAAAAAGTAGGTTGCATCACAAATTAAGTTGGCCACCCCTGCCATAGAGCATTTGTGGTTAGTATCTGGAAGGTCATCTAGCTATTAGACTTATTTCTAATCACTGGTAAATCTCAAAAGTCTGAGAATGAATTGCCAGAAAGAAGAAAACATTGATAACTTTTCACTTATTTACTGGCAAGTTTTATATCTGTAAAATCTAGTGTAAACATTTTGATGTTTTTACACTCAGGCAAAGAGCTGCACCAGGCTAAAATTTTTCACACACTTTTGTTTTGGTAATCTTACATTTCAATGGTTGCCTACAATAATTCTTAAATGGTATACTTTGTTTTTATATGAAATCTCAGGTGCATTTATTTTATCTCATTTACATTACACTCAGTTATAAATTATTTCATTAGCAAGAACTAGTATAACTTATTATAACAAAGAATTTATGATGGTTAGAGCATTAAAAAAATAATTTTGTTTCAACTGAAAAACGTTTTAGTCAGTACACTTCTAATCTACCACTATAAAAACTCTAGATTGACCTTAATGGGATCAAATAAAATTCAACTTTATTTACCAAGTTCTGTTAAGATTCCTAAGTTCTGATATTTAGCTGTTCATTTTTGAAAATTATTTGTAACTTTCTTTTAAAAAACAGAATGCATTTAAATTAAACTCAGAAATGTTAAATGTTGATATGCAAGTAACACCAGCTCTAAACAATAACAATGCAAATGGCATAAAATGGAAGCTGGGCTAACAGATTACAAGAAGTTCTTGTCCATGTCCCCTTCTTTCTTAGAATAAAGCAACTCATATTTTATTTTGTAAACAGTTAATGTGGGCAGCCAGTTCTTTTAAGGATCTTTATTCCCAACTTAAATCAACTTTAACCACATTGTACCTAGAAGTAAACCCTGGAAGGGATTTGGAAGGTAAAAGCAATTATTCACAGTTCTGTATGGGCGCCTCCGTAGCCAGGTGGGCAGGAGCAGCAGCAGTGCGTAGCACACGCTTCTTGATTAGACCGGGGTTCGAGCCCATCACCACCAAATACGGAGGATGCAGAAAGGTCAGAGTATGACCACCGCATATCCCTGGAGCAATATGGCCTTAGTTGCTAATGCTCCTAAAAACCAAATAACAAACAAACAGTTCTGTATGTGAATACAGTGAAGACAGGTGCCAAAAATTATATAATTATTATTGCATCACACAGTACTTATATTCATTGATATTCTGTCATATAATATAAATTAATCTACTTTTAAAAATAGTTTATTTTATCGTTCCCCACCCTTCCCCCAACACATACACACGTGCCCCCTACCTCTAGTATTCTCTTGGCCCTACTACAGGCAAAACAAATTTGAAAACACAAGCACATCTAAGCAGAACTAACATCCGAATAATAAATATATACAATGATTGGCTTCTGATGGTCTCAGAGTTAGCACTAAGGGAAGAATACTAAGGCAACAGCTACCCAAGTATTCACTGTTCCCTAAGTTACAAGTCTACTAACAATAACATAGTAATTGTATTTATTATATATATTTTTCTTTATACAAAAATATATATAACAAATAACTAAATATGGTCACATTAATGGCCTCACTTTAAACAAGCTGAATTAAATATAATGATCTAAGTTTATCTTGTATTAACAGTTGCATAAAAATCTAAAATTAGCTTGTTGATAAAATAGACTTGAATACAAATTCCACAAAATATATATATATATTTTTTACCTGCTAATGATGAAGTCATTACTCTTATATGTTTCACCATTTCTGAGGATGGATAGAGAATTTACAGAACCCAATATATCCTCAGAAGGTAACCATAAGTTGTATAGTTTAAATACAAATCTAATATGAACTCCTAAAATACTATCAGTCAAAAATTAATATAATTTACCTTTGTGGTGAATCCATAACTTCTCATTATTATGGCAGTGCAATGTTTAAACTATAAGATAAAAAGATTGCTGCAATTAAAAACTTCTAAACATTACAATTCAAAACACCTGATTTCAACATGTCTGTAGTTACATCTCTTTAGTCAAAAAAAGAAGTATCTAGCTTCAGGATTTAAAAACAAAACTTTTCAAAAAGTATTGTTTTTAATAAAATCTGATGTCAAAAAGGCATAAAAATATGCTTTGGTGTAAAATTGTGGACAAAAAAATATTACAGTACAGCAAAACAGGAAGAAGATATTTCTCAAGACAATCCTTTTGGCATGATCTATTATAAATCATTTAACATAGTTTTGTGTAACAAAACTATGCTCTATTACTATTATCATCTCCCCCATACACCATCCCAAAAAAAAATAATAATAAAAAAAAAATAATAAAAAATCTCCATAATCACCACAATGCCACTCTTAACAGAGAGAAACTTTGTAGTACATGAAATATGATTATAATGACACATTTATATTGTAATGATATTAATTTTAACAGTAAAGAGCATCGATAAATATTAATTTCATAGATAACTTCAGAATACTCTAAACTAAAATATCATTACAATAAAAGCAAGAAATATCTCACCTTATAAATGCTCCCATCAATTAGAAAAATAACAGCTGATGCTTACTTTCAACATGTTTTAAAAAATTCTGTTAACCATTTCACAAAGTATAATTCTCAAATCTTTGTACTAATATGCAAGAGTAGTAATCCAGAAACACTTACTTCTTTGCATATAAACAAACTCTTATTTTAACAAGTAAGCAGCGCTAGTTCTTTAATCACTCACACACACATGCATACTCTGGTTCATTCGATATCGTTCTTAATAAGGACCTTGGGCCGCGAAAATATTCTTATTCCTTCTTCCAGTTTGGCTAGCTGCTTTTCAAGCTCTTCCTTTTTCTGTCTTAATCTCAGTGTGTCGTTTCGAATTGGCAATGATGATAACTTTAGGAGAAGTTCAGCCTGGTCTGAATAAAAGAAAGATGCTGTGCTTGAATTATTGAAAGCTTACAAAAATAAACAAATTAAATGGTCAATGTTTTCTAAACTTGATCAAAGAAATGGTTCAAAAAAGCTTTTTTTCTTCTTCTTTTTTTTTTTTTTTTTTAATCAAAGATGCAATTTGCTAAAATAAACAAAAAAAAATCCAAAAACTGAATTCTTTGAAAGATTATATCCAGTCATCCCATAAATAATATTGCCCCCATCCCCATTTTTTCAAAATAAGAAAAAACTATTCTGAATCAACTATACACTTTTTGTCATTTACTTCACTTTTTAGTCTTCCTATAGGCATTTAAACAATAAATAAGTGACAGCAGTTAATTTATTTGATATTAAATATGTATAACTTACTTTTCTTGAGCAATTGCAAGGTCTCTTGCCGTTCTTCATCACCTAATAAAGTAAACCCAGCTGGAATACTATTTTTTTGAATTTCTTCTTTTCGTCTTTCTTCTTCCTCCATCCACTGCTTCTTTCTTTCTACCAGACTGAATTTATAATTAATAAAATTAACCACCTACACAGTCAGAGCCATAATACCATAAAACATTTTCCTTAGTATTCTAAAACATGCAAAACTTTCAAGACAATAAAAATTGTCTTTTATTGTCTTTTATTTTTATACACTCCAGAAAATAATTTGCAATTTCATTGAACTGTACAATGCTATATGCATGTTATCATTATTTAAAGAAATTAGTGGAAAAATATAGTATTATACATTTTCCCACTAATTAAAGAACAATATAACAGAATAGTCGGTAAGCTTTACAACAGAAAATTAAATCATACTCCACTGCTCATTCCAAAATGAATTTATTATTAAGAATGTGATACGATGTGTTAAAGAGGCATGATATAGTACAATCCAGGAGATTTTGTGAAATGGATGACACAGAGTCCAGCCTTTGCTATTTTCTGACAATGAAGATTATTGTTATTATGACAGAATTCAGTGATTTGTGTATTTCTCAAATAAAAAAAAAATAAAAAAAACAGAATGATCTGTAGAAATATGCTAAAGAAAAAACGTGAAGAAGTGAAATTGATCAACAAAGTAGTCAAAGAATGCTCAAACACAGATAATGATTCTTTATTCTAAGGTCATAAGAAACATTTTAACTCTTTCAATGTTAACACTACCGTACGTGGAAAATAACTGGACTGTCCTATAATTAATTATATGTCCAATTGTAATCTCTTTCTCTGAGAGAATATTATACACAAATGTCAAGAATGCTGTTAATGTGCTGGTACATGCAGTGTTGAATATTAGCTGTGTATAGGTACATACGCAAGTGTATGATAAATAGATAAAAGCCAAAATATGAGGCAATTAAAACTGCAAAACATGTTTAAAATATTGTGGATCAATGTGTTGCAGACAATGTTCATGATGACCCTCAGTCTTTAATTTCAAGCAACGTATAATCCTATAACTCTCTCTCTCTCTCTCTCTCTCTCTCTCTCTCTCTCTCTCTCTCTCTCTCTCTCTCTCTCTCTCTCTCTCTCTCTCTCTCACACACACACACACACACACAAGATCCAAAACATATATTTTGTAAAAGAAGCGGGTACATAGGACGAACAACCATCCCCATTAGGGCTTACAATACCAGTCAAAATCTTAATACCGGTATTTCAGCATTTTTATTATGAAACTGGGATATCGGTATTCCAAAAACACACGTTTTTCTCAATAAATTTTGATGACAATTAGGTGCAATAAAGTAAAGAAAAAAACAAGTACTGTAATTACTTGAATTCATGTTTTAAATAAACTTTTATTGCAATAATAAATATTCTGAAAAAATCATTAAAATAGTTATTCTAAAAACAAAAAAATACATATTGTTACTGCAAAGTTTAGTTATGTTTATGCATCCACACTACCTGTCCGAATAAAGTGAGCTCTTAAGAAATATAAGCAATCAATAGTATGATCTTTTAAAAAGGATCTAATTTTGGTACATACAGTATTTGATTAGCAGCAGAAAATGCCGTTTCGGATTCTATGCTGGATGGTGCTATTGTACTGAGATAATCATAAACGATTTCAGTCCATATTTTCTAGGCTTTCAACTTTTTTAGCAAAAATAGTTAAAAGTATTTCATTAATTTCCGACTCAAGTTCATCTTTTAAAATATCATTGAAGTCAGGCAATTTCTTATTTTGGAAAGAATTTGCACAACACACTGATGTTCTGTTCCATGTTGGTCTTCCATGGTTGAATTATGTTCATCATTTTCTGAAGGAGAAAGACGTTTTATTAAGCAAAGTATAATTTTCACTACAGTATCTTTACTGAGTCTGGGAGAGAGCAAAGAGTGGGGATAAGAAATAAAGAAGGGAGCAAAGAGTGCAGTTAAGGAATTCTTCACATATATAAATGCAAAGAACAGAAGGACAAATCAGATTGGACCCTTATGTAATGGACTTGGGATAGTACTGAATTAGATAACATAGCTGAAGTTGCAAATGAACTCAACAGTTACTTTGCATCGATATTTACATAAAAAAAACACTTTGTGTCAATGAGATATTATGGAAGTGAAGTTGAAAAAATGTAATTAATGTTGAAATTTCGAATGATTATTCAATGAGAACTTTCGCGCCTACAGGCGAGTAGGATCCTGTAGCTGATGGCATATACCCTATAATCTTAAAGGAGGTGGCAAGTGAGCTGAACCATTAAGGCTAGTTATGAGAGCATCACTGGACAGGAGAGATTCTGTTGGATTGGTGTAAATTGGAACATAAAGGCGGTTCTAGGAATGTATCAGGAAATTGCCGACCGGCCAGTCTAACTTCAGTAGTAGAGAAAATCACGGAGGCAATGATCAAGGGTGGAATTCAGAAGGAAATGGAATTCTGTAGGATACACAGCATGGTTTTGTAAAGGGAAAATCATGTTTAACAAATCTGGTTAGCCATTTTGACAGGTTACTCGTGAGCTGGATTTAGAGAATAATTTCAACATTGTTTATTTGGATTTCAGCAAAGCATTTGGCTCAGTCCCACATGAGTGGTTACTTTATAAGTTGGAACAGGCTGGAATCAGAGAAAATCCTTAGATGAATAGCACGATGGCTTGAGGGGACCAGGCAGAGGGTTGTGATAAATGATTATTCCTCAGATTGGGTTAATGTAAGAAGTGGGGTTTCCCAAGGATCAGTATTGGGACCACTTGTTTTTGATTATCTTAAATGACATCTATGAAGGGATGGAGGGTGTGAGGTCTAAACTTGCAGATGATGTAAAGATCAGTAGAGTAGTTAATGATCACCACCAAGCAGAGCTTCTTCAGAGTGACCTAGATAGACTTCTGAGGTGGTCAGGAAAGTGGCAGCTATGCTTTAATTCAGAAAAATGCAAGGTCTTGCACCTCGGGAACAGCAACCCCCCCAAAATAACTTATACACTTGGTAGAGTTGAACTAAAGTCAGTAGTGGAGGAATGGGAGTTGGGAGTTACGACACGGTCAGACATGAAGTTGTCCGAGAATTGTGGACAGGTTGCAATGTCGCAAGGTGTCCTATCGATGATTTATCGAACATTTGCTAGTAGAGATAACGACGTCATAATCACATAAAGGTGATTTTATAACCTTTATGTGTTTAAACTATAAACAATTATTTTTTTTAAATTAGTACAAAAAAAAAACGGTATTTTTTGTATCAATACCGGAAAAAATGACCGGGATCCTGGCATTCGAGATCCTGGGATCCAGGAATTGTAAGCCCTAATCCCCACCTTTTAACTAACTATAGCACAACCATATAATAAAATTTCTCAGCCATTTTTTCCCCCTTTAACAACAATACTATTAACACAGCAAAAATAAAAGGTCTGTAATAGCAGCAATTATTTTAAAAACATAAGCTTTGATAATACAAGGTTAATTACCAAGAGTATTTTGGCACTGTAATATTTAGGAACCTCTTTATAAGATGGAACAGGTTGGAATCATAGGGAAAATCCTTAGATGGATAGCAGGTGGCATCAGGGCAGGAGGCAGAGGGTTGTGATAAATGTTTTTCCTCAACTTGGGTTAATGTAAGAAGTGGAGTTTCCCAGGGATCAGTATTGGGGACCACCGTTATTTTTTATTTTCATAAATAACAAAATGCCCTCTATCCCTTCGATGAAGGGATAGAGGGCATGATGTGTAAATTTGCAGATGATGTAAAGATTGCTAGAGTAGTTAATGATCAGTGCCAAGCAGAGCTTCTTCAGAGTGACCTAGGAGACTTCAGAGATAGTCAGAAAAGTAGCAGCTTTGCTTTAATCAAGCAAAGTGCTGAGTTTTACACCTGGGGAACAGTAACCCCAAAATAACTTATACACTTGGAATTGAACTAAAGTCAGTAGTGGAAGAAAGAGATTTGGGAGTTACAATACAGTCATACATGAAGTTCTCCAAGCATTGTAGAGAGGTTGCAAGGAAGGTCCATGGTGTCCTATCACTGATTTATTGAACATTTGCTTTTGCTAGTAGAGATAAGGACATCATAATCCCATTATATAAGCTATTGTTAGACCACACTTGGAATACTGTGTTCAAATATAGAGGCCACATCTAAAAAAACACAGAGCTTCTTGAAAAGGTTCAAAGATGGGTAACTCACCTGGTGAGATTGGCAAAAGGGCATCCATAAGATGAAAGGCATCAAATATGTGGGTTGCTCAGCTTGGAAAGTAGGCACCTTGGAGGAGACTTGATTGAGGTGTTTAAGGCTCTGAGATGAAAAGGTAAAATGAATGAGGACAAAATTTTCATGGCTATAAATGATTCTAGAGGCCATGAATTCAAGTTCAGAGAGGGGGGGGGGTGAGGAAGTTTAGAGTGGATTGAAGGAAGTTTTGTTTTAGCCAGCGAGTTATAAATTACTGGAATAAGTTACCTATGAGAGGAGGGAAACATATAGGTTGTCTATTTCCTTTTCTTTTATTATATATTAATTATTTATTTCATTTAATTTTTTTATTATTATTATTTAGTATTTTTTTCTTTCTTTTATTAGCTGTTGCAGCATAAGCATTAGACTTCCTTGCACATATGGCCATTACAAATACTAACTTGCAACATGGCAGCAATAAAAGCACTATATTTAAAAAAAAAAAAAAAAAGAAAAAGAAGGTAGCCACAACCAATGATTTTTCAAACACAAATATTTAGAACCTAAGGATATGAAGGGATATTTCTCACTGGAGTTTTATAATTTGACACTGAAGAAAAAGAGAAGTTTTTGGAAACATTAGCCTGGGATCATATTTATCAGCAAATCAGCAAACTTCAGCCCACCTTTTCTAGATCCTGTTGAAATAGCATACTGTCATTAATAACCCTGCCAACCTTTGTATCACCTCCAAACTTGGACATTAAGCCAAGTTTGGAGATGATATACCTTCATCAATATCATTGATAAGTATACAAAACAACAATGGCCCAACACTGAACCCCACCCAGGACACTAATAAGATTAGTCCATGAAGAGCAGTATCCATTGCTTACCACTCTCTCTTCTCTCACTCAACCACCCTTTCATCCATTGTAGTTACTTGCCCTTAATGCCATACTGCTCCAATTTGTAGCAATCTTCCATGTGCAACAGTATCAAAAGCTTTCCTGAAATCCAAGTATATGATATCAAAATAATTTTTTTGCATCCAGTTCCTTTGTGACCACATCATAGTATCCAATCAAATTGGTCAGACAACTCTTTCCCTTAACAAACCCATGCTGTGTCTGAAATATTACTGCAGCCTTGCCTAGATGCTCCTGCAATGCTTCTTTAACCAGTGACTCCATTATATTCCCTGGAACAGAAGTTAAACTAACAGGTCTGTAATTACTTGTGTCAACCTTTGTGAATTGGGGATACATTTGAACATCTCCAGTCTGTGGGAACCTCCCCTGAGTCCAAGGATGCTCTCATAATTATGGCTAAGGGTTTGCTTACTTTCTTTGCCACCTCCTTTAATATAACTGGATAGACCGCATCCACCTCAGGTGCCTTTCTTATGTTTAACTTCAACAATTTCTCCTACTCTTTGCTCACAGTTATTACAAAAATTACAAAATCATTACACTCCCTGTTAGAGTTTAGTAAGTGCCTCCATAGCCGAGTGGTCAGGAGCGTGAGTGCAGTAGCACACGCCACTTGAGTAGACCAGGGTTCAAGCCCCTGACTGCTAAATACGGTCGTGGCAGATTATGGTCCATTTCCCTCAACATGAATTGTTGAGGAGGCTTCCATCCTGCAGTGGGTTGATAATGGCTGCAGTTTACCTTTTCTTTTAAGCTTCTGTCCTCCACTTCTCTACAGAATTCCTCATGTTTGAATGTAGATGCAAAATACTCATTCAGTTTGCCAGCTATCTGAACAGGATCATCAACACTCAAACCACCGATATCAAGTGGACCAACCTGATTCATCTCCTTCCTTCTAGAGTTTATATAAGTAAAGTAGTCTTTGCCAAAGATTTCTCATAATCTGCCTTCACATGCCTAACCTCACTCGTGACTTGATTACAGACTAGCTTATATCTACCTCGGGCGTCCATGTCTCCTGATAATTTATATGCATCCCATGCATTTTTCTTCTCTGCCATGAGTCATTAATTCATATGGCATCCATTTAAAATTGAACCTTGAACAGTATTTCTTAGTTGGTATGAAAAGCCTAGTAGCGTTCAAGATCAATTCCTCGAATGCTTCCCATTTAGAATTTGCTGTTGGTAACATCAGTTGGTCCCACTGTATAGAATTCAAAACTGTCTGAGACTGTGGGGGGGGGGGGCAATATCACAAGTAGACTTGTCACTCGCTCTCCACTGCCATCCACCTTAGTGGATGGCAGTTGAAAGTGAGTGTATGGATATAGTAGTAGTAGTAGTAGCACAGGCATGTGATGCAAGAAAGCAAGCTTAAGTAGGATCAGGGAAAAAAAAAAAAAAAAAAATTTCACACATCCATTCCCTCGACACGTTTGTCCAGTTCCTGCTTGAATTTATTTAAGCTATCAACTTCCAAAATTTCAGATGGAAGTTATTTCCAGCAATCAACTAAACTACCCACTGGCTAAAGTCAAATTTCCACACAATTATTCTACAATTGCTTTCCTCAATTTGAATTTATGTCCCCTCAGGTTCATAATCTGAGAAAGAATCCCATCAGAATTGAGCTGCTCAACCCATTCAAGGTCTTATACGAGGGGGTAGCTAGAAATAATAGTCCTAGAAAGGTGAACCTTCACAGGAACTTTAATCCTTTTCTATGTACTCTCCATGTATAGTAAAACATTTCTCCCATCTATGGATCAGTTGTTTAATGCCTTAATTAGAGAAGTCTGCACTTTTTGCCTGAAACCATGATTCTACTTCAATGATGATTTCCTGAGATGAAAAAAAGCGGCATCCACGCAATGGTTTCTTCATTTCTCGAAACAAGAAGTCTGACGTTGCTAGGTCAGGAAAATAGGGTGGGTGCTGCAGTAGTTCGAAGCCGCACTGGGCAATGGCTGTGTGAGCCAGTGCAATGTCTAACAGAAGATGGACACATTTGATGTTGTTGTCTGTGTCCCAAAACACGGACATCATCTTCACAGATGGAGTGGACTTTGCTTTTTTGGGAGGTGGGAAGGAGGTGTGCTTCCACTGCTTCGACATGTCTTTCGTCTCCGGATCATATTGGTACACCCAGCATTCGTCATTTATCACCAACCAATCAAAAAAGTTCAACATATGCATAACACAAATCCAACAGTTAGCAAGAACATTGCATTCACCACTGCTTCTGCAAAGGCATGAGCAATTATGCAACCCATCGTGTGGAGATCTTAGAAATGTGCAAATGGTCATATAAAATGCTGTAGGCAGACCCACAACTAATTCCCACTGCATTTGCAATGAAATGAATTGTTACACGTCTGTCACTCAGCACCAGCTGCTCAACCTTTGCAACCGTCTCACTGTCTGTGGATGTTGATGGCTTTCCTTCTATTGGCTCGTCAAAGACACTTGTACGACTGCACTGGAACTCCTATTTTTACAGTGTCACAGGATGGACAATTCTGCCCATACACAGTTTTCATTTCTTCGTCAATTTCCTGAGCTTTCTTGCCCTGCAAATGCAGGAACTTGATCACTGCTTGATACTCCACTTCATCAACCATTGTGTCCTTCCTCAGATTCCAGGCTCCACCTCTGGTGTACAATCACCTACAGGAATGAAATTTAATGTTAGTTATTGAATATGTAGACAACTTATATTAAAAACGGCATCTGCCTACTGATGTTTTATCTAGGTCAGGGTACAAACTTTTTGATATCCCCTCGTACACTTCAATCAGATCACCTCGCAGGTGCCTAGTCTCCAGATTCTTCAATTTTCAGAACTTAAGCCTTTCTTGGTAAGACCACCCATTCGTTCCCCCTCACCAATCTTGTTGCCCTTCTCTGTACTCACTCAAGCAACTCTACATCCTTCCTAAAATGAGGCCTCCAGATCTGTACACAGTACTCAAGGTATGACCTGACCATTGCCTTATACAAAGGGATATGTGAGCAATTTGCTCTGACAAGTTTCTTTTGATTGTTCTCTGCTAAAGCAAAGTTATGCTTCATTGAAATATTAACCAACAGCTCTATGAGTGCTGCTGGGGCACACTTATGACAAAAATATTAATCGTAACATCAACCAGCAAAAGAAAACACCTTACTGGCCCCCCCACAGAGAATGTCAACATGACCTTCTATGCAAAGCACAGTTCCATGAGAAAGCAAAACAGATAAATTCCCATTACTTTCAATGTCAATAAAAGGTGAAACTATCCAAAGTGCTCAACATGACATAACTTTAGATAAGTTGGGAAAATGGGCTGAGAAATGGCAACTGGAGTTTAACATTGGCAAATGCAAAGCACTGCATATAGGTAGCAATAACCGAAGAGAAACGTACCAACTGGGTGGCCCGTTGCACTGTTCACTGAGCAGTGCAATGGGCTGCCAGGGCAGGTCATGGGGTCTTGTCAATGATATATACGAATTTTGCTAGCAGGGACAGGGAGGTGATAATCCCGTTATACAAAGCAATGGTCAGGCCACACCTAGAGTACTGTGTACAGGTCTGGAGACCTCATTTTAGGAAGGATGTAGAGTTGCTAGAACGAGTACAGAGAAGGGCAACAAGATTGGTGAGGGGAACAAAGGGGAGCTCTTACCAAGAAAGGCTTAAGTTCTGCAAATTGCAACACCTGGAGAGTAGGCACCTGTGAGGTGATCTGATTGAGGTCTATAAGGCCTTGAATGGGTTGAGCAAGCTGAATGCTGATGGGATTCTTTGTCTTGCTCAGACTAAGAACCTGAGGGGACACAGTTTCAAATTGAGGAAAGACAGTTGTAGAATAGATGTGCGGAAATTTGCCTTTAGCCAGCGGGTAGTTGATTGGTGGAACAGGCTTCCATCTTTTGTTGTGGAAGCTAATAGCCTAAATAAATTTAAGGCTGAGCTGGACAGGCATTTGGAACGAATGAAGGGATGAAATGGGAGGGGTTTTTTTTTTTTTTTTTTGGCTGATGCTGCATAAGCTTGCTTTCTTGCATCGTATGCCTCTACTAATGGTATCAGAAATTTTAACATCACTTCACATAACCAACTGTTCATCTCAGTTCTTGGTGAATTACTGTGCTTATAATGTATTATGCCATCAACAACTGTCTTCTTCTTCTTCTGGCATTATATGTTACATCTGTTATGATCAGAATTCTTTATTTCTCTACTGTATCCCTGTATCTTCCAATATTTTTCTGCTTTGAGTTTTAGTTGTAAATTATTTTTATTAGTCTATTCTTTTCTCCTCTTTGTTTTACATGTTCCAGCCATTTTAGTCTTCATATCACTGCCTCCATTGTTTTCTGATTTCTGAGTTCCAACTATAAAAATGCAATTTTTAATCCTTTGTGTAACTACAAGTCATGTCCATATAGTTATACATGGTTTAATAATATCTTTGTTCTACAATGAAAGTTGATCTTCTAATTGAAAAACTACCCTTCATTAAGATTGGAAGATACAGGGATACAGTAGAGAAATAAAGAATCCTGGTCATAACAGATGTGCTTATAATGTATTATGCCATCAACCACTGTCTTCTTCTTCTGGCATTATATGTTACAT